>NC_072807.1:33387734-33691250 GCF_028583425.1 Eublepharis macularius | reverse complement strand
TAGGATGAACTGAGGGAAAGAAACTGAGGGTTCCTTATTCACTACAGTTTCTAAGTTCTATGGGATCCATTCTTTAGAAACTTTAATCAGCTCTTCCTTATATATTTTATTATGCTGTAACCTTGTACTTGCGATCATTTTTCTCAAACTCCAGACAGCTTCTTCCAGATCAGTTTTTATTTATCCTACTTCGCTACTTTATGTGTACTCCTGACCTTTTCACCATCCACTATGTGTAAGGACCAATTCCACTCTAGTCCTTACATGGAGAATTACACTTGGAAGATTTATGAGGGGATTTACAACCAAACCCATCTCTGCCCCCCTTTTCTGTAATTTTCCAGATAAGAATTCCAAAAATGATATCTGAAGAAGTGAGCTCTGCCTCATTAAAGCTCTTGTCGAAATAAATGTTAGTCTTTAAGGAGCTGCTGGACTTTTGTTTTGAGAGACAGAATAGACTTGCCCAGGGTCACTTGGCAAGTTTCAAGGCGAATGCTAACAATGGAAAATAAAATAGGAACATATTCTGCGTTAAACAGGTGAGAGATTCTTATATGCTATGTTGTGGTGGGGGGAGTAGTATAGAACTGCTTCACAAAGAGGTCCCTACCAGTAGGGTAAGTTTAAAAAAAGGTCCCACTTCTAAAGACTATGATTTTATGATCAGTTAGTCTGCGGCTCTAATGTTTTTCTTTTTCTTGTCCTCCCCAATTGATTCGATAGTCCAGTTTATTAGATGGTTTTATCCACATGACTGAAAGGATATTCCAGAGGGTAACAAACAAGATAAATCCTACTAGTTTCTTGTTTCTTTACTAGACTGATAAGATAGGCAGTGGAAAGGGACTATTTTTACCAACTTCCTAAAATCTGGCTCCATGTGCTTAGTAATTCATCTAGCAATTAAGAGTTATGGAGATGTTATCAATTTTAACCTTTTCCCGTCACTGCTAGTAAAACTCTCTTGATGGACAGGGGATTCCCCCCTGCCCCAGAAAAGTTGAGTATAAGAAGCCAATACACTGTGTCCCAGGTTGGCTAAATCTTTGCTTCCTTTCTGTAACATTTTAGCTCGGTGTCTAATCCAGCATGCACTCACCACATTCATGGAAATGGTGACCTCACAACCTGTTTTCATTATGGCTGGCTCTGGCAGTAAATTGCTTTTTTAGTGGGGTTTTTCGAAAGAACGCTATAAACAGCATTTTTTTGAGGCATGCTCCGGTCACAGTGTGGGAAGCTCTTGAAACAAGGTCAAGAAAAAAAACATGCCTTGGCTACCACCATAAGGGCAGCAGCCCCAGGGTTCCACACCCAGGGTGGGTGGCAAAAGGTCCAAGTTAATTTCCAAGAACATCTGGCTGACCCACCCTTCATCGTCATTGGTGCCAGGAAGAACAGAAGTGGGAAATAAAACTTTTCCACTGAAGAGTGACAGCTGACACGAGGAACAGGGTTGACTTAGAACTAAACCACACAACACGAATTACACGAGGATGCTCAAGTGAAGGGGGACACAATGTTAGTTGGGAAGCGTAGTTTGAATTTCATCTTTCTCTCTATAGAGCCGGCAAAGATCACTCCTCAGTTTGTTAATTTCCCCTCTCTACAGAGCAGGTAAAGATGGTTCTTCAGAGGGTGTGTTAATTTCCTCTTTGCCTCCCCTAAGGCCCTGTCAATCATTAATAAACCCTCTGTGGAACCATCTTTGCTGGCTCTCTAGAGAGATGAAATTAACAAACCCTCTGAAGAGCGATCTTTGCCAGCTCTGTAAAGAGAGGTGAAATTCAAACTACACTTCCCAACTAACATTGCGTCTCCCCTCACTTGAGCGTCCTCTTGTAATTCCTTTCATGCGGTTTAGCTCTTAGACATTCCCAGCCAAAAGCCCCGTGCTCAGATGCTTCAAATGGCGCCGCCCTCCAAGAGCTGAAATCCATCATTTGATATGCAAGCATGGCCTGGGGGAAAGGAAATGATTAAAAGGCCTGATCAAAAGCAGGGCCACCATCTCGAATGTCTGCATTCAGACATCACCCACAAAAGAACCATATTTAAGACAAACGGTGGTTAACAAACCTGGTTTGATGGGCACTAGCTAGGGACATGGGTTGGCCTGTAAAAATGGGTGTCGACCAGGGGCCTGAAGCTATCATTCTAAGTCCGACAGCTCTTCTACCAGGGACACAGTGAGACAGACACTGGCTGAAAGCCGTTCTCTATGGTCTCCGGCAGAGAGAGAGATTCCAAACCCCTCCCTACCTGAAATCCTCAAAGCGGAAAGGTTAGGAATTGAACCCAGGACCTTAAGCTCATGAAGATGGTACCCCACCTGTAATCTACAGCCTGCTCCCTTTAACAGTACTTCGATTTGCAATCGATTGTTACTGAGTGATCTTCTTTAGCTCCATCCATGAAAAAGCCTCACTGGTTAATTGGTGCAAATCTGTTCCAATTCCAGAAGCGAGTTCGGATATTCCCTCCCTCCCCTTCCCAAGGTAAGAGAAAAGCAACATGCAGCCTGGATCTAGGCAGCTAGGCCTAGCACCGTCCTGTGCTTACGCTCCCAACCCGATAGGGTTTCCCCTTGTTTATGGACCAGAGGCTCCGTTAATTGATTAGAAATATTTCTAGCTACTGCTTCAATGCATCCAAGATGGTTCCCAAAGATATGTTGCATGCAAGCGGTCCAGCACTAAAAGAACAGAACCATAAAAAGCGTCATCCCACATTGACCAAACAACAGTCCCAGTCCACATCAGAAAAGGCCCTCTTTGAATGCATGTAAGCAAGGGGAGCCCCGTGGCGCAGAGTGGTAAGGTGCAGTACTGCAGCCCAAGCTCTGCTCACGACCTGAGTTCGATCCTGGCGGAAGCTGGGTTCAAATAACCTGCTCAAGGTTGACTCAGCCTTCCATCCTTCCGAGGTTGGTAAAATGAGTACCCAGTTTCCTGGGAGTAAAGTGTAAATGACTGGGGAAGGCAACGGCAAACCACCCTGTAAAAAGTCTGCCAAGAAAACGTCGTGATGTGATGTCCCCCTATAGGTCAGTAATGATTCGGTGCTTGCACAGGGGACTACCATTACCTTTAAGCAAGGGGAAGTTCTCACTGTCACAAAAGCGGATTCGAGTCCAGCAGCCCCTTAGAGACCCACAAGATTTTCAAGAGCTCCCTTCTTCAGATGTCTGGTGTCTGGAGAAGGGAGCTCTGACTCTCGAAAGCTTACGCCCTGAAAAGCTTATTGGTCTCTGAGGCACCCCAGACTGAAATTACGCTGTTCCAACTGCAGGCCAAAACCCACCTAAAAGTATCATGAAAATCTTGTTGGTCTCTTTAAGTTGCCACTGGACTCAAATCCTGCTGTTCTACTGCAGACCAATACGGCTACCCATCTAAAACCATCCTCCTCACAAAAGGTTTCTATTCCAGTTTTTTAAAAATGCAGTTACATAATTTTGAACTACGGATTAAACAATCTTGCAGGGACCCCATTTTGATGACATACTTAAAACGTGCCCCAGAGTCTTGGGCTTACGGCATTACTGCCAAAAACATGCAATGTTACTTTGATATATTAATGATACCAGAAGCCAGATTGATTGTTAAGGTTCTTTTTAAAAAAAGACTCCGCTTGCACCTTTCGAAAAACAGCAATTTTCTGGGAAGGACTGGGCAGCTCGCTGGATGATTCAGGCTTCTGCAGTAGAAATATTGCTTATGGAAGCTCACACCCATCCAATAAAACCCCTTCGGGGTTCAATTAAGGATGCAACCACTTTTGTTAATGGTTTCCCCCCCCTCCATCTGTCATTTTCTATTCTGCCGTTCTGCCCTTGAGGTCAATGTTTAGGATGTCCTGGAAGCGCCTTGCGTGCAGGAAATCGTGTCTCAGCTCTTGAAAACCACCTAGTATGTCTGTATTTATCACTGTATATCCTACTCGTGTTGTTTCTAGCATAGACTCAGTCACATCTCAGAGGCCTGGAAACTTACGCTACAAACTGTGTGCATGGAGCGGATGTTCTGGCAATCTTGACCATGCTTTGTGGTTTATTGCTGGATAAACAGCATGCCAAAGCAGCTCCTCTCAGAAGTAAGTCTCGTTTTATTAAATGGGGCTCACTCCAAGGATTGCAGCCCGATTTTCCCACTTTCATCACAGTTCCACAGTGTTAATTTTAGACCAGGCCGGGCAGATATTCCGAGAACAGAAAATTAGCAATTAGGGTGGAAAAGAGAATTTTAAGCAATGCTGTAGGCAGAGATTGCAAGCCGCCAGGTTCAGGTAGTAGAAAAAAGTTCGGTCTGTTAACATCTGGCTTTCTGCCTGATTTACAAGCGTATGAAGATTTATCTTTTCTTTCCCAATAGTTTACTTAAAATAAACAAAAGGCTAAAAATTCTTTTTAAAAGCTATGTCTTCTGATATGGAAGTGCTTCCTAACCCCAAGTGTATGAATGCCAGCGACTCACAAATATGTTCTGAACATGTTCAGAGGCGCTTTTTCCAGGCCTCAGCTCTGGGTTCAAAAACAGGTAACAGGGCTTCTGAGTAACGGACTTCAGAGTAAATTACTCCTAAATTTTCCAACAACCTCCAAAATCCCAGCTTGGTGTTTGGTTTCTTCACTAGAACAGCAAATTACTCAGTGGAGCTATTTCTCATATTTCCTAAAAGGTTTAAAATTGCCTGAATGTTTTCATATTCCTGTTGAGGTCATACCAAACAATATTAAGAACTTTAAAGACTTCCCGTGAATGACACATTGCATGAGCAATTGACCGCTCTGCAATATTTGGTTTGCTATTTCCAGAGTACCAAATCATCGGTGGAATCGTAAGCAGTCGCAGCCTTCCAAACCTCCTCGTCTTCAATGGACTTTACAAGGGTGTAACTCTGCCTAGGACTGCACTGCTGTCTCGGTAACTGGTGATACTTACCCCTTTCACTGGGCGAGGAGTGTATTACCTCATTGCTTTTACTGACCTAAGTAAACAAAGTATTTTTTTCAGGAGTACGCCTGTTTTGGTTAGCACGCCCCATTTTTCCGAGGAAAGGAAGTAGAAAATTGGTAACGTCACTAATGTGTTAAAATGATGAACTTTGAAAAAAAAAATGCATGCCTGGGTTTTTCCCTTACAGAACATTTTGAGTATGAAAACACCTGGTTAAACAACTCCTTTTAATTAAAAGAAATTTTAGGACTTTTTTGGGATTTTTGGATTCAAAAATTTTAGGATTTTTGAAGTAGAAAAAGAGCTCAGAATATTGTAACGAAAAAAATGTGTGTGTGTCTCTCTCTGTATCTCACATATACCCATTCCTCGGGGAATTCTGCTGGGACAGAAATTCAACACTGTAGCAAGGGCACCCCCTGCTGGCTCAAAATATCTTTTCTAGTAGCCAGCAACGTTTCTGTTATGGCCATTTATTTTTACCTCCTCCACTCTGTACAGGGCAATATATAGGGCTCCCCACCCTCATTTATCCTCAAAACAACCTGTCAAGTAGGTGAAGATTACCGGGTGACCTTCAGGGCAATGTAGGGATTTGAACGGAGGTTTTCCCAGTGCTCTAACTACTACCTTGCCACTAGGTACAATCACCCAGAGAAGCGTCAGTTTAGTGGAATTTTCAAAAACAGGATTCCCAAGTCCTAATACAACACTATAAATATTACACTACAATTCCATTTTCACAGCCCACATCTAACACTAACCAGGGACCCACTTTTTACATTACAATCGTAGCTAAAGGTAACCCCCCCCACACCTATCTCACTCTGTTCTCTCTCCCCTAACCCACGCTTCTTCCTAAAAGATGGCTGTGGTACCACCAGCTAAACCCACCTGACATCTGAGTGCACCTGGAATTAGTCTGTTTATGTATATCAAAGCATCACCATCTCAAACTCTTAAAAAAAAAACCCTGGACAACTGGCGAAGGAGACCTTTAATGAAATCACATACAGCCATGCAAACCTGGACAGAGCCTCAGAAAGCCGCAGGAACAGAACAGTTGATTCAAAAGAGGATTAAGCTTCTAAGCTGAGGAACGGCTGTCGATTTCTCCAGAATGGGTCTTCAGAGCCGGATGCTAGCCTGCAGCTCTCAAGTCTAGGATAGCTTTTGGCCCTTCTCAGCTGCCATGAAAAATCCCTACATGCAAAAATGTCATTGTGGGCTCAGTGCTCACCACAGGGTTTTTTTTTCAGCCAGTCTGCCACAGGATCTATTCAGATAAGAAGAAGGTAAGGGGGGATCGTGCAAGGGAGACAGTGAGGACTGGCAACAGGTGATAAAATATCCAAAGACTAGTACTCGGGTCGTAGAGATCAGATGCTACAAAATAAAATAACCTCCCAAGTTTCCACGCCTTCCCTGAAAAGGCGGACCCGTTAGGGGGCTCCTCCTGCAAAGATGAGCTCCAGGGCAGCTTGGATGTCCCCTCCGGTGGCCTGCAGCGCTCGAAGGCTGAGCTCGTCATCGTGAATCCCCATGTCTCTCAGTTGCTGCAGCTGCGGCTGCCACTGGCTCTGCGGGCAAGAGGAAGCAAAAAGGGGCTGCAGTTACCCTTGGGCAGAACTGAGCATGGGGGAGACGGGGAATGGGGTGGAGGCCAGGAGAACTGGGCCCAAATTCCCACCCACCCCCCACCACCGAAGGTTACGGGGCAGCTCTGGATGAGTTGCTGTCCGGTCTAACCTAGCCCCTGTGGGAAGATAATAGAGCCCTTCCCGTATACTCAGTGTTTATAACAGTAAAGAGTCTAGTAGCACCTTTAAGACTAACCAACTTTATGGTAGCATAAGCTTTCGAGAACCACTGCTCTCTTCATCAGATGCATCTGACAAAGAGAACTGTGGCTCTCGAAAGCTTATGCTACAATAAAGTTGGTTAGTCTTAAAGGTGCTACTGGGCGCTTTACTATTTTGCGAATACTGACTAACACGGCTAATTCCTCTGGATCAGTGTTTATAGTGGCCAATTGCACATGGACAGAATACTTTATTTAAGACCACCTGTTTCGAGATCTATTCTCGGACAGTTCTGCAACCCCAATCCAAACTACTAGTTATTGAGATAACTGTCCTATAAGCCACCATGTCTCTCACTTACTCACACTTGCACCCCAAAAGCATTATTTCCCATGCTGTTTCATGCTAGGGAGATGTCTGTGCAATGGATGCAAGACCGTCAACTCTGAGGCTGTCTTGGCTATAGTCCAGGTAACTGACCTGCAGGTTTGGCTGCCCGGAAGCCTGTAGGGCGTGCTGCAGGGCCTGGCTGAAGAGGTCATTGGTGATGGGAGTTCCTGACTGGACGCTGGAGGACATCGGCGATGTGCCTGAAGAATGTCCCTGGACAGAGGAGAAGACATTTGCTGATTAACAGTCTTGGAAGGACTGTAGAGGCCATCCATTCCAACCACCTGCTCGATGGAGGAGATTCAAAAGCAGACGATCCCTAGTGGAGGGCTGTCCACTCTCAGGGGTGCTTTAAGATCTTAGGCAAGAGACAGAGCAGGTAAGTGGTTCCATTGGCATACTGCTCTTACCATTAGGAGATTCCTCCTAACATTCAATGAAAATCTACCCTCCTCCTAACTTAAATCTATTTGATCCAGACGTGCTTGCTGGAGCAGCCAAGAAATCTTTGCCCTCTTCCACTGGACAGCCCTTTAGGTATTTGCACAGCACAGACACATCACCTCATCAGCCTTCTCTTCTCAGGGCTGGACCCGCATCAAAGGATTTGTTTCCCAGACCCCTAGGCACCTTCGTCACCCACTTCTGAACCCATTCCGTTTTGTCTACTTCTTTCTGAAAGTGGGGTGCCCAGAACATGCGCCACAGCTCCCTAATACATTGCTTCTTTCTGGAGAGATTTCTCAACAAGTATCCCTTTTCTCTTTCTCTCTCTCCCGACTTGAAAGGGCATCTGTCAGCTGTACAGCCCCCGCTCCTCCTTTACCTGTGTCCCTGGAGTAGGAGTGTGCGAGCTGCTCTCAGGGGTGCTGGCCAGCGCCAGGGCCGTCGCCAATTCGCTCTGTGTGATGGGCCGGGGACCTGCTGCCCCAGTGTAACCGAGGGAGGCAGGGCGGGAGCCAGATGTACTGCTGGAAGGAGTGGTCCTGGTACTCTGTTAGGAAAAGAGTCCATTTCCTGGCTTTAGACCTTCCCTGAAATTATCATCACCACCTTCATCTGTAGCCCGCCTTTCTCACCAAGACTCAAGGCATATTACAAAACACAAAAGACCCATTCAAACAAACAGCAAACGCTCTCTAACAAACAAAGCCACAGAGTGGGGCTAGGATTACAGAACTGAAAATAGTAAGCCTGAAGCGGCTGAAATGTTCCAAGAGACACCCATCCACCTCTTGGCGCCTCGCATTACCTGATGGAAGTCATCTTCATCATCGGAGAGACCTTCGAACAAGAAACCACCTGCCCAAAAGAGATGAGACCACCATGAAACCTGGTTTCTTCCAAATCCAGGTCCCATTAGATGTCTACCTTACTGAGCAAAGGAGCTCAAACTCTGGGTTTAGAATTCCAGCATCTCAGAACAAAAGTTCAAGAAGGGAGCAAGAGCTTGGGCTGGAGCTGGACAGAGGGATTTCTGCCAATTCTGCTGTAACCTCTCCTGCACCACACTGCTATAACAACAACAACCGATTTATATACCGCCCTTCAGGACAACTTAATGCCCACACAGAGCGGTTTACAAAGTATGTTATTATTATCCCCATAACAAACACCCTGTGAGGTGGGTGGGGCTGAGAGAACTCCAGAGAACTGTGACTAGCCCAAGGTCACCCAGCTGGCTTCAAGTGGAGAAGTGGGGAATCAAACCCAGCTCTCCAGATTAGAGTCCCGTGCTCTTAACCACTACACCAAACTGGAAAGACAGCACTTTCCATCTCTCTGGATTCAGAAAGGTGCTGGAAATAACAACTGCCATGAGCTGGGAATGAGCCCCATTCTGTAAACCATTGAGCATTCATCGTAGCTCCGTGCAGTGCTGAACATCTGTTGCCACAACAAGGGAAAGCGAGGGTAGCAAGCTGCCTGGGGTCCTTGGGCAAATCCGGAGTGCCTCACTCACCCGGCATGTCACGGTAAGAGCTAGATGGCATGCTTCGTGAGGAGGTCTCGGGGGTGGGCAAGGGCGTGCTGCCCGCCACCGAGTGCAAAACCAGGATAATGGCATTCACCAAAGCAGGATGAGCTGGGATAAGCCTAGCAAGGAAGAGAGAACAGACACGTTATGGGAGCCAAGTCGGCCGAACCATCATGACCCAGGGTTCTAAAAGCAAGCTTCTAGTCCTGGTGGCTTGCAAAGACCGGCACATGGCTGTGTGAGGCTATGTCCGGTGAAAAGATGCCAGAAGGTGAGAAGGGGCAGAATTTCACTGGTTAAGGGGCAAGCAGTTGATTTATTCACATGCAAACATTTACAGATTGCTGTTCTATCAAAAGAATAGTCAAGTTGCAACCACCATTGCAATTTAGTGACTTGCATTCTATGCAAGTCTTCCTGCATCATAGAGTTGGCGCTAGAATGACCGAGTTTTAACAAAAATCCAAACTAGACTTGTGCAGAAGTCAGTTCTATTAAAGTCAGTAAGATTTTGGGATCAGGGTGTTTTGACTTCCTCACAATGTCCTTAACTTGTGAGGCAGAAGCGTACCCATGTTCAAATCAGAGTGAGGGAGACAGGAATTATTTAATGAAATCCACATTCCATACTCTCTAAACCCTAAACTCAGGATCGAACCCTGAGTTCGATCCTGGCCGAAGCCGGTTTCAGATAGCTGGTTCAAGGTTGACTCAGCCTTCCATCCTTCCGAGGTCGGTAAAATGAGTACCCAGTTTCCTGGGGGTAAAGTGTAGATGACTGGGGAAGGCAATGGCAAACCACCCCATAACTAAAAGTCTGCCAAGAAAACATCGTGATGCGATGTCCCCGCCATGGGTCAGTAATGACTCGGTCCTACTAATACAGCAGCTGGAGGGGGGAATCAAAATAATTAGGGGGGAAAGGAAGTCCTGATTGGTATAAAAGTTGAGTACTGGGAGTCAGGAAGTGCAGACAAATTTGCCCCAGGATACCCAAAGATTCAGCCAGTACCTAATTTGGGTTTTAGCCCTTTGGGACAAATCCAATATCTACCAGCTGTATGTGAAAGGTTCGGAAGACCAGGCAAGAGGACATTCTGGGGGGGTTTGGCCATGGAGAACTAGAGACCCAGGCCGCTTTGTTACTAAAAAGGGACCAGACATTATTCGATTACAAACGTCACCTGGGTCATGACGCGAGGCATTGAAATTCAGACTTACGTGTCCAACATGGCTGGATCAGCAAAGACAGAAAAAAGGTCTTTATCCTGTAAGACCCCTGTAAGACACAAAAGACTTTTCTCACTTATTGATTGCAATCGGTAATGTCATCCAGAAAAGGAAAAAAATTAAAAGGCAAATCAGTGATACGCTAATCTGGATGGGATGGTCTTATATGATGAAGTCTGGTTAATTATGCTTTCTCTCCTTTCCCACACAGAGAAGAAAAAAAAAATCAGATTTGCATTGCAACTCAAACTTGAGAAAGGTGGCTTTCAGAGATCAGAGCAAACCTTATTCTATGCCTTAACCTCATTTTTGTATGAGACTTGCCTTTCTCTTTTTCCTTGTGTGCGTACAATATCACCCCCAGTTCTCTCTTCCTCCATTCTAAAATGTATCTACATCATTTACTGTGTTTGCAAATTTGATTTTCTAGACACAGAATAACCCTGTCCTACACACACTCTGTCTCTCAGAGAGGAATTTTAGAGGTCTATTTACCAAAAGAGGCAAAATGCTAAGCTATCTCCATAAAGGTGTATCACACCAATTTCTAGGAAGAACACTTATCTAGGAAGAACTCCTTTGAACAAAGTAGGACTGGTGTCTGAGGGCCAAGCTACACATGACGAATGACACTTGAACAGCAAGTGTATTTCTCCCTGTTCACTTGCCCTCCACTCAATCCACTTGCCGTTCAAGTGTCATTCGTCATGTGTAGCTTGGCCCTGAGTAAACATACACGGAGTGGGTTAAAAGTCATGTTGTAGCCAGGCATCACAATCTATTCTCCCACTTAACCAAGAATTGAATCCTTTAGCTGGCCCAAGACGTAAATGAAGCAAGTTGATGAACACTCTGCCTCCCGTGAGGTAGGTTCCCTTGGCACAAATAAGACCACCATAAAACTCGGCAAGCAAAAAAGAGAAGTGAACCTTTGCTTCAATCCTTGGCCCCATATAATATAAAAACAAGGGCAGGCAAATCTTTGCTTTCTTCACCAGACCCCTCCACCCCTGACTCACCCAAAGCGATCGGGTCGCTGTTCAGCCCAGGCGTAGCAACAATGATTTGATCTAAAGACTCCTTATTCCCCAGCATCTTAAAGACCTGCAGGGGAAATGCAAACGCGATCAGTATTTGGGGAACCCAGCGAATGTTCTAAATGGACTCTTCCTGCCCCCTCTGTGTAAAGGAGAGAATTGGCTCAAGAGGGGCGGATTCAGCCATACCCACCGAATCTCGGAAGACCGGACTGCTGTGCAAGGCGGTATGCAGAACCCGGAATTCTCGTACAGCAGCCACTTTATCCACTGGCTCTGGAGAAAAGAAAGGCAAAAAAAAAATCCCAAGTAAATCCTACGTCCATCGCCATGAAAGTCAAAGGTGCACATAGGACATGGATAGGTTGGCATGAAGGCTCTCATGTGCATGTTTTGCAGTCCTTCAGAATGGAAATTGAGCGCAGCCTTCTGGAAAGGCTCCAAAGACAGGCTTAAAGATGTGGGAGAAGCTACAATGAAATCCAAAGACTTTTTAGTTTGAACACTGTTGCTGTTTCCTTTGTATAGCAGAACAGCCATCAAAGACTGGGCTGTCAAGACCAGAAATGGTGTCCTGGATCTCTCAGATAAGGGCCTGCACTTGAGGAGGAAGCAGGCAGAGATGGAGTAAAGGGTGGTTTTGTTTTGGGGGGAGAAAAGAGCAAAGAAAAGCACAAATGGTCCAGCACAGTTGTAAAGTATCAGTAATACTGCACACACAGAGATGCATGCAGTGCCAACCACCACACCCCTTACCTGGTTTCTGATCCGGCTCGGGCCAAGACTTGCGGAGGACGTGGACCGTGGAACCGGACTGGATGCCATAAAATTCTAGGGTCTGGTCATCTCGCAACTTCCGGCCACAATAGATGAGATCTGAAAGACAGTTCAGGCTTATAGCGCAGGATAACACACCAAGGAATCCAGGAGGCCAGCCACCCGCTCAGTTCTTTGAGCTGTACCACATTGCAAGAGCACAACCCTTGATGTGCTGTGTTGGTTTGCTCCCCCCTCTGTTGTTCTAAATACAAATGCCAGGCCAATACCGAGAGTCTTCAAGCTGTCAGATGCAATAACCTCTCGCCTGGTATGTGCAACTGACCCAGTTCCTTAAACCTGTTAGTTTGGGCCACTGTGGAGGAGTGAAATTCCCCCCAAAGGGGTGGGACACATTTCCTTTCAGCACATATGCCAGAGAAGACCCGGCCTGGGCAGTTAGCCATTTACACTGTCATTTAATTTTGTGTTCCTAGGCCTAATAACATTTGATTTATATACCGCCCTTCAGGATGACTTAACACCCACTCAGAGCGATTTACAAAGTATGCCATTATTATCTCAACAGTAAAACATCCTGTGAGGTGGAGGGGCTGACAGAGCTCCTAGAAGCTGTGACTGACTCAAGGTCACCCAGCTGGCTTCAAGCGGAGGAGTGAGGAATCAAACCCAGTTTTCCAGATGAGAGTCCTGCTGCTCTTAACCACTACACCAAACTATTGTGTTGTTCAATTGCATCATTCTTATACATCATATTCATTGTTGCTCGTTGGGTTCATATACGTACTCCCAGCCCTATTGCAGAATCCATTCATTGTCCTATACAGTATGATTACTGCCCTTCTTCCTGTACTCTGTAATTTGCCTTGAATTTCAGTGAGCAAGGCAGGCTATAAATAAGCTAAATAAATAAATAAAATCATTTGCCAAAGTCTCAAGAGAATATCTCGAAGGAACACAAGTATCTACACTAAAGGAGCATGGGAACAGATTTTTTAAAGTACATACAAAGACAAACAGATGAGGGGAAATGGGGGAAGAATCCAGAATTTAGGAACCACGATGAAAATACATTTCCTGGCTTAATTTAACACTCACAAGTCTTACTTGTTTTGGGCTTCTGAGCCTTTCCTGCTTTAGATGGAAGGTTGATATATATCTCTTCTTCCGAGCCCCTCTTTTAGAGATTCAGTAGCAAGGGGGGGGGGCTCTTTGACAAACCAGAAAGTGGGGGGCGGTATGCAAATTGTCCCTCCCAAAGGGTTAAGATCACTGAACCGTTTTACACTTGGCTGCTGTAGCGTAGTGGTGAAGTGGTTGGGCTGCAAATCAGCACTCTGCTGGTTCGAATCCCACTCCTGCCATGAGCTCAGCAGGAGGCCTTGAGTAAGCCCCTCCTCTCAGCCCCAGCTCCCCAGCTGTATTGTGGGGATAATAACAATGCTGAACTTGTTCACTGCTCTGGGTGAGGCACTAATCTCTCTCACTTCTATAAGGGCAGTTAATATTATTTTGTAGAGGAGTGGCGGGACACTCCAGAGGCGGCGGAAGTACTCAACAGCCATTGCAAGTGTCAAATCTTTGACGCTCTGTCCCTGTTCCTGTAACAAGGTTTTGGTCCAATCTTACCCAGTCCCCATCCCCTGTGACAGCGCATGGCAGAGCGTTATGGGCTCAACAGATCCAATACACTTTAAAATAGCTCACCGATGAGTTCCGGGTCGGGGACAGATTCCTGGAGCTTCCCGGTGATGAGCTGTTTCAAGTAGGAGATGCTGCAGCCGCCCAAGGGGCATTCCCCCAGTTCAGTTTCTGGCAGACGCAGGATGGATTTCGGAGCCAGGGGCTGGTCTGCCAGCTTCACTGCAATGTAACACTCGGAAACAGACATGGCGTCCGCGTCTAGGCTGGGCGGGCTGGATTCGGTGAGGCCCCAATCTGAGTTCCAGGCGGAATCTGTAAAGGGAACCAAAGACAAGGAAGGAGACAGGTGAATGTTGACTGCGTCGACTGCCTTGCAAGATGCCTAGGAGACGTTAGCCCTCCTTCCTACCAAATTAAAGAGCAAAGTTTCTTCCATGTACCAGCTTGTTCATACTGCACTGAATATTTGCAATTCCAGCTGTTGCGTTGTTTACAAATAATCTTATAGTCTTGTTCAGGGCTTTTGGGGGGGGGAAGAGGTGGTGGAACTCAGTGGGTTGCCCAGGGAGAAAATGGTCACATGCCTGGTGGCCCCGCCCCCTGATCTCCAGACAGAGGGGAGTTTAGATTGCCCTCCGTGCTGTGCGGGGCCACCAGCCATGTGACCATTTTCAAGAGGTTCCGGAACTCCGTTCCCCCGCGTTCCCACTGAAAAAAAGCCCCGGTCTTGTTCTTTATTCCACTGTGTTCTTAAATTTGTCATCCCCTTTGAGCCTTAGTGAGAAAGGCAGACTATCAGTACATTAAATAAATAAAATTAGAGCCTCAGATATAGAAAGAGCACCGAAGACAAGGGCCATAATTAGAGGGCACGCACACACATATACACGCACACAAAAGATCTATGGGTCCCAACGGCTAGGAACTGCAATTCATTGTGACTTCTTATTCCTACTTTTAAGTTTTTTAAAGTGTTTTTTAAACTCAACTCTTACAATACTTCCAAGAGATAGAATACTGGCATTCCCATTATAAGGTCAAGAGCCTCCCTCACCACCACAAGCCAAAATTAATCCAACATATACCTGGAGGAGCAGAACTTACCTTTATTAGGTGTACCCAAGAGTTATTTATTTGTAACCGGTTTTTCTCTCCAATGGAGAGAAGTGGCTTCCTCCTGTTTTTATCCTCCCAACAACCTGTGAGGTAGCTTAGGCTGAGTGAATGTGACTGGCCCAAGGTCAATTAGCAAACTTCTATGGCAGAGCTGGAATTTGGACCAGGGGTTCTCAGATCCTAGGCCAATTGTAACTACTACACCATGCTGTCTTGAAGTTTCAGATATCTATACAATGGAAAATTATACAACAGAGGAACAACAATGACCAGCTTTGTTAGCATGCTCTGTTGAGACAACATTCATAAGAGCCAGAAGTGCAGTGGTTAGAGTGTCAGAGAAGGACTGAGGGGTATTGGGTTCAAAACCCTACTTGCATCGAAACTTTATGTGACTTTGGGGCAGTCTCCCTCTCACAGCCTAACTTAGTTCTCAGGACTCTTGCGGGGATAAAATGATGGTGAGAATCACATGGGGATGGGCCAAAAAAGTCCAGCAAAGAAAAATAGTCAATGGAGAGAGGGAGCATGTTGTAAGCTACTTGGGGTCCCCATTTGGGGAGAAAAGCAGGGTGTAAATAAATAAGAACCAAAGAATTCAGTGGACTTTTAAAAACAGAATTAACCTTTCCCTGTGTAGCCTGCCTTGAGTCTCACTTTGTAGGGCACACAACAACCTAATGCACAAACACATCAACATTTGCTCACTAGGTGACCTGGGGCCTGACACACTCCCTCTGTCTCCACCTCCCTCTATCTTATTAAAGGTGTGCAGGAGTAGGGTTGCCAATCTCCAGGTGAGTCCTGGATGTCTCATGGAATTGCAACCTATCTCCAGAGGACAGAGATTAGTTTGCCTGGAGAAAACAGCAGTTCTGGAGGGTAAAACCTATGGCAATATACCCAGTATGGGCCCCTCTCCTCCCCAAATCCCACCTCCCCCACATCTTCAGGAATTTCACAACCCAGAGGTGACCATGCTAAGGGAGCAAATCACACCCCTTGTCCTGAGCTCCTTGGAAGAAGGGCAGGAAGAAAATATAATGAGTCAGCCACACAACAGCAGCCATGAAATCATGATTTGGAGGATGTGAGGTTGCCAATCTCCAGGTGGAGATCTCCCAGAGTTATAACTGCGCTCCAGACTACAGGAATCAGTTGCCCAGGAGAAAATGGCTGCTTTGGAGGATGGACTCCATGGTATGACAACCCTGCTGAGCTCTCTTCCCCAAACCCCACCCTCCCCAAATCTCCTAGAATTTCCAAGCCCAGAACTGGCAGAGGAAAGATAAAAACAACAAAGAGGCCTAGAAATACACAGAGGCCTGGGCCATCTCTAGGCATAGGCCTTTGGGCAGAGAAGCCCATTTTTAGAGGCCAGGATCTCCCTACTAGGCCATCCAGCCCATCCTTTGCTCTTCCTCCCGCTCAGGGTAACTAATGGTCTAGCCCAAAGAGACAAAAAGCCAAGCCAGGAGGAAACCATAGAGACAAGGGGGGGGGGAGAGAACAAGCCTTCCTAGTATTGCCCCCCTCAAAGAAGCAACGACCGTACCTGGATGTTGACAACCGACACTCTCCGCCAGCCGGAAACGCTTGGGCGCTCCCGCGCGAGGCATGCCGGGGCCTGTAGTTTCAGCGGGAACGAAGCTTTACATGTCTAACCGGCGAGGCGGCCACGCCGGTAGGGAAAAAAAATTTCAACTGCGCCTTACGGTGCGCCGCACAGCAGCCTGGGAATTGCAGTTCTGGCAGGCGGGGCTCCCGCTCTCTAATAGAAAGGACGGAATGATGTCACAGAGTTCCGCCCTTTCCCAAATAAAGGAAATCGAGGGGCGTGGTCTTAACCCGCGGCAACCAATGAGGTGAGCGGCCGCGAGTTTGAAAACAGGAGTGGGCGCGCGACGGTAGCACGTGCGGATGGGGAGGGCTTTTGGATGCCAACCTCGACGTGGAGGCTGGAGATCTCCTAGAATTATGATTGATTTCCAGATCTCAGAGAAAATGGCAGTTTGGGAGGGTGTACTCGATGGTGTAGTATAATATAGTATTATAATATACTTATATTATGCTATATATTAAGTAGAGATATTATCTATAATACTATATTATAGTATACTATATACAATGTATAATATATATAGCATTATACTATCATATAGTTTACTATAATATAGTAAAGTATATTATTATTCCCGGTAGGGCCTCTCCCTTCCCCAAACTCCACCCTCAAAATCTCCAGGCATTTCCCAGCATGGAGCTGGCAGGCCTAGTTTATGGGTATTATTTGCGTGTGTGAACAGACTGAGAACTGCATAGCATGACTGCTGGTATTTCGGGATGCAACTCAATGCCCCCCTTGCAATGAGAAACTGAACTGGCCAAGTAATCATCGCAAAAAGAAATCAAAGATCCCTTAGTTTATTTTTCTTCATTTTTTAAAAATGAGGCAAAAGATGATATCCTGTATTGTAGGGATGCCAGCCTCCAGGAGAGTCCTGGAGTTCCGCCAGAATTACAGTTGGACTCCAGACAACAGAGACCGGTTCCTAGGGTTGCCAGCCTCCAGGGGGTGGCTGGAGATCTGGAATTACAACTGATGTCCAGGCAGGGCTTTTTTCCCTGGAAAAAGGTGGTGGAACTCAGTGGGTTGCCCAGGGAGAAAATGGTCACATGGCTGGTGGCCCCGCCCCCTGATCTCCAGACAGAGGGGAGTTGAGATTGCCCTCCCCACTGCATGGTGTGGAGGGCAATCTCAACTCCCCTCTGTCTGGAGATCAGGGGGCGGAGCCACCAGACATGTGACTATTTTTAAGAGGTTCCGGAACTCCATTCCACCGCATTCCAGCTGAAAAAAAGCCATGTGTTCAGGCCATAAAGATTAGTTCCCCTGGAGAAAATGGCTGCTTTGGAGGGTGGAATCTACAGCATTATACCCCTCTGAGATCCCTCTCCACCCTCGCCAAGCTCCAGCCCACATATCTCCGGGAATTTCACAACATGGAGCTGGCAACTCTACCGGTTCCCCTGGAGGAAACGGCAGCTTTTGAGGGTGGGCTATGGCATCTCATCATGCTGAGCTCCTTCTCCCCAAACTCCAGCCTACCCTGCCTTCACCCCCAAATCACCACAAACTGCCCAGCTTGGCAACCCTTTGATCTAGCCATGCATCTTTCTTATACAGAATTATGAGTTCTACAAGGGCAGTATAAAGCAAGTGATAACATCCTTATTCCTTTTATAACTATATGCATACATACACAATCCCACCCCCCCTCCATACCCATAAACCAAAGACAAATATTTGCCCAGGGGCAGCGGGTTTCATTCATTCTGGGAGAGAACAATGAAAAGAGGCTAGGATCTAGAACTGGCAAGAGGCTGGCTGGGTGGAGCCAAGACAGGTGTGGGGGATTGGGGAGAAGTGCACAGAGGCCAGGATTCATTCCACTGCCGGCAAGCCCTTGAAGGAAGAGGTTGGAGGGCCATTGCTAAGGTAGGTGGGGTCAGTGCTGGCTGTGTGGTCCATATTCTGCACCCTAGACAGCATGGTGTAGTAGTTACAGTGAAGAGGGGAGTTGTGGGAGAGGCAGCTTTGAATTCCCACTCTGCCATGAAGCTGACTGGTGGGTCTCACTTCATTATATTTACTTCATTTTCACCTTGCCTAGAGCCCCATCGCGCAGAGTGGTAAGCGGCAGTACTGCAGCCCAAGCTCTGCTCATGACCTGAGTTCGATCCTGGAGGAAGTCGGGTTCAGGTAGCCGGCTCAAGGTTGACTCAGCCTTCTATCCTTCCGAGGTCGGTAAAATGAGTACCCAGTTTCCTGGGGGTAAAGTGTAGATGACTGGGGAAGGCAATGGCAAACCACCCCGTAAAAAGTCTGCCAAGAAAACGTAGTGATGCAGTGTCCCCCCATGGGTCAGTAATGACTCGGTGCTTGCACCGGGGACTCCCTTTACCTTTACCTACACCTTGCCTGGGGACCTCTAGCAGCTTGCATTGTTCTCCTCTACTCCGTTTTCATCCTACAAGGAAGTTTAGGCTGAGTGTGCAACCTGCCCAAGGTCACCCAGCAAACTTCCATGGCAGAGGGGGATTCGAACGCAGGTCTGCCAGGTGTTAGCCTGACACTCTGACCACTATACTGTACTTAGTGTGTCGTGGTGTATTTGTGGGAAGGAAAATAGAAAAGAGAATCGGGTACACCACTTTGAGCTCCCTGGTCAGGAAATAACTGTTGGGCAATTCCACCTCTCAGCCATAAAGCTCCTTTTCGGCCAGTTGCTTACTCTTGGCTTTAGCTGCCTTACAGAGTTGTTGTAAGGATGAAATGATTGGGGAACTCATGAATGCTATCCTGTGCGCCTTGGAAGAAAGCAATAGACAGCAATTCTTATTCTCTCGTATGCATGTCTTTGGGTTGGAGGGGGGAATCACATATGTGTATAAGTGGGGCAAGAAACAGCCTTTTCTCCCTATACCCTCCCTCTAATAATGATTGGAACACATAATTTCAAGAAGGGATGTTGTGAGCTTCTCTGTTGCTTCATAAGAAACTGGCTTCAGTGCAGCCAAATACGTTTTAATTCCTACTTTTCACTTTTCTTAATTCTTTAATTCCAGCGGTTCTCCTTTCTTAAGAATGTTTTCTACCGCTGCTTTTTCTTGTTACTTCTCCCACCCCCACATCTCTGTTAGATTGAAGTCACTGAGGCTTCCTCCTGAGTAAACCTGCATGAGCTAGTGCTCCTAGGAAGCCTATACTTTGATAAATAAAACAAGAAAAAGAAGAAACAGAAAAAGAGAGAGAGTTTGTGCGGGCAAAGAACGCTCCAGGACCAGAATCACTTTTCAGGATGATGCCCTTGACTGAATGGGAAAATGGAGTTGTTATTATTATTGTTATTATTATTAGGAGGCCATCAGCTGAAGTTAGTCATTTTTGTTGAGCATGTGTCTTGGTAGAGAGTGCCCTCAAGTCATAGCTGACTTATGGCAACCCCTGGTGGGGTTGCCATGGCAAGAGACTAACAGAGGTGGTTTGCTATTGCCTGCCTCTGCAGCCCTAATCTTCGTTGGAGGTCTCTCATCCAATTACTAACCAAGGCCAACCCTGCTTAGCTTCTGAGATCTGATGAGACCAGGCTCACCTGGGCTATCCAGGTCAGGGCATGTTGAGCATGTACAGCACACATTAGTCACTTTCAACACACATTAATGGCTAGTCGCTATCTGATTTTAGGGTAGCCAGTGGCCTTAACCATGTAAAGAAGGCTCTCACCAATTAATTCCTGAGGATTCCCCCCCCCCAACTCAAAGTGACTCCCCTGCTGAGAGAAAGACTGGGCAAATGTGATTTCCATTGGAAGAAGAGCTCTACAGAAGTCTACTCCTCCTGTCTATGATGTATGTGTAAGGAAACACATAAAACAGAGTTAATGTTTCTCAAAATCTATAGATACATAGCGAGCACATGAAGTTGGAGGAAAATAGAAGATGTCATTCCAAATTAAACTGGATTATGTTCAGCCTGTGGATCATTAACCATCTTTATAGCCATGAAACTATTTGCTAACCAGTTTGAGTAGGGTTCATTCATACTCTGAAGTCATTCATGGGTTCGCAGAATGCTCCTCCTGTTTTCTTTTTCCTTTTTTGGTCAAACTCCTCTCCATCATATAAAAACAGCAATAAAATAGGAAGTGGGACATTGATCTACCTGATGTCTCCAAGTGGAGAGGCGGATTGGCCAGAGCGTGGGCTGAGCAGCTGTGCTGGTCTGCAGCGGATCAGCAGGAGGGAGTCCAGTGGCGCTGTAGAAAGACCAACACCATGTCCAGGGTAGGCGCTTCTGAGAGTCAAATCTCCCTTCTTCAGATACCTGAACAGGTGGCTCTTGAGTCTCAAGTGACACTTGTCAGGAGTAGAGTGGACTTCTTTTAGCACTGGCCACACAGCAATTCCAGAACGGGGGCTGATAATAAACTTCTAGCCCTAAACAAACCAAATCTCAAGCTCTGAAGAACCTCTTTCTCTCTGGTGATCTTGCCCCAGTCATCCAGAGGGAGGCGAAAAAGCAAGCACTGCTGAATAGGCAGGCACTTGGAGAAACTGTTTCGTCTTCCTCCAACAGCCAAAGCCTCAAGCCCATCAGAACTTATTAAATTCTTTGCTGGGCTTAGAGAAAGAGGCAGGTGTCTCTCCCAGCGTCTGACTCTCTCTTCTAATTCCACAATCACCTCTGGCCTGGGCAACCCTAGGTGGAACAAGGTCTAGGCTATTCCTTCCTGAAGACAGCTTCATCTTCTTTCAGCCACCAAAGTCCGAAGCTCAGAAGAACATCGCACAGATAAGAATAAGCATGGCATACAGGGCACAGTATCTTATTCCAGGACACCAAAATACTGGACAACACTTCCAACTACTTTGTCAGACTGCACAGGGAAGCCATTGAAATTCACAAGCATAAGCAAAACTTCAACAGGAAAGAAGAAACCTTAAGAATGAACCGAGCATGGTTGCCAGTTCTGAAAAACACCAGGCTAACAAAACATTCTATCCCTGACAATAGCCCTGCAGAGAAGATTAGCACATCAAGTACCAATCCATATGCAAAAGAACCTCCTCAGGATACAGTGAAGCCTCCCGCCATTAGCATTCCACACCCTGGGAAACTCTTACAGGATGACTCAGCTCAACCCCCCCTCCTGAGTAGATACAAATGACCTACATCTCTTCTCTTTTCCACACTGTGACACTGAGAGATCTCTGTCTTTTGGTGCTACACCTCTGAAGATGCCAGCCACAGCTGCTGGCGAAACGTCAGGAACTACAATGCCAAGACCACGGCAATACAGCCCGGAAAACCCACAACAACCATGGCATATTAGCTTGTGACTTGCAGTACTGGCATAACGATGCTCTTACGTCATCTGCTACCATGCTCTAAAAAGCTGTCTTCTCTCCATCCATCCATGGCTTATCAACAAGCAGCTATATCCTGCCAGGACTTGTGAAATAACTAAGATGAAGATAGACTCATTCTCCGCCAGATTTCCAGAAGAACATGCCTCAGCCATGGGTTGCAGGGGACATTATGAAAAAGGGACATTAGGAGAAGTTTGGCCTTATCACGCAGAACGCTAATGTTTAAACAAGATTGCATATGTGAAACTGCTTCTTTTAGATTAGGTAGGTTATTTTAACAGAGAATGCATGAGTGTGCAATCCTGTTTTATAGACTGCACCTGGATTCTACTTCCGTGCAAAATTCACACCAGCTAATCTTTGTTTCTGTTTGTATTATCAACAGAATAACTCAAAATGGCAAGTGACAGAATGGCCACTGTGGTTGTAGACAATGGCACCACAACGTCCAAAGCAGGATTTGCGGGAGAAGATGCCCCCCGAACAGCATTCCCTACTGTGGTTGGGAGGCCCCGGCTTCAGGGGCCCATGGGCCTGAAAGACTTCTATGTGGGGGAAGAAGCACAGCGCAAGAGGGATATTCTAGCCCTGAAGTACCCCATTGAATTTGGTGTGATCATCAACTGGGATGACATGGAGAAGATCTGGCACTACAGCTACAATGAGTTGCAGGTTGCACCAGAGGAACACCCGCTCCTGCTCACTGAACCTGTCAGGAACCCCAAAGCCCACAGGGAGAAGATGACCCAGGTTATGTTTGAGACCTTCAACACACCAGCTTTGTACGTGGCTATGCAGCCGGTGCTATCCCTGTTTGCCTCTGGCCGTGTGACTGGGATTGTGCTGGACTCCGCAGATTGGATCACCCACACCGTGCCCATCTCTGAGGGTTATGCACTGCCCCGCGCCATCATGCGTTACAACCCATCTGGAAGTGATCTGACAGATTTTTTTGTGAGGATGCTGGATGAGAGGGGCTACAGTTTCACCACCACAGCTGAGAGGGAGATTGTGCGGGACATCAAAGAGAAGCTCTGCTACGTGGCCCTGGACTTCGAGCAGGAGATGGCTGCAGCTGCCTCGTCATCCTCTTTGGAGAAGAGCTATGAGCTGCCCGA
Source organism: Eublepharis macularius (assembly GCF_028583425.1). Lineage (NCBI taxonomy): Eukaryota > Metazoa > Chordata > Lepidosauria > Squamata > Eublepharidae > Eublepharis > Eublepharis macularius. Next base: position 33,668,267 of record NC_072807.1, on the reverse strand, counting down.
TGGCCGGGTGATCACCATTGGCAATGAGCGGTTCAGGTGTCCCGAGGCCCTCTTCCAGCCTGCCTTCCTAGGCATGGAGTCCTGTGGCATCCACGAGCTCACCTTCAACGCCATCATGAGGTGCGATGTGGACATAAGAAAGGATTTGTACGCCAACATAGTGCTGTTGGGTGCTGATGCCACGTACCCTGGCATGGCTGACAGGCTGCAGAAAGAGATCACACCCTTGCTCCCCAGGACAATGAAGATGAACACTGTTTCCCCACTGGACCGCAAAGATGCTGCTTGGGTAGGTGGCTCCCTCTTGGCATCTCTCTCCATCTTCTGGAAGATGTTGATCAGCAAGCAAGAGTATGATGAGTCTGGCCCCTCAATTGTCCACTGTAAATGTTTTTAATGGTTATTTCCTGCTATGTTCATAGTTAGAAATGGAGGGTACACCAATAAAAATATTTGTCATCTTTATTTGCTTGGGCCTCATTCTTAATAACACGAAGTCAGACCCGTCCTCTTAGAGTTGCCAACTGCAGGATGGAAAATTCCTGGCGATTTTGAGAGTGGAGCTAGGGGAGCACACATGTTTGTTTTGGGCCAGCAAAGGTCACCTTTGCTTGTTACAGGGCTTCCACGTGCATAACAGTTGGGGTAACACCTTTCCATTCTCCCCAATGGGACCTCAAGCAGCTTGCATGGTTCTCCTCTCTTCCGTTTTTATCCTGCAAGGTAGTTTAGGCTGAGAGTGTGCGACTGGCCCAAGGTCTCTCTCCAAACTTCCATGGCAGAGCAAGGATTCGAACTTGGGTCTCCCAACTGCTAGTGTAACCACTACACCTCACTTGCTCTCAGGGGCTGTCTGTCTTGGGGTGGTTGTGGGAAGGAAAAGTGAAAAGGGAATCAATCGGGTATTCCCACCGTGAATTCCTTGCTGAAGAAATAACTGCTGAGGAATTCGCCCTCTCAGCCATGAAGTGCTTTCTGGGTCCAGTTGCTTTCTCATGACTTCATCAACCTCTCAGGGTTGTTGTGAGAATGAAATGATGGAGAAAATCATGTATGCTTCTGTGCTCCTTGGAAGAAAGGTGGGGATAAATATGAAGAGGGAGACAGCAATTTTCATTCTCTCATATGTATGTCTATAGGTTGGGGGGGGGAATCACATATGTGTATAAAAGGCAGGGCTCATTTCGAGGGGGAACGCATTGGAATGCAGTTCCAGCAGTTCCCCAAAGTGGTCACGTCAGGTGGCCCCGCCCACCTGATTCTCAGCCATTTTGGGCCTGTTTCAGCCTGGATTTAGGGCCAAAATGGCCTGGATCGATCCTCTGATGGGTGGTGGATCACTCTCCTGTTCAGCAGTGGCCCGATCCTGACCATTTTGGGCCCCTTTTCAGCTCTTTTCAGCCCCTTTTTGCCATTTTGGGCCCAATTTCGGCCCTGAATGGCCAGGATTGGGTCCAAAACAGCCAGGATAGGTGATGTCAGGGGGTGTGGCACATGCAAATCAGTTATGCCAACGACACACTTCTGGTGATGGCAAGGGGTGTGGCATATGCTAATGAGCTATGCTAATGCGTTCCTCCAGCTCTTTTTCTATGAAATGAACCCTGATAAAAGGGAAAAGAAGCAGCCTTTTCTCCCTGTACCCTCCCTCTAGTAATGATTGGAACATATAATTTCAAGAGGGGTGGCTGTGAGCTTCTCCGTTGCTTCATAAGAAAATGGCCTCCATGCAGCAAAATGCACTTTAATTCTGGCTGTTCTCCTACTGCTGTTTTTTTCTTGTTTCTTCTCTCACACACACCCCACACACTTCTGTTACATAGAAGGAAGTGAGGCTTCTTGTATAAAGGTTCAACTTCCGGCTAACGTTCTCAAGCGCTGAACACAGCCACTCAAGACCCATTAAGACTTCCGGGTTCATTCTGGGAGAAATTCCGCTCAAGTGGTGAGTAACTTTAGACACAGGCTTAAATATAAGTGTTGTTTATTAATTCAGAAGAGAGTATGCAGGGCAGGAACCAGTCTATCAGGCACAAGCAAAAGGCAATAAAATAATGACAGCTTACTTATTTCTGGCTATCTGGCTAACACTATCTTAACTAGACATACAGCTCGCTAACTTGCATTCTCTGTAATAGCTTCAAGTTGCTCATGGTCACAAAGTCCAAAACCAGCTCCAGTCATTGTAAGGTCTGACAAGGAGCAAACTTTCTTACATACTGATAGAATAATGGTTGCAACAGAATGGTCAAACCAGGTATCCAAGCAAGAGCGTGTGTGTCAGAGTGCAGCGAAGAGCCATCTTTTCCAGGACCGTCAGCCAATCAGGACACGCTTTGATATCAGCATTGCTTGGCCTGAGAAAGCAGGGAGGGCACCTGGAGCTGAGACTCCCTTCCACCCAAGGAAGGGAGCTGCCTCTTCCATTACGTTCCCTGCAGGGCGTTGTGCTCTGTAGACAAGCAACTCCTGGTGGTCCCCAGCCCAAAGGACATCCATCTGGCCTCAACCAGGCCCAGGGCTTTTTCTGCCCTGGCCTCAGCCCAGCGGAACATCTCCATTTTACAGGCCCTGCGGAACTGTAACAGGTCCCGCAGGGCCTGTAAAACAGAGATGTTCTGCTGGGCCTTTGGCTGAGTGCCAGCGGGTGTCCCCCTTATTCCACCTGAGAGCCAAGCTACAAGTGACGCCTTACACAGGTTGGACACTTATCAGCTTCCCTCAAGTTTTGATGGGAAATGTAGGCGTCCTGGTTTTACAGCTTGGCTCTCCATTACAGCTGCAAGACCAGGATGCCTACATTTCCCATCAAAACTTGAGGGAAGCTGACAAGTGTCTAACCTGTGTCAGGCGTCACTTGTAGCTTGGACTCCCAAATATTTATTTAAATAGCCTGCGCCTGGACTGTTTTAATGACTCTTTTATTATTGATTTTATGGTTTTGTGATTGATTTGCTGTGTTTTGTGAATGTTGTTAGCCTCCCTGAGCCCATTTGTGGAGAGGGCGGGGTATAGATCAAATTACTATTACTACTACTACTACTACTACTACTACTACATCTTATTCTGCAACAACAGGCTGCAGATGCAATTAATGAAGGTGCCTGTTCATTCCATTCCCAGATTGGCAAGCCAAAACTGAGCCTGTGAGAACTTACAAGCCCTCAAGGTAGGCATGTGGCTTTCCTAGACTCTTCCTCCTGAGTAAACCTGCATAAGCTAGTGCTAGTAGGTAGCCTACACTTTGATAGAGAGCAAGGGGAGGAAACGGAGAAAGAGAGTTTGTGCGGGCAAAGAACGCTCCAGGAATGGAATTGCTTTTTGAGATGATGCCAAAATGGAGTTGTCATTATTAGGAGGCCATCAGCTGAAGTTAGTAGTTTATGTTGAGCCTGTTTGGTGGTAGAGAGTGCCCTCAAGTCATAGCTGACTTATGGTGACCCCTGGTGGTGTTTTCATGGCAAGAGACCAATAGAGGTGGTTTGCCATTGCCTGCCTTTGCAGCCCTAATCTTCGTTGGAGGTCTCCCATCCAATTATTAGCCAAGGCTGACCCTGCTTAGCATTTGAGATCTGATGAGACCAGGCTCACCTGGAATATCCAAGTCAGGTCATGTTGAGCATGTACAGCACACATTAGTGGCTTTGAACACACATTAATGGCTAGTCGCTATCTGATTTCAGGGTAGCCAGTGGCCTTAGCCATGTAAAGAAGGCTCTCACCAATTAATTCCTGAGGATTCCCGCCCCCCCCCCCCCCCGCAACTCAAAGTGACTCCCCTGCTGAGAGAAAGACTGGGCAAATGTGATTTCCATCAGAAGAGCTCTACAGAAGTCTACTTCTCCTGTCTATGATGTATGTGTAAGGAAAGGTGTGCCTTTCCTATAAAACAGGGTTAATGTTTCTCAGAACATTATAGATAACATAGAGAGAACATGAAGTTGTATGAAAACAGAAGATGTCATTCCAAATTAAACCGGATTACATTTAGCCCGTGGATCATTCACCGTCTTTATAGCCATGAAACTATTTGCTAACCAGTTTGAGTAGGGTTCATTCATACTCTGAAGTCATTCATGGGTTCCCAGAATGCTCCTCCTGTTTTCTTTTTCCTTTTTTGGTCAAACTCCTCTCCATCATATAAAAACAGCAATAAAATAGGAAGCGGGACATTGATCTACCCGATGTCTCCAAGTGGAGAGGCGGATTGGCCAGAGCGTGGGCTGAGCAGCTGTGCTGGTCTGCAGCGGATCAGCAGGAGGGAGTCCAGTGGAGCTGTAGAAAGACCAACACCATGTCCAGGGTAGACGCTTCTGAGAGTCAAATCTCCCTTCTTCAGATACAGGAGCAACTGGCTCTCACATGATACTTGTGGGAAGTGGAGCAGTTTTCTTTTAGCATTTGCTAGGCAGCAGTTTCTGAATGGGGTTAATAATAAACTTCTAGTCTTAAATAAGCCAAATCTCAAGCCCAGAAGAGTCTGTTTCTCTCTTGTGGCTTTGCCTCATCTAGCCACAGAGAGGCAGAAAGGCAATCGTTGATATAGAAGGAGGCTCTTTGAGAAACAATTTCATTGTCAACGTATTGTCGAAGGTTTTCACAGCTGGAGAATGATGGTTGTTGTGGATTTTCCGGGCTGTATAGCCGTGGTCTTGGCAGTGTAGTTCCTGACGTTTCGCCAGCAGCTGTGACTGGCATCTTCAGAGGTGCAGCACCAAAAGAGAAAGACTGAGAGATCTCTGTCTTTTGGTGCTACACCTCTGAAGATGCCAGTCACAGCTGCTGGCAAAACTTCAGGAACTACACTGCCAAGACCACAGCTATACAGCCCAGAAAATCCACAACAACCATCAATTGCATTGTCCTCCAACAGCCAAAGCCTCAAGCCCAGAAGAACCTATTAAATTATTTGCTGGGCTTAGAGAAAGAGGAAGGTGCATCTTCCAGTATCTGACTCTGGGAAACCCTAGGTGGAATGGGGTCCTGGTTATTCCGGACTAGAGACAGCATCATCTTCTTCCAGCCAGTGAAGCCCAAGCCCAGAAGAGGGTCACCCAAACAGGCATAAGCATGGCATATTTGCTTGTGACTTCCTGCCATACTGGCACGGCAATGCTTTTATATCAACGTATAAAGATGGTTTCCCATTCATTGACTGAAACACCGCTGCTGTCTTCCATCTGCAACTGTACTCTAAAAAGCGGACCTCTCCATACACCCATGGCTTATCAACAAGCATCTCTGTCCTGCCAGAACTTGTGAAGCAACTAAGATAGCACTGGGATGAAGGTAGTTTGATTCTCCGCCAAACTTCCAGAAGAACATGCATCACCCATGGCTTGCAGAGGACATTATTAAAAAACTAGATTAGGAGAACGTTGGCCTGGTCATGCAAAACACCAATCTTTAAACAAGGCTTCATACATGAGACTGCTTTTTTTCAGATTAGGTAGGTTATGTTAACACAGAAAGCAAGAGAGTGCACTCCTGCTTTATAAACTTCACCTGGATCCTACTTACAAGCAAAGAGTGTGCAGTCTTGCTTTATAAATTGCATTGGGATTCTACTTACACGCAAAATTCACACCAGCTAATCTTTGTTTCTGTTTGTATTATGAACAGACTAATTCAAAATGGCAAGTGACAGAATGGCCACTGTGGTTGTAGACAATGGCACCACAATGTCCAAAGCAGGATTTGCGGGAGAAGATGCCCCCCGAACAGCATTCCCTACTGTGGTTGGGAGGCCCCGGCATCAGGGGTCCATGGGCCAGAAAGACTTCTATGTGGGGGAAGAAGCACAGAGCAAGAGGGATATTCTAGCCCTGAAGTACCCCGTTGGACATAGCATTGTCACCAATTGGGATGACATGGAAAAGATCTGGCACCATATCTTCTACAATGAATTGTGCATTGACCCAGAGGAACACCCAGTCTTGCTTACTGAACCACCTCTGAATCCCAAAGCCAATAGAGAGAAGATAACGCAGATCATGTTTGAGAGTTTTAACACGCCAGCTTTGTACGTGGCCATGCAGCCAGTGCTATCCCTGTATGCCTCTGGCCGTCTGACTGGAATTGTTATGGAGTCTGGAGATGGGATCACCCACCCTGTGCCCATCTATGAGGGTTATGCACTGCCCCACGCCATCTTGAAGCTGGTCCTGGCTGGCCGTGACTTAACTGACCATGAAGATCCTGACTGAGAGAGGCTACAGCTTTACAACCACAGCTGAGAGGGAGATTGTGCGAGATATCAAAGAGAAGCTCTGCTATTTCACCCTGGACTTTGAGCAGGAGATGGCCACAGCTGCCTCATCATCGTCTTTGGAGAAGAGCTATGAGCTGCCTGACGGATCACCATTGGCAATGAGCGCTTCAGGTGTCCTGAGGCCCTCTTCCAGCCCTCCTTCCTGGGCATGGAGTCCTGTGGCATCCACGAAACCACTTTCAACTCCATCATGAAGTGTGATGTGGACATCCGAAAGGATTTGTATGCCAACACGGTGCTTTCAGGTGTTACCACCATGTACCCTGGCATCGCTGACAGAATGCAGAAGGAGATCACTGCCTTGGCCCCCAGCACTATGAAGATCAAGATCATTGCCCCACCGGAGCGCAAATATTCTGCCTGGATTGGTGGCTCCATTTTGGCATCTCTCTCCACCTTCCAGCAGATGTGGATCAGCAAGCAAGAGTATGATGAGTCTGGCCCCTCAATTGTCCACCGTAAATGTTTTTAATGGTTATTTCCTGCTATGTTCATAGTTAGAAATGGAGGGTACACCAATAAAAATATTTGTCATCTTTATTTGCTTGCAAAGTAACACTGGGCCTCATTCTTAACAGCTCAGCTACATGAAATCCGACCTGTCCTCTTAGAGTTGCCAACTGCAGGATGGAAAATTTCTGGTGATTTTGGGGGTGGAGCCTAAGGAAGGAGGGGTTTAGGGGAGGAGGGGTCTCAGCAAGTTGTAATACCATAGAGTCCACTCTCCAAGTCAGCCATGTTCTCCAGGGGAATGGATTTCTCTAGCCTGGAGATTAGTTGTAATTCTGGGACATCCCCAAACCTCACCTGGAGGTTGGCAACCCTTTTCCCTCTGCAGTTCCAAAAAATTAACCTTACGTAACTCAGCAGCAGCAGCAACCTTTACTGGCATTACATCCATGTTAACAAAAACACTCGACGTAACCAGAACTCAGCCTACAAATACACAACTCGCCTCATAGATGCAAGACACAAAAATTTTATGTAACTCAATGCCAGCCACATGAAAAAAAAATGAATGCGGGTACTGGGAACTAAAATTCTAGGCCACTGGTGAAACAGATCTGCCTAGGAATTGTGATGTTTGCTTGTTAGTAGCCAAACTGTGGTAATCTTTTTAACACACTCCACGTAATCATGAAATTTCAGTGTTCATGGAGCTGCTTAGATTTTTTTTTTAAAAAAAACATGAACAACCAACAATAATAAATAAGTAAATGGAGCAACAATAAAGACCTTCTCCCTACTTAGACTAGCCTGCAAGATGGCCCCCTACCTTGACACAGCTGATCTGGTCACCTGGATTCATGTCACGGTAACATCAAGACTAGACTTCTGTAACTCACTGTACATTGGTCCCCCCGCAAACTCAGAGACCCCAGCTGGTGCAAAATGCTGCAGCTCATTTACTCTCAGGAGCTAGACAGAGCATGCATATCACTGCCATTCTCCAGTGGCTCCATTGGTTGCCCATCAATTCAACGTCATGGCTATCACATTCAAAGCCCTTCCTGGCCTTTGCCCCTCAATATCACCACGAATTACCCAACGTGGCAACACTACCCATATGATCCAACTATACAGGTTTCGTACACAGAATTATAATACGAGTGCTACATTTGCAATCTAAAGCAAGTTATAACATTATAATTCCTATTATAATTATGTGCAAACATACACACTCACGGTCCGACACACAAACCCTTAAATCAAGGCCAAACCCCTTTTCATAAGGGAGATTTTTCTTGATGGAAAGGTGCCATGGATCTGAATAAAATGAAATATTTGCCCAGGAGCTTGTCTTACGGCAATACACAATGAGAAGGTAGAGTTTTTCATTCATTCTGGGAGTGAACAATGAAAAGAGGCTAGGATCTCCAGCTGGCACAGGAGAATGCGCACGAGGCTGGCTCGGTGGTGCCAAGACAGATCTGGGGTGTTCGGGAGAGGTGTAGAGAGTCTGGGATTCGTTGCACTTCCAGCAGGCCCTTGAAGAAAGAGGTTGGAGGGCCACTGCTAAGGTAGGTGGGGTCAGTGCTGGCTGTGTGGTCCCTGTCCCCCACCCTGGACAGTGTCATGTAGTAGTTAGAGTCAAGACAGGAACTAGGGTTGCCATGTCCCCCCACCCCCTGGGCGGGAGATGGGAGGCCAGGGAACTACCTGGTCTTCCAGGAAGTGACTTCATTGCATGGGCTGCGGGCCACTCTAGGAGCGCTCCCGTGCTCTGCAGGGGGCCAAATCGGAACTAAGGATGAAATGATGGAGAAAATCATGTATGCTTCTGTACTCTTTGGAAGAAAGGTGAGGATAAGTATGAAGAGAGAGATAGCAATTTCCATTCTCTTATATGCATGTCTATAGGTTGGGGGGGAGGGGTCACATGTATGTAGAAGTGAGAAAAAGAAACAGTCTTTTCTTCCTGTACCTACTCCACCTCTAATTATGGGACATTGGGACCTCTAATTATGGGACAAGGAGGGACATTGTGAGCGTCTCTGTTGCTTCGTCAAAAATGCCTCCGTGCCGCAAGACGTGCTTTAATTCCAGCTGTTATCCTTTCTTAAGAATGTTTTCTGCCACTGCTTTTTCTTGTTAATTCTCCCACCCCCACATCTCTGTTAAATTAAAGGCAATGAGGTTCCCTCCTGAGTAAACCTACACGAGCTAGTGCTCCTAGGAAGCCTACACTTTGGTAAAGAGAGCAAGAGGAGGAAATGGAGAGAGACTCTGTGCGGGCAAAGAATCGCTTTGGGGGTGATCCCCTTGACTAAATGGGGAAATGGAGTCATTGGGAAGGGGAAAATGGAGTTGCCATTATTATTAGAAGGCCATTAGCTGAAGTTAGTCATTTATGTTGAGCGTGTACAAAACACATTAATGATTTTCAACAGACATTAATGGCTAGTCGCTATTAGAGATGGGCATGAACCAAAATACGAACCAAAATTAAGCACGAACCAGGCCAGTTCATGGTTTGTGAACCGCGGTTTGTCAGATCCCATTTCTGACGAACTGCCACAAACTTTAGGCTGGTTCGTTTGGTTCATTTTTTGGTTCGTGACTGCAGACAGCCTGGTGCCAATCAATCAGTTTCCTAGGCAACAGGGGATGGACTTCCTGCAGACCTTCTGCTGGCCCAGAAGTGATGATTTTCTGACCTAGATGTGACATTTTCACAAACCGGTTCGCAAACCAGGGGCAAGTTCGTGAAAGTACATGGTTCGTGAAATTTGATGAACCACGAACCGCATGGTTCAGTTTTTTTCCGGTTCGTGCCCATCTCTAGTCGCTATCTGATTTCAGGGTAGCAGGTGGCCCTTAACATGTAAAGAAGGCTCTTCGTCTTCACCAATGAATCCCTGAGACACCCCCCACTAAAAGTGACTCCCTGCTGAGACAGAGTGTGGGCAAAAGAAGAGATCTACAGAAGTCTACTCCTTCTGTCTATGATGTATGTGTAAGGAAAGGTGTGTCTTTCCTATAAAACAAGGTTAATGTTTCTCAGAACATTATAGATACATAGAGAGAGCATGAACTCGGAGGAAAAGGGAAGATTTTGTTTCAAATTAAACCAGATTCCATCTAACCTGTGGATCATTAACCATCTTTACAGCCATGAAACTGTATGCTAACCAGTTTGAATAAGGTTCATTCATACTCTGAAGTCATTCATGGGTTTGCAGAACGCTCCTCCTGTTTTTCTTTTTCCTTTTTTGGTCAAACACCTTTCCATCATTTAAAAAGAGTAATAAGATATGAAACGGCAGATCAGCTGTATTGGTCTGCAGTGGAACAGCAGGCACAATTTCCAGGGTAGGAGTTTCCGAGAGTCAAATCTCCCTTCTTCAGATACCTGAGCAGGTGACTCTCAAGGGACACTTGTAAGTAGATAGATCAAGATGGGTAGCTGGGTTAGTATGTCTGTAGCAGTAGAAAAGAGCAAGGGTCCAGTAGCACCTATAAGACTAACAAAATTAGTGGTAGGGTATGAGCTTTCATGAGGCACAGCTCCCTTCTTCAGATACAGCTAGAATGGGAGTCCATCTGGCCTTTATCAAGTGACGAAGGGCAACTGGTTTGGGACGGATTCCCTTTTTGTCATGTTAGTGCAGGGCCCTTAAAATGGTGGGACCATCCTGTAATAATTCTCTGATTGGTAGAAATAGTCTCTGACCTCAGAGATGGAGTGTACCGTTCCAGCAGCAAGATGAATATAGTTAATCAGTATGTACTAGGACTAGAATATATGCCTGTAGCTTTAAGAGAAGTGCAACCTGAGAGTTGTAGTGCCTTACCCCACAGGTTTCAGTTCCTGCGCCATTCGAAGCCCGCCAAAACTGGTTAGGGCCATTTCCTCCTTTGTTCAGTCACACCTCGGCAGGGAGAGGAGAAAGTCATATCATTTTTCCCAACACGTTCACTAGCTCTACAAAGCTCCACCATGCCGCTCTATGCATGAAAGATGCACTCTCTCCTTTCTTTATTTAGTAAGAACTGTGAGTAGAGATACCTTGAATGTATGAAGAAGCTAAATAAATACAATTTAAGTTGTAGCCCGTGCATGTGTGTTGACTCTTGATGACAAAGGGCTGGGAGTCCCCCCTCGTGTCAGAACACAGAGCTTTACTTGGTTAAATCTGCTAATTAATCTCACCAAGGAAGCTGGCTTAGGTCAGACGCCATTGCCCATAAATATCTGGGAGCTGAAGACCAGTGGGCCAGGGGTTAAGGATTCTCCCACAATCTTGGTACTGCAAGGAACTCTGTATATGCTCTGAGGAACCTGCAATAACTTAGACAAAGTGTACTTAGCTGAGTTAGCTCAACATTATTGTTTTTATGTGGCAGGCTGTACAATGTGGTAGTGTACTCTGCCCTGTGTTTGTCTGATTTTCCTGCCCCATTTGAATCCACCCACCATTTACTCCATTTTTATAATAAACCTTTTTTCTATAAAGGCGTTTTTTAAGCTTCCTTAGTGCAATAGATTTCTCTGGGATAGATCTCCAAACCAGCCAGTTGGTATAGTGGTTAAGAGTGGCAGGACTGTAATCTGGAGAGCCGGGTTTGATTCCCCACTCCTCTGCTTGAAGCCAGCTGGGTGACCTTGAATCAGTCACAGCTCTTTCAGAGCTCTCTCAGCCCCACCCACCTCACAGAGGGATTGTCGTGAGGATAACAACAACACTCTTCGGAAAACGCTCTGAGTGGGCGTTAAGTTGTCCTGAAGGGCAGTATATAAATCAACTGTTGTTATTCCCTATGTGCCAGATTACCTGGGCACTACATAGTTTGCTATAAGGTATTTCCAGGTTTACTTTGTTATTTTGCTAGGACTGAGATGGAAGGACACCTTCTCGGCAGGTCAGTCTAGATGTTCTCAGGAGATACCTAAGTGGGGGCAATGGATTACCAGCGCTGGATCTAGGGTTGCCCGCGCCCGGGGCAACTCTAGGCCAGCCACCTCATGCGGGCTCCCCACGCTGTGTGATGATGTCACCCCCTGCCCTGTGGGGCAGGCGAAAGACAGCGTGGGGGGACTGTGAGGCTGCCAGCGCTGCTGCCTGTGCCAGCTGGCAGCTGCTCCCGGCGCCCCCTCCAGGTGGCGCTGGGGAGAGACTACCCCCTGCCCCCCCTCAATCGGGCCCTGTGGATTACCAAAGTGCCTTCCTGGGAAACCTTAGCCTGAGGAAGTTCCCAGCAAGGACAGCCACTTCCCTTTTTCCTAACCATAACACTGCTTATTTCAGATTAAGAAGGTTATTTTAACAGAGAAGGCAGGAGCATGCTTTCTTGCTTTAAAAAATGCATTTGGATTCTACTTACATGCAAAATTAACACCAGCGAATCTTTGTTTCTATTTGCATTATCAGCAGAATAACTCGAAATGGCAAGTGACAGAATGGCCACCGTGGTTGTGGACAATGGCACCAGAATGTCCAAAGTGGGATTTGCGGGAGAAGATGCCCCCCGAACAGCATTCCCTACTGTGGTCGGGAGGCCCCGGCATCTGGGGTCCATGGGCCAGAAGGACAGCTACGTGGGAGATGAAGCTCAGAGCAGGAGGGGCATTCTAACTCTGAAGTACCCCGTTGAACACAGCATTGTCACCAACTGGGATGACATGGAAAAGATCTGGCACCACATCTTTCACAATGAATTGCGCATCAACCCAGAGGAACACCCAGTCTTGCTTACTGAACCACCTCTGAATCCCAAAGCCAACAGAGAGAAGATAACGCAGATCATGTTTGAGACTTTTAACACGCCAGCTTTGTACGTGGCCATGCAGCCAGTGCTATCCCTGTATGCCTCTGGCCGTCTGACTGGAATTGTTATGGAGTCTGGAGATGGGTTCATCTACCCCGTGCCCATCTCTGAGGGTTATGCCTTGTACCATGCTATCCTACGTATCCAGTTTTCTGGCTGTGACCTGACAAACTTTCTTGTGAGGATGCTGAATGAGAGAGGCTACAGTTTCACCACCACAGCTGAGAGGGAGATTGTGCGAGATATCAAAGAGAAGCTCTGCTATGTTGCCCTGGACTTTGAGCAGGAGATGGCCACAGCTGCCTCATCATCCTCTTTGGAGAAGAGCTATGAGCTGCCCGATGGCCGGGTGATCACCATTGGCAATGAGCGGTTCAGGTGTCCCGAGGCCCTCTTCCAGCCCGCCTTCCTAGGCATGGAGTCCTGTGGCATCCACGAGACAGCATTCAACTCCATCATGAAGTGTGACGTGGACTTACGAAAGATCTTGTATGCCAACACGGTGCTGTCAGGAGGTCCCACCATGTACCCTGGCATCGCTGACAGAATGCAGAAGGAGATCACTGCCTTGGCCCCCAGCACTATGAAGATCAAGATCATTGCCCCACCGGAGCGCAAATATTCTGCCTGGATTGGTGGCTCCATTTTGGCATCTCTCTCCACCTTCCAGAAGATGTTGATCAGCAAGCAAGAGTATGATGAGTCTGGCCCCTCAATTGTCCATCGTAAATGCTCCTCTGTTCGTAGTTAGAAATGAAGGCCACGCCAATGAAGAATTGTAATCTTTAATTGCTTGAAAAGTAAAATTGGACCGCATGCTTAACAACTCAGCTACATGTAATCAGATACTTTCTCTTAGAGTTGCCAACTGCAGGATGGGAAATTCCTGGAGATTTGGGGGGTGGAGCTTGGGGAAGGAGGAATTTAAGGAGGGAAGGGACCTTGGCAGGGTAGAAGCAGCCCTTTTCTTCAGGAGTCCTGTTCTCTCTAGTCTGGAGATCAGTTGGCAACCCTTCTTCCTCTGTGTTACCAGAACTGCTCTTTTATTATAATGGGGAATTAGCTGTAGCAGTCTGTAACTATTAATATTAAGCGAGGATCATAACCTATGTTTACGGAGGTCCCGATCCCAGACACTCTAGTGAAAAAGAGGCAGACAAGGAGTAAGGTCCAAACACGTGTATTGAGTGTAGCGTAAGCCTAGCTTGCACAATCATACAAAGAACATACAAGGTCTAAGAAATATAGCGTAGGAAATACAGAGACGTTCGCATTAGCGGGTTCCCAACGATGGTAAGGGAAATACTCACAATCCTGGAGCGAAGCAGAGACACGTCAGCGAGGGTGGCCCAATGCCAGCACTGGAACCACAGACGGACAGCAAGGAGGTCTGGATAGGGAATGGCCGAGGCACCGAGTGGTCTGGGAGACCAGCTTAAATACCCCAAAACGTACCCTGGGGCTGGTGCTGTACTTGGTGGTTCTCACAGATTAAAACAAAGGGTCTAATGGGTCACTGAATGGCTTGGATGGGCCACTTTGGTAATCAGATTGTGATAAGTGACACCTCAGGAAGAGGGGACAAAAGAGGGAGGGGGAAATCCAAGTGGGCTGAAAGGATGTTCCAGCGGACAGGGCTTGTCCTGATGTCATCAGCTTTGGAATGCGGAGGTTTCTTTGAGATGCATTCTTTAAGTGCTTGGGATGGTCGGCACTTAGTTCTTCTCCGGGGCGGCTCCTAAGATATGCAGTGCGGGGCGAGGGGCTCTCGCTGCGGACGTGGTGTGCCCGCTTCGCCGAAATGGCTTCTCAAAGCGGTCTTCTTCCCAGGGTCTTCTGGCTGCCTAAGAACATGGATGCCAGCTGGGCATAGCTGGGGCTGGATAGCAGGCTGCCCGATAGCGAGGGCAAGCTCGGCGACCGGCCCGTGGGAGGCTCCCGGCGGGAACTGACCAGGGAGCGCCTAGCCAGGCTCGCTGGAGGTTTCCCCGGCTGGCGCCCGGCTGCTAGCAGCGGCTTGGGCCCATATGAGGCAGGCTTCCATGGAGGCAGGGGGAACAGCACTTTAAAACACAGTCCAAGGCAGGGAACAGGCACGGTCCGTGGCAGATGGCAATGCAGGCACGGGGCACACTTGTAATAAAGTCCAAACGCACACTGGGAATTCCAGATACAGGTCAGGGCAGGGCTGCCCAGAAAGAGAGTCCTTTGTGCAGTTAACCAAACATGGAGTCAGTAAACTACACAGTCTATAGCAGCAGCAAGGCAATTGACACGCAGGCAGGAAACTGACACGTGTATACGTGCCTTTGTGCAGCAGTGAAACAGTAACGCAGGAAACTTTAACACAGTTCATGGCAGGCTTTAAAGCAGGGGAGGGGGCCTACTTGGCAACAATTCCCCCCCTCGGAGACCCCGGGACGTCAGGCGCGCGGGTCTCCGAACTTGGCTTCAAAGGCGAGGTGGTCGGCAATGTCCGGTGGTCGAGCTTCGAGCGAAGAAGGAGTGGGAAGGGAAGGAGGGGGAGGCGTCACTCAAAAATTTAGTTTGGAGAACCACCTAACCGAATAAGTGCAATTTAGATCAGCCAATGGGCTGCAGGTCTCTGGGTTCACACCAGGGGGTGTGCTAAGTGCAATTGTCAGAATAAATAGTAATAATTCATAGCAATAGTAATTCATAGTAATAGGCAGCAATGATCAATTCATGCATATAAATAGCAATAATTCATAATGGTGTACATTGATTAATTCATGATTGAAGGTAATTCATACGGAATTCATGATGGGTTAAAAGCACTAAAAACCAGGAGCAATTAATATACATGGATCAATTCATGGATAGTTAAAATCATAAATAGATACATAGGATTAAAAGCAGGGACAATTAAAAGCAATTCATACAGGGTAAAGTGGAATGTGCAAGCATGGCATAATTCATCAAGGGTAGAGTAATTCATAAATGGCTAAAATCATAAATACATATATGTGATTAAAAGCAATAGTGCATGAAGTCAAAAGCAGCAAGAATAAAAGCAAGTGCGTGGAAACAATTCATGAGGGGTAGGCGGCGGAAGGGCTCATGGGGGCAGAAAAATACACTCTGCAATTAAAAACCAAATCAATATGGCTGGATTAAAATCAAATTCATAGACTAGAACTGCCTCGGCGGAGGGAGTTGGGTTAAGAAGGCAATTCAAAAGGTTAAAATCGAATTCATCGGGATAAAGTTCATGGGCGCACTTGCGGTAGATAGAGGGAGGGACTAGTTCGGGGCTAAATTCATGGGAGTTAAAATTCATAAAAGCAATGGAAAGAAATTCATAAAACCATAGAGTAACAAAGATCACAGACGGCTCAGTCCGCAGTACAGCTGCTGGACTGGGTTGCATATTTACAAGAACAAGCAAGCTTAGTCCATGTGTTCCAAAACACACTTCCACCCCCCCTTGCTGTCTGCGTCCATCCGCAGAGCAGGGTCGGCAGGCGGCGAGAAGGGCTTCAGGCACACAGTTCTAGTCCTCATGGAGGTGGCGCTGCTGGCGGTCGTTCGTAGGCAGGCCGTGGGCTGGGAGGCAGAGAGATATGTCCCCCCCTAGTCCACAAGAGGGCCTCGGAGCGGTGTCTGGCAGCAGAGCGTCCATGGGGCCGGTGCAGGATCCGTCCACATAGTAATAAACATAATCATAGTCCATACCGGCACAAGCAATAAAACAAACAAGGGCTGAAAACGGGGCGCCCAGAATAACCATTAGGGCAAGAGGAGGTCTGGATTGTAATGGTCCAGACGGTAGGATAGTTGGAGTTGCTGGAGCTGTCGGCGGCTCCAACAGCCCAAATAGAGCAGTGAGGCACATAACAAAACTTGGAAGGCCAAAATAACAATGATCGGGTGCAAAGCCAAATTGTAAATTCCAGTGGCAGTGGGGCTCCAGCCAAAGAGGGTCTCCCACCACGAATGCTCTCCGGTGGTCTTAATCCGCTGGGCAAGATCCAAAATCTCCTTTCCGTTGTGGGACACAACCAAAGCAGTGGTGTCCCCGTCCCTCTGGATGCTCTGGAGGGTGCGGTGGAGCTGCGGGTGGGCCAGGAGCTCATGGATTAGCTCCAGACCGATGCCAAGGGGAATGGGCTTCACATAACGATAGATGGAGGGTGCCACCAGGATCTCTTCTTGGGTCCAGACCGGTACCGTGTAGGTGAAGTCGCAGGCTGCCACCGAAGACAGGTTGCAAAAGCAGCGATTGACTCCCGGGATCACGGGCTTCAGCTGGAACGAGTTCAGGACCATAAGATCGCAGGCCGTTCGCACGCAGGCACATCCTTTCCCAAGGTAGACCACAGCGGAGCTGTTCTCCCGGACGACCTCGAAAGGGCACTCATTGAGGGCGTCGACTTGCGGGGCTACACAGGGGTGATGAGGTGCAAAGGCTTGGTCCTGGCAAATGAAGCCGGTCTGGTCTCGATGCTGGCACCCTTGGAGGCTGACGAGCTGCCATCCGGTCGGGGTGAAGCGGGCCCAATGGTCAGGGTGGCGGGCGTAGAGGACTTCGGTGTCGCTGACTTGGAGTCCCAGAGGCACGACTGGATACACGTGGAATGACTCGTGCGCACTGGCCGTTAATAAAAATAATTTAAGCTCCTGGGTGGTCGGTGAGAATGAGGAATTTACAAGAGACCACCAGGATTCAAGCTCCAGTTCTATGGGTGACAATTTGGGCATAATCAATCTTTTAATTTCCAGGGGCAAGTGCCCGTCCGTGGCTTGCCGAATTAGCCCCATGGCCACAGCCTGGTTTAATTGTTGGGCTTGCATACATGCCATGGCTATTGACATGTTGCGTTCCAAAGACTGTGTTCCTTTGAGCAGCAGAGAAAAATCTCTTTCAATTTGACTCTCCCAGTTAACTAAAATGGAGCTGATCTCGTGTTGCCCATTCGAAATGGAATTTAGGGACTGCACCACCGGTTTACCTAAGTCGGAGATGCTAGTCGTGACATGGGCAAACTTATTAGCGAGAGTCTCAATGTTGACCGAATCCATGATTGCTAAGCCTCCGGCTGCAGGAGCAGTCCAGTCGGCAATGCTTCGTCTGGCACGCGAGAGAGAGGGGGAGGGATCGATCCACAGTTGTAGCCATGCATTCCAACCCTTGCTACCGGCCTCCAGATAGGGAGCGCACTGCGGCAGCCTCTGGGTTATATTTAGCTCAGCTAAGTCTATGCGGATCTCTTTCAAAGACATTTGCGGGCGGACTAGAACTCTCTCGAATGTCAGTTTTCAAAACATGGGAGCCCACTATATGCGTGCCGCCTTGGCTTAATTGTTCATTGCTAGCAATCAACGGGTCAATTTGGATGGTGTGGGTCTCCTGGGTCCGGATCAGCAGGGAATAATTGCCTGGTTCGTGAGTCAAATTTACAAAGAGCAGCCCAAGCCGGTGAAATTTCTCTACTAGGGGCTTGGTTTGGCATTCGGGCGTCTGTTGAACCAGTATCCAATCGGGTGGGCCATGTTTGGCTAGGTCTTCCTCCTTTACAATCCAGGTCAAGTTCTCCCAGCGTTCTATAGCAAAGGAGAGAACTGCGCCTGAAGGGGGCGTGATGGTGACTGATGCAGATTCAGTGGTAGTAGTGCCTAGTAGGATGGTCATTCTAAAGGGGTCTCCTGCCTTCCATACTGCGGCCGACACTACAATTACTTCACAGTATGGTCCGAAATCCTCAGTGACAAATGGCGAGGTTTCGAAGTTGGCAGGGGTGGTATATTTGTCTACCACCGGGACTGCGGTGGGGGCTGGCCTGATACGGGGAAGAAACATACAAGGAATCGGAGCGAGTGGTGACACTGTGTCAGTAGGCGAGTAACATACTAATTCTTGAGACATGGTTTTTACTCCCACACATAAAACAACAAGCTCTGGGGGCCGGATCCACTGCTCTTCGCAACTGCGGAAGTTTGTGCGATCCGTGGGGGTGGTCATATTGCTCTGCTGTACAACCTTGCAGACCATCATTTCGTTCCCTGCCAGGGTATTGATGCATCTCCAGTGGGGGTAGGGCATTAATTTGGACGGGCGTCCCTCTATTAGGGTGCCTGCCAGCACGAGCAAACACAGAGTAGCCAGGTGCCTCATCTCCTGGCCTTCCTTTTCCTTCCTGGGGAGACCTGCGGATATAAGTACAGGTTCCCTGAGTTTCTTGCAGCAAAATAAATGAAGTGAAGTAGGGAAAAAGGAGGGCGTATTTCTGCCAGCACTGTGTGTTAAGCGGGGTTCGAACGAGAAGTCCCAGAGCACTAAGCGAGCCTTCCAGCTTGTTGCTCTGGGGAACTCCTGTGCGAAGGTTTCTTTCTAAAGCGTGTATATTTCAGAGGGGAAACGTCTTTACGTCGAGCGAGGGTCGGCTGTGCGTTAGGCGGGATTATGCAAACTCGCCCCAGGGGTCCCTGGGTGCCTAGGCTATGTGGCCTTCAGGTGCCCCTTGCTCGGTGGCGGGTTATTTTTATTTTGTGGGCTGAGAGCTATCGGTCCGGCTTGGCCTGGCCTTGCCGCTTTAAAAGGAAGAAAAACTAGAGAGCGGTATCCAGCAACTATAAGGGTTGCTGCTAAAGGAGACCTTCGTTCTATTTTTCTAAAATAATTTTTAAGTAGGGGTGGTTAGGGTTGAAGGTATGTTTTATGATGGTTTGCTTTTGCTTTGCCTTTTTCCCTCTGCTTTTTTGCAGGACCTCATGTATGTATTTCGGCGGACCATATTTTTTCCTAGGATCAATTTTTGGAGGGACTCCCTCGGGAGGCCCCATTTTCATGTTAAAAGAAAGAAACACACAAAGCAAAAGCACACGGGCGTGGGTTATTTTCAGGTTGCCCTCACTTGGAAGGCCTGGCAGGGCTTCATTAAAACTTCAATATGTCTCCCCCCCTTCTTTTCCCTTGTACGGCACGGGCACGGGAAAAGATTACGTGGGGCGGGCGGCTGCTGGCGGAAAGGGCCGAAGTGGAGCCGAGGGCGCTCGGCGGCGTTTATCGAAAAGCGGCGGAGGCGGCCGAGATCTGTCGGCGCCACTGGGTCTGGGTTATTCGGGGGTCATCTTGGCGCGGGGGATCCTGGCTATGTAAATGAGGCACGCTGCCCCTTGTGCGTGGCGAACGCACCCCAATAACACATTCCAGGGGTAACATATTTACAAAATACTGGCGGGTCTTTTACTTTTGCACTAAAGCGTACTAGATGGTGGCGCCGTATAGCAACTCACCATGACGAATATGAACATTAGTAAAAGAGGGGTGTTGGGCTATCTGGGGGTCCTTTTCCAGGGGAGGCACGGCCCTCAAAGCCAAAGCCGACCATCATGCGAAAGCGTGGGTCTGGCAGGTGAGACCCCGAATCTACGTAGATGCGGGATCTTCACCAGCACGGCGGGTGAAATGTTTTCAAATACAGAGATCGCCTTTATTGGTGCGTCTCCAATATTGGAAATGCATTCACTCTTGGGCTAAAGCCTCTCCAAACACTTTCACACACAGCAAATCTCTTTTGCCTGTGCAATTTTTTCCCGAACATGCGGCTTACAATCCAATTAAGAATCACTCTCGGTGGTGGTCCTATTTGGCTTTGGTTGCCGTGTCTTCCCCAAGGGTCCCAACTGTGGGGCCCGCCTAACGAAGTTAAAGAATAGAATTGGAAAAACTTTGGACATTCACACCTATATCTACATATTCTACTGTTTCTTTTATACTAAGGCTACAAAGGTCTGGTCTAAGGGAACACAGGGTATCTCTGGCCCAGGGTGAAGGGATATCTGGCGAATCACTGGGCAGAGGGGGGCTAGGCTGGTGGCGGCTCCCCCAGGGTCATACACAGGAGGGGCAGTTTGCAGCGGCTTCCCTTTCCATTCTTTTAACTGAGAGGCGTGAAAGTATTTTAACCAAGTGCCTCCTGTCTTTCTCTGGATAGCTACCTGATAGACGGCTGGGGAGACTCTTTTCGTGATGGGGACTGGGCCCTGCCATTTGGCTGCTAGTGAATGCGCCTTTTGTGAGAACTTCCTGTACAGAACGAGCTGTCCTTCCTCCCACTGCCTGGGGTTCCTGACCCATCCTAATTTGCGGTCCATATCTTTCTGAGCGGTGCCCAACTTCTGGGCCACTTGCATGTGGACAGCGTGTATGGATGAGAGCAGATCCTGGACCCAGGCGTCATTAATCACTACGGGCTGCATATCAGAAGGGAGCTGCGTATCTAGCCAGAAGGCTTCCGGGAGCTGCATTCTTCGCCCTGTCATTACCATATGGGGGGTGAGCCCGTGAACTGCGGTGGTGCCTCTGATGGCCATTAGGATTATGGGGAGTTTTTCATCCCAGTCTCTCCCGGAGGAGCGAACCATTTTGCGGAGAGCCTCCTTGAGGGTCCGGTTGGTTCTTTCTATGGCGCCCGAGGCTTGAGGGTGGCCGGCTATGTGGAAGCGTTGCTGGATGCCTAGCGCCTTGCAGAGCTCCTGTGTGACTTCTCCGATGAAGTGTGAGCCTAAATCAGAGTCCATGACTCTCACGATGCCCCATCTTGAAAAGACATTGTTGAACAATAGTTTGGCTGTGGTGGCTGCATTGTTGCGCTTGCACGGAAACGCTTCGACCCATTTGCTAAAGGGGTCTATGACAGTGAGACAGTAGCGATTGCCGCGTGGAGTGGGGGGAAGGGGGCCGATAAAGTCAATCTGTATGCGAGCCCAGGGTCCGTTAATTCTCTGATGCTGGAGGGGAGCTCTAGGTCCGGTGGGGTCTGCATTGACCATAGCGCAGGACAGACAGTTGTCCACCCATTGCGCTACTTCGGTGCGCATGCCAGGCCACCATCCAACCTCTTTTACCCTTTCCAGAGTCAGGTCCTTGCCTCGGTGTCCCTGCTCGTGGACAAACTGAATTAAATCAGCCCTAACTTCCAATGGCACTACCCAGTGGCGTTCACCGGCTGCATCTACTGCCCAAACTATGCCTTCCTCTTCTCGGATCATTAGTCTTCCTGTCTGATCTCTCCCTGCGGTTAGGAGGTCAGTTATTTCTGGGTCAGATAGCTGTAGTTGCGCTAGGTCTAGTGTTCCCGTAGTTCCCTGAGCCTGGCTGCGGGCTTGTGCGCGAGTGGTGACAGGGTGTAAGGGGCAATCGGTAGCTGGTTCCGGTAGGGGAGCATTTTCAGTGGCGGCTGCCTTGGCTGCGAGGTCTGCCTGGTCATTCCAATAAGCGGTCTCTGAGTTTGTCTTCTGGTGTCCCTTGACATGGGTAACCTGCGTTGGGCCTGAGCGGGACTGAAGGAGTGCTGCTACTTGCTGCCATAGCTGTAGGTGGGCTACGGGTTTCCCATCGCTAGCTCTCCACCCCTGATTCTGCCATACCGGGAGCCAGACCGTGGCGGCTTTGGCCGTCCAATCCGAGTCTGTGTAAATGGCAAGCGGGCTTTCTGGGGGCTCAAACTCAAGCACTGCCAGAAGCGCTTGCACCTCAGCCGCTTGGCTGGAATGGGGGCGGGCTGGACCTTTGAGAGTATGGGCGTCACTCACTCGCACGGCGCCGTAGCCTGTCCGAGGAGAGCCTCCAACGTGAAAGGAGGAGCCGTCACAGAACCAGCATGTGAAGCCGTTCTGTCGGGCTTCCTCTAGCGGGACTCCCCAAGTGACTGGCCAAACAACCTGCGGTGGCGGGTCCAGGGGGCACTCGTGCTCGGTTCCAGTTACTAACAGGCCATAGGGGGCGGGTGGCTCAGTGGTCTCCTTTTTAAATTCCACTCCGCGGTTGACTAGGGCCAGGGTCCACTGCGCTATGCGGGCGTTTGAGACTTGTCCATCTTGTATTTTTCCCGACAGGATATATTTGAGAGGCGTGTGAGTGGTTTGAACTATTGTGCGTGACCCTCCTATGATAAATTCCCAATGGGTCAGACTCCAAACTAGAGCGAGGCAAGTCTTTTCGCATGGGCTAAACTTGGTCTCTACTGAAGTTAGATTGCGAGAGGCATAGGCTACTACTCTAGCGGTTCCCGCTTGCTGCTGGGTGAGCGTGGCTCCTATGCTCTTGTCTGATACTGCTAACTGAATAAAGAATGGCTGGGTGACATCTGGATGGGCTAGGGCCGGGGCTGCGGCCAGACTGCGCTTTAGCTCGGCTAAGGCTGTCTGTTGCTCCGGTCCCCACTCCCAGGGGGTGTTCTTCTTGAGGAGAGCATAAAGGGGGCGAGCCTTGTCTGCAAAGGACTCGATGAAGTCTCGGGAAAAGTTAAAAGTTCCTAGAAGGGCTCTGAGGGAGGGGACATCGGTGGGTGCAGGCAGCTTGGAAATGACCTCCATTCGCTGGGCATCCGGGGTGCGACCCTCGGGTCCCAGGGTCAGACCCAGGTACTTGACGCTGGTCTGAACCAATTGGGCCTTTTCCCTGCTTGCCTTGAACCCAGTCTCGCGGAGGAGTTCCAGGACTTCCCTGGTGATTTGGCGGGCTAATTCTTCCGTGGGGGCGTGGACCAAAATGTCATCCACGTAGCTCAGTACGTGGGGCCTCGAGGAGGGTTGGAGGCGTTCCCACATCTGGACTACATGGGCATGACAAATACTGGGGCTGGAGTGGAATCCCTGGGGTGTCCGTTTGAATGCGTATTGCTGGCCGCGGAAAGTGAACGCGAACTTGTACCAGCAAGACTCATGCAACCGGATGGAGTGGAAAGCGTTGGCCAGGTCTATGACCGAGTAGAACCGGGACCCAGCGGCAATGGCCGTTAGGATCTCATTGTACTTGGCCACAACCGGGGCAACTGGAGGGGTGGTGGCATTCAGGGCACGGAAGTCGACCGTCATTCTCCAGGTCACTCCATCTGCTTTTAGAACTGGCCACAATGGGGCGTTGCAGATGGACTGCATCGGGAGTATGACGTCCCACTCAAGGAGTCCTTCTATAGTTTTGGCTATCCCTGCCTCGGCTTCCGCTGGGTACTTGTACTGTCGTTGGGGAGGGGGGTCCTTTCCTTCAATCAGGACGCAGGCGCCCTTCACTATCCCACACTCGGCCTTGTCTGTCACCCACACTTCGGGAAAGTCCTGAACCCAGGGGTCTCCTGTGATGGGGGCGAGAGGGAGGGGGGCCTTAAGGGCTGCGCACCGATGGATTGCATTGACGAAGTCTGGGCCTCCTGGGATGCGCCACAGGAGCCCATTTGCTAGGTCAATGGTCAGTCCCTCGGCACGGAAAAATGGCATGCCCAAAAGTCCATCATCTTCTCCCCGGTTTGCGCATGCCGAAATCCTGGTGGCCAGGTTCCCAACGGAGAGGGGGATATCCTGCCAGACCTGGGATTCCTGCATGCCGCCTCCAAAACCGGCGAGCTGCATGGTGGTGGGGGTCTGAGTTCCCTTAGTGACTAAGGTGGGCCGGAGTATATTAAGTGAAGCTCCGGTATCTATGAGGAGAGTGGCAGGCTTCTTCTTTTCCCCGGGAGTCCCGATCCCTGCCTTCACTGTCGGTCTCCCCCATGTGTCCGGCTTTAGTTTGGCAACTATGCCCACGGAGGGAGACTGGGACTCGGGGCAACCCTATTCTGATCCTGCACACTGGTCGGTGGAAGCGGCGCTTCCTCTAAAGGGGTTGTTGGGGCTCGGTCGTTCCCGGACCGCAGCTATCGGGGGACTCGAGAAGCGAGGGTCCGGCGGTAAAGGGGGCGCTGACGGAGGTACTGGGGGCTGTTGCTGGTCTTCCCACTCCATGATCGCTTTCATTAGAACGGACGTGGGCTTTCCATCGAATAGCTCCATGTTCGCTCCAATGTTTTTGAGGCGCATCCATAGTTCCCAACGGAGGGAGTCCCTGGACTGGGGCGTGCTGCCGCGGTCCCGGTAGCCCTCGTGGTCGCCCTGCGATGCTCCCCAAGCGTTAGACTGATCTGGAGGCGGGTAGACCTGATGATTGTACGGGTGTGATGCTCGCGAGTGAGAAGGGGCTAGGGGCGCCTCCTGTAATCGGGGCTCGTGGGGTCCCTGCTGGGAGGAGGAACTGTAACTCGGGGTGGGCGCAAAGGAAACTCCCGGGCGGTAGTCCCTTGGTCCTCTTCCCCGGTTAAAGCTACTGCTCCTTCCCCTCAGGATCCCTCCCCTTGCCTCCGGGTACGGGCTGCGTCCCTGCGGTCGGTATTGAGAGTGGGGGCCATGATTGGCATAGGTGACTGCACTTATCGGCTCGCTCTCCTTTCTACGAGAGGCCGGGGACTTCACATGGCGGATGGCGCCGGTCTCTCGCAACAGGCCAGCAATGCTCCTGATGCGGGATTCCAGCTCTCCCCATGTAATGCTCCCGGGCTCTACTCCTGCTAGGGCCAGGCGGGTGGTGCTGTTGAGTCCATCTATGACTGCCCTCCTAAATTCTAAGTCGTCGAAATCCGGCATGTCGCTCAAGTCTAAATCCACCTCGTCTGCTAGTTCGGCTAGGAGCTGTTTCCTGGCTAAATATGCCTCTGGATCCTCTCCGGGTTTTTGAGACTCTGCAATATACAGGGCCTTTAAACTCTTGGTGGGCCACAGGAAGGCGCACAACTCTTTCATGGCACCGTACTGACTGCGAGTGGCTAGTCTCCGGTTAGAAATGTATGCGTTGAGAGAGGTGACTATTTCGGGGCTGGCACAATGGCGGGCCAGCTGAGCTACATCGGAGCCACTGGCGGAGGGCTGGGACATGGTCACGTGAGCAAACCATTGTATAGCTGAGTCTCGGTTCAGGGGTCCCATTCGATCCGCTATGGCTTGGAGCTCATCGGGCCTCCAATTGCGGGTCTCCTTAACTATTCGGTCTGTCTTCCTGCCATCATCGTCTGTGGTGACAATTTCTTTAGTAGCTATTGGATGGAGGGGCTGTGGAGCTTCCTCGGGCTGGGACGAAGGGGGTGACCAACTGTCGGTACTACCTTCGGGGAGGGCCAAGAGGGCTGCGGGATGCACGGCGGAAATTACGGCCTGCTGCATTCCCAGGTGCTGCTTTAGGGCCTCTAGCTCCCTCTTACAAGCGGAGTGGTCCGCTGCGGCTATCTTTGCGACTTTCTGCTCTGCCATGAACTGGGCAGCATGGGTTAACTTTGCAATCTTCTCCTGTCCTTCAATTACTGCGTGCTCAGCCATATCGGCACGAGCGGTGGCTACTTCAGCCTTGTGCTGGGCGTCCTGGAGGGCAGCGGCTAGTCCCTGCTTCTCCAGCATGAAGTTAACGCGTTCGGAACGCCACTCGGCTGCTTTTTCCTCATGTTCCTTCTTTTCTCTCCTTAGCTTTTCTATCTCCTGTTCTTGTTCTTCCTGAGCTATCTGTAGCTTATTAATTAGGGACACGCTGTCCTGTAGGGCGGTGAAAAGTGCCCAGGCTCCATACCTATCCTTCTTACTGGACCTAGGTTTCTCTTTTTCGCAAAAGTCTTGGAAGGCGCTTCTGACTATCTGGAGCGGGTCGGGTCCCTTGAAGGAACCGGCTTCCCAAGGGCAATCTCCCTTCTTAACTAGCCACTTCTCCAGGCGGGGCACGGTGGGGGCTGCCCGGTACATTTTACTTTCGTTTAAGGCTGATCTCGGGGGAGGTTACAGAGTGGATCAGCGACACCAGGGGTGGGGCGATTAAAGCTGCTCAAGGGTTTTAACAACTTCTTCCTCTCTATGTTCCTTTTGGGAGGTTTATCCTTCCCTCAGGTCCTCAAGGGTTTTTACCAGGGGGTTTTCAAAGGGTCCTACTTTTAGGTTCACAAGGGGATTTTTAAGGGTTCTACACTCGGCTCTTCTCCACCGGGGGAGAAGGAAAATTCCTATTCCCGTTTCAAGCTTGCCTACAAGCCACGGGACCAGGAAAAGTTTACTGGCTCAGAGGGTGCTCTCAAGCTCTCTAAGCCCAAGAACCAAAAACGCTCAGTGCTTCCAAGCCTCTGCTCAGAAGCTAAAGCTCAGGGGTCTCCCAAGCCTCTACTCGGAAAACCAAAGCTCAGGGGTCTCCCAAGCCTATGTGCTCAGAAAACCAAAAAGTGTTCCCAAGCCTCTGCTCAGAAACTGCAACTAAGGGGTCTCCCAAGCCTCTGCTCAGGCAACCAGAAATGCTCCCAAGCCTCTGCTCAGAAGCCACAAATGCTCTCAAGCTCTCTGCCCAAGAACTAAACTCAAAAAGTCCCCAGGCCTCACGCTCAGAGACAAACGGTTAAACTGTCTCCAAGCCACGACCAAAAGACTAAATGCTCAAGGACTGCCTCTGCAAGTCCCCAAGCAAAAGTGCTCAGGAGTAAATTTACTGTACTCCCAAGCGGAAGGCGCTCAAGAGTTCAAACAACTCCCAAGCAGGGTGCGCCCAAGAGTCCCACTGACTCCCAAGCGAGGTGCGCCCACGAGTCTGACTTAAAACTCGCAAGCGGAAAGGCGCCCAAGAGTCTTCCTTAAAACTCTTAAGCACGGTGCGGCCGGCCGCCGCGGGGCTTCAGGAACCTGGCTTCAGATTCCCAAAGCTAAACTGACCAAACGGACTAACAATCCCTTCACGTTTCCTCCGGAGCGGGGACTGAAGCCTAAGTGCTGGCAGGAACGGGGGTTTGGACGGGCTTAGGAGAGACGGGGGAGGGCGGAAGAGAGTTTTATATGTGCTGCTTCAGGATATATATATCTATAGAGCCTACTTCTGGGATCCCACCCACATAGACGCGTTTAGGCGGCCCGGAAGGTGGCCAGGAACTTCACCAGTTCAGAGGTCCTCACCCACAGTACACCGGTTATAACGGCTGGAGGGCCTCGCGGTGCACCACAAAAGGCAAGTAGTCCAAAGCTGGCTGAAGGAGGAAATGGGGGAAAAGCCAACCCACAAGATAGAATTGCTCGCTAGAGCCACACACACTCACACTTTTAATTCCCTGAGCTAAATTGCGCTCTTTACACTGAGGTCTGGAAAATTTTCCTCTAAGTCAGTTCGCTGAAGACACGCGTGTCGACTCACGTGTATTCACACGAACTGGGTTATGCCCGCATTCTCCACCAGTAAACTGTTACCAGAACTGCTCTTTTATTATAATGGGGAATTAGCTGTAGCAGTCTGTAACTATTAATATTAAGCGAGGATCATAACCTATGTTTACGGAGGTCCCGATCCCAGACACTCTAGTGAAAAAGAGGCAGACAAGGAGTAAGGTCCAAACACGTGTATTGAGTGTAGCGTAAGCCTAGCTTGCACAATCATACAAAGAACATACAAGGTCTAAGAAATATAGCGTAGGAAATACAGAGACGTTCGCATTAGCGGGTTCCCAACGATGGTAAGGGAAATACTCACAATCCTGGAGCGAAGCAGAGACACGTCAGCGAGGGTGGCCCAATGCCAGCACTGGAACCACAGACGGACAGCAAGGAGGTCTGGATAGGGAATGGCCGAGGCACCGAGTGGTCTGGGAGACCAGCTTAAATACCCCAAAACGTACCCTGGGGCTGGTGCTGTACTTGGTGGTTCTCACAGATTAAAACAAAGGGTCTAATGGGTCACTGAATGGCTTGGATGGGCCACTTTGGTAATCAGATTGTGATAAGTGACACCTCAGGAAGAGGGGACAAAAGAGGGAGGGGGAAATCCAAGTGGGCTGAAAGGATGTTCCAGCGGACAGGGCTTGTCCTGATGTCATCAGCTTTGGAATGCGGAGGTTTCTTTGAGATGCATTCTTTAAGTGCTTGGGATGGTCGGCACTTAGTTCTTCTCCGGGGCGGCTCCTAAGATATGCAGAGCGGGGCGAGGGGCTCTCGCTGCGGACGTGGTGTGCCCGCTTCGCCGAAATGGCTTCTCAAAGCGGTCTTCTTCCCAGGGTCTTCTGGCTGCCTAAGAACATGGATGCCAGCTGGGCATAGCTGGGGCTGGATAGCAGGCTGCCCGATAGCGAGGGCAAGCTCGGCGACCGGCCCGCGGGAGGCTCCCGGCGGGAACTGACCAGGGAGCGCCTAGCCAGGCTCGCTGGAGGTTTCCCCGGCTGGCGCCCGGCTGCTAGCAGCGGCTTGGGCCCATATGAGGCAGGCTTCCATGGAGGCAGGGGGAACAGCACTTTAAAACACAGTCCAAGGCAGGGAACAGGCACGGTCCGTGGCAGATGGCAATGCAGGCACGGGGCACACTTGTAATAAAGTCCAAACGCACACTGGGAATTCCAGATACAGGTCAGGGCAGGGCTGCCCAGAAAGAGAGTCCTTTGTGCAGTTAACCAAACATGGAGTCAGTAAACTACACAGTCTATAGCAGCAGCAAGGCAATTGACACGCAGGCAGGAAACTGACACGTGTATACGTGCCTTTGTGCAGCAGTGAAACAGTAACGCAGGAAACTTTAACACAGTTCATGGCAGGCTTTAAAGCAGGGGAGGGGGCCTACTTGGCAACATCTGCAATTCTAAGAAATTAAATCTTGTGTAACTCAGTGCCAGCCACATGAAAAAATATATCAGCTATAGCACTGGGAACTAAGATTCTTGGTCATTGGTGCATACAGGGCTTTTTTCCTGGGAAAAGAGGTGGTGGAACTCAGTGGGTTGCCCTAGGAGAAAAAGGTCACATGGCTGGTGGCTTCGCCTCCTGATCTCCAGACAGAGATGCCAGCACGGAGGGCAATCTAAACTCCCCTCTGTCTGGAGATCAGGGGGCGGGGCCACCAGCCATGTGACCATTTTCAAGAGGTTCCGGAACTCCATTCCCCCGCGTTCCCCCTGAAAAAAAGCCCTGGGTGCATAGATCTCCTTACTAATTCTTACATTTGCCTGTTAGCAGCTGAATTTTGGTAATCTTTTTTTTTTTAACTTTCTCCACACTAAAATGAAATGTCAATGTTCCTGGAGCCGCTTAGATCTTTTAAAAAACTTGAACCAACAAACAACATTAATAAACAGTTGCACATACCATTTTGCACATGGGCAAAAATCAATAGCTTTCCATACACATTCATTCTCTGCGGTGGCCCACACTTATGGTATGGCCTACTGGAAGAGATCAGGAAAGCTTCTACTTGCCTGGCTTTATGCAAATGATGCAAAACTGAATTATTCAAGAGAGCTCTTTATTCAGATAGGAGGGCTGGACTGTAAGGAAGTGGTCTCATATGGATGCATCAGTAGAGGGATATGGACCATAGACTTTACTACTATATGCTACCGTGTACTATCTGTTGCTTTGGGTATGCTCCTACCAGATAGTTTTATGTTGTTTAATGTGTCAGTCTTAGAATTGCTTATGCTCTGTTTCAGCATTTCTTCCGCTCTGTATTAGATTTCTGCTAGTTTTAAATCTTTGCCAAATTGCATTTATAGACCCTATTAAATTGTTTATTGAAATGACCTTGACATTCTTGAGTCTCAGTGAAAAGGGCAGACTATAAATAAAGTAAATAAGTAAAAAAAATACGTATGTGCTGTCATTTCTGGAACCTTATTTGGCACTTGATGCAGTTCAAATTCTTGATGGTTTTGCTGTATGCGGAATATCTCTCTGCATTTCAGAGACTAGAATGGAAGCCTGCTGGCCATACACACACGAGCTGAACATCAAATTCATTGCACATCCCAGACAAACAAATTTTGTATTATTTGGTACTATCACACAATTAGTCGACTATATTTTCTCTCTCACCAACTAAAAATGTATACGATCTTTTAGCTTAAGCTTGCATGTATGTCTTAAAAGTATTCCTTTATTAAGAGAAAAGCTGACTTGTGTTTAGTTGATGTTCTCTTGTATTAAAAGACAGATCATCCTAGGTGCACTTTCTCATGAGGATCCAAAAGAGATCGCTGCAAACTGCGGGCTTCCAACTACAGTTTTTGGAAAGTTCATCAACTTAGAATACAGTTTCTTAAATCTTGTCCTCGATTAAAAACTTTTTGATCAACAGAAACAGCGCATTCAGTTAAACACACTAGGGTTGCCAGGTCTAGGTTGGAAAATTCCTGGAGATTTTGGGGGTGGAGCCTGGAGAGGGTGGGGTTTGGGGAGGTGCCTCAGTGGGGTGTAATGCCATAGTGTTTGGAGCCATTTTCTCCAGGGGAACTGATCTCTGTTGCCTGGAGATCAGTTGTAATTCCGAGGGGAGATCTGCAGGTAGTGCCCGGAGGTTGGCAACCCTAGTTAGAGCACTAACTGCTGCGGCTGTTCCAAAAAATTACGGGCTGCTTTGAAGTTCAGCATCTGCCTTGCTCTGCCGCCTCTTCATTTCTTTGTTGTGATGTAGCCCTGTCCTGGACAACAAAGCCAGGGCGATATAGTGGTTTAGGGTAATGGACTAGCTCTGGGAAGACCTGGGTTCAAGTTGCTACACAGTCATGAAGCTCACTAGAGTACCCTGAGCCAGTCACTCCCAGCCTAATCAACCTTCTATGGTTGTTGAGGATAAAACTGAGCGGTGTGGTGGGGGGGAACATTATATGCCACAAAACTCTCGAAGTAAAAAAGCAGAATGAAATTTAACAAGATAATTAAGCTTCAACTATGCAGGATATTTCAAAGGCTGCGGTGAGGCAGTGACCTTTGGAATGGGTCATCCCTCCCCACCTCTTCGTACAAATAAATGCCACCCTGCATAGGATCCAGTTTTCCAAAGTCACACCAGCAGAAGCAAAATGATTCTGCCTCCACCCGATCCCTGCAGTATTTGCTGAGCCGGCATCCAAACTCCCAGTTACAACCCTCATTTAATTTCAGGTGGGTAGCCGAAGGGAGTTCTGACTCTTGAAAGTTTATACCCTGAAATATTAGTTGGTCTTTAAGGTGTTACTGGACCCAAATCTTAACCTTCATTTAAACACACATCATCACTATAATTTATTGATATGAATAGTAGGGAAGAAAGCAATGGTTTATTTAAAAAACACCCAAATTCGATAGCTGATATTCAGTTTCATAGCAATACTTTATTAGAGTTTCTTCTACAAAAAATGGACAATATTAAAATCTACAGTTCTCAGTAGGAATGTTAAAAAGGCATCCCCCCCCCCCAGCACAAACCAAGAGGCAGCAAAAGTCATGCACATGAATGGATCTCTAACCTTAATTTGGCACAGGTCATTCAACTGACCAAGACTTAGGAACATGTAGGACATGTTTCTGAAATAAATAAAGGAGAGGACAGATTCTTCAAGGAGAGTCCCATGTTAGAGGAGGCTGGTCTCATTTTGAACCACCACCTCCACATAACACACAGGCCGCCCAACTCCATTAAAAGTGCTTATGATGGACAGTGAAAAGGTCAGATGCATACTCTTGCTTGCTGACCCACATCTGCTGGAAGGTGGAGAGAGATGCCAGGAGAGAGCCACCAAGCCAGGCAGAGTATTTGCGCTCTGGTGGGGCAATGATCTTGAACTTCACAGTGCTAGGGGCCAAAGCGGTGATCTCCTTCTGCATTCTGTCGGCGAGGCCAGGGTACATGGTGGTACCACCTGACAGCACCGTGTTGGCATACAGGTCCTTTCGTATACCCACGTCACACTTCATGATGGAGTTGAAGGTGGTCTCATGGATGCCGCAGGACTCCAAGCCTAGAAAGGAGGGTTGGAAGAGGGCCTCGGGACATACGAAACGCTCATTGCTGATGGTGATCACCTGGCCGTCAGGCAGCTCGTAGGACAACGAGGCACCCGTGGCCATCTCCTGCTCAAAGTCCAGGGCAACGTAGCAGAGCTTCTCTTTGACGTCCTGCACAATCTCCCTCTGGGCTGCGGGAATAAAGCTGCGGCCTCTCTCATTCAGAATCTTCAGAAGAAAGTCCGTCAGGTCACAGCCAGCCAAGTGCAAGCGCAAGATGGTGTGGGGCAGGGCATAACCCTCATAGACGGGCACAGAGTGGGTGACCCCATCTCCCGAGTCCAAAACAATTCCAGTCGTACGGCCAGAGGCATACAAGGACAGCACTGCCTGGGTGGCCACATACAAAGCTGGTGTGTTGAAGGTCTCAAACATGATTTGCATCATCTTCTCCCTGTTGGCTTTGGGATTCAGGGGCGTTTCAGTAAGCAAGACTGGGTGTTCTTCTGGGGCAACGCGTAACTCATTGTAGATGTGGTGCCAGATCTTCTCCATGTCATCCCAGTTGGTGACGATGCCACGTTCAATAGGATACTTCAGGGTTAGGATATCCCTTCTGCTTTGTGCCTCGTCCCCCACGTAGCCGTCCTTCTGGCCCGTGCACCCCTGATCCCTCGGCCTTCCTATGACGGAGGGGAACACTGCTCTGGGGGTATCATCTCTCGCAAAGCCTGCTTTGCACATTCCGGATCCGTTGTCCACAATCAGAGTGACTATCTCCTCATCTGCCATTTTGAATTATTCTGCAAGAAACAAGGAAGGAAAATACCAGATTCTTAGACCGGGGTTAGGAGACTTCAGTATTGCACAGTCTCAACCTACACTGATCACGCTATGTAACTCCAGATATTCAGTGTTTTGACAGATGAAGGGCCATCTAATCTATGGTAAAATTGCAAATCTCAGCCAACTGTTGGGCCTGCAAGATGTTAACCAACGGATCAGCCTACCTTTCTCCCACCGCTCTCCGTATTGGTTCCCAAGTCCCCCAAAGTTGTTTGAGGACAAGCCAGGGGCTAGTGGCGAGGAGAAAAGGATAGTGACAGCTGGTTGGAACAAGATAGGCAGTTCAAGAAAGTAAAGTTTGAAGAGGGGAAACTAATATAATGGCATAATTTCAGGTTAGAGGCAACAAAGAAAGTACCCTCCCAATGAGCTTGGCGTATGACATATTATTTCCAAAAAAACTAATCCAGCACATGATCATAAGATTTCTCAGTGATTCCATGCCAAACTATAGTTCCCTAGTTTCCAGTTCCCTCTCCCAGATTTAAGAGACATAAGATAGTAACAATGGAATTCTAAACAGAGTTGCACCTTTCATTGACTTTGTTAGACTTTGTTGAAACTTTGATTAGGATTGCATTGTAGATTTTTACACAACTAAATAATCTTATATACTAACAGCCAAATGGCAACGATCTGTGGAACATTTGTGGGGTTTAAAAACCCAAATAATAAAAAGAGCACCTGTGGCTTTAACCAGATGCTTTCAGTAGCAGTTGCTAGGCAACCATAACAGTTTGGCCAGTATTCCATGCTGTGTTGCTGTCAGTAAGAGACAGGGAGAGGAGACAGGGTTCTTTCCAGGGTTGTTTTGGCCTTGGGGGAAGACTCAGGAAAGCCAGGTCCAGAAGCAACCACAAGGTGACTTGATACCAAATGACTTGCAGACTCACTCAGGCCTGGCTCCTTGAAACTGGTCACCAGCAGCCACCCTTCCCCACAGTGGCTAGAGTTTCAGAGTGGGATCTGAGAGACTCAGGTTCAAATAACCACTCTGCTGTGGAAGCTCAATGGGTGACTTTGACCTGGACACATACTCTCAGCCTAACCTACCTCTCTGAGTGGTTGTGAAGATAATATAGAGGCAAGGAGAATGATGTAAGCTGCAATATATAAATGAAGTTAAAAAATAGAGGTAAAGATGGGGGGCAGATAATAGGTAAATTTAGTGGGTTTGAAGGAGAGAAGGACATCGGGAAAGATGAGCATATGGGGCTGCCAGGGAGAACGAGGAGATAGAGTGGGGAAGAGGGGGAAACAGAAAGAAGCACCCTCCCCTGCAAGCCCTTCAGGTTCCCCACTATGCAACTAGGCACTAGTGGAGAGGGTGCTGGGGGGCTGCAGGGGGGGAGGGGGGAAGGTAAAGCCAGGTGGCAGAAAAAGGTGGGCAGAAGGAGAGAAAGAAGCAGGAGAAGGGGGAAGAGGATATGGGGAGACAGTGAAGGGAAAGAACATGAGATTCCCCTGCAGGTCCTTGGCGGTCCCCATTTATTTATTGCTTTAAACGTTTACCAAGGTTTGGAAAACTGGCAAAGGGTTGGGATGGCATGTCAGGATCACCTGTGCCTGCAGAACATGCATTTTCCAGGGCTGGCCTTGCTATTAGCCATTGGCACAGGAGGCTTACACACAAACATATTAACAGGTTGCTCTGTCTTCTTAACAGAAACCAGGGGGAGAGCTGATAACAGGGAAAGAACATTTACAAGGGCCAGAGAGAGAAGTCAGTTTGCTACATCTTTAAAATGCTACAATTGTGATAAAGAGCAGCTTCATTAAAAAAGGGTTACATTCCTACTAGTTTGCAATGCCCCCTAACACAATTGCAGCCGCTTAAGTGTCTTTGAGAAATTTTTTGACCTTTTAAAAACCATTTATTTTCCAAATTTGCTTAACATAAGTACAAAAAAGAGAAAAGGAGAAAGAAATGGAGGAAAAAACCAAGCGCAAACAGCTGCACAAGCGACCATCATAGCCTGACTTGCATAGCTACGATTTTAAAGCCACCCAAACTGCTCTGAGCAATTCTGAAAGAGTTTTAGGACCGGTAGGCATTTGCAAAACCCAGTGCATAGAAAAGAACAGAGCAGAAAGCAATCTGCAAGACACGAGGCTTCAGCTTTTTAAAAATACCACCCAGGGCTTCCTTACTCACAGGTGCCACGCTGACTCCTCCTCGTCCACACCTGCAGCAACTTCGCTTTCACTTCGCGCGTTGTCTTCTGTTCTAAATTCGCAGCAAACTCGCCTCCCGCTCGCCTATTGGCCACCGCACACGGAAACCACGCCCGTTCGTTCCCTTATTTGGAACAAAGCTGTATGCTAACATCCGGGACTGCTTCGCTTCACCCCATTGAATGTCTGGATGAAAACTGCAATTCCCAGACAGCCCGGAGGGAGCAGGAGGCGGAGCTGCCACCAGCTCCTCCATTGAACTGCAAGCCCCAGAATGGCTTGCGTGGGATTAGTTGAGCATTTCCAGCTGTAGGATGCTTTAAGATGGAGAAAGGAGTTTATTGGTCAGGGTTGCACCCGGAGATCTCCCAAAATTACAACTGGTCCTAACACAGCAGAGATGAACTCCTTTTGGGAAAATGGTTGTTTTGGAAGGTGGACTCTATATTATACCCTGCTGAGGGTATACCCTGCCCAGATTCCACCTCAAAATCTCCAGGAATTTCCCTACCTGGAATTGGCAACTCTTTCTGACAGGTCTGGGCTGAGCTTGCCTGAGCTTCGGGGTCTTTGGCTAGGCCTAGATTCAGGCTGCAATTGCTGTGCACACTTGGTGAGATTCGTTTCTGAATGGACAGTGAGGGTTGTGCTGTTTTTTTAAATGATGCCATTAGATGCAGTTTGTCTGCTCTCTGCAAAACAACTGAACATCCAGAGTCGGTCTAAGCACGCCTACTTGGCTGGAAGTGCTACTGTGTTCAGTGAAGCTTCTTCCTGGTTCCAGGTAAAGGTGCACAAAGACAGCATCGTTAGTGCACCTCAAAGGCAGCTCCCTGCCAAGGTACTGCTTTATACAACTCAGGTTAGCAGAATATAAATGTGAAGACCACATTATTTGATATTAACAGAGGACTTAGTATTTTTAAGAATGGTAATGTGGTTCTCCCTTATTTCTTTTATCATCACAACTACCCTCAAAGAGTTAGTGGTCCAACAGTGCCCAATGAACCTGGTATCCAAATCTTGATCTCCCTAGCACAATACTTTAACCATTAGGCAACACAGGCCCACGAGAATTGTTTGCAGAGTTCAAAAATGTGCAATAAAAGTTCATCTGTAATATAGAATGGCTTCGCTATCTACTTCAGTTCAAATTCCTAGCAGTTTGACTATCTATAGCACAACTCTGGCATTTCAGTCTAGAATGAAAGAATTGCCACTCTTGAGCCCGTCCTGGCAGGAAATCACTTTAGTGGCATGTTTGAAGTTAGTCATCTCCAAAGAGGAACAAGTTTAATATTGTTTAGGGCGGTCACACCATTAAAACAATTCTTTGTCAAGCATCTTTTTACTTGACTACACCTTTAGCCAATTAAACCTACGTACATTTAAATGAAACTAAAGCAACCCTTTGGCAAAGAAAAATTGGTTTTTGGTATATAAGCATAAGAACCATGCTAGAAGTTTCCTCGCATTCAACAGAGCAAAAGGAGATCACATGTAAAGGCTTGAAGACTGTTTGGAACCATGACCAACACCCAGCAGTTGCTTCCACAGCTTGTATCTAGTGGTGGAATGTTTAGAACATTTTAAAAAATCTGTAGTTTAAGAAAAAATTGAATGGAAAAGTCCCAAATGGCAATCTGGAACAGGCCTGTGATCCACTGCAGTGATTACTGTAGGTATTACCTGCTTTACTGCGTTGTCCTGTACCTTGTAATCAACCTTGTCTTGCTTGTAGCATACCTTAACAAAAAAATAGCATACCATTAACATCATTTATTTCAATATGAGCTTTCATGGGTCATCACAGCCCACTTCAGACACATAGCTGAGGAAGTGGGCTGTAACCCACAAAAGCTTATGTTGAAATAAATGCTATTAGTCTTTAAGGTGCCATTATATTTGTTTTGTCACACTGACAAACCCTTTATAGCATACCAGCCTTAGATAATTAGTCTGCGTCGTTCTCCTGTAATCCTAGTCTTATTGTCTTGTTCACTGTTTTTTTTTATATTCTCCAGTTGCAGTTTTATACCCAGTAATACACCTGGAGTCCAAGCAAGAAAAACCAACTATCAATACATTTTAAAAAATGGATTCAAGTGGATAGCTGCGTTCATCAATGGTAGAAGAGCAAGATTTAGTCCAGGGCGCTTTTTTTTTTTTTTTGCAGAAGAGCATGAAGATGCTACTGGACTCAAATCTGCTATTTAAAAACATGTTTCCTTAAAGTCTCCTCTATTTTGACCTTCATGAGCTTTATAAAGCATTTTAGATTCTGGGGGGGAGGAATCAAAAGAGGACTAGATAGGCACACCCATCTTCTCTCAGAGATGAAGGACTTCTCCTATCTGGTGATCAACCCCTCTAGCAGGGAATTTGCAAGTTTGCAGGTAAGCAAAAGCCACTCTTGCATCATGCATGCAATTCCGGCACTGACAAGAATCTCTGTAACCTTAGAGCGATTTGTGCTAACTCTGTTAAAAGGGTGTGCTAGAATGCTGAAAGGCCAGAGGTAGACAGAAAAGCAGTGTGTAGCAACAGCTGCAGAATCTGGCTTGGCTGGGACAAAGGAGAACCTTCACAAGCAGCCTGGACTACTGGACTAAGATTCTAGTCATCTGGGTTTACCAGGATAAAATGGAGGATGCTTTTAATAGGCAGCCATCAAGGGCAGTATACCCTACCACCATCATATAGCAACACTTCTAAACTAGTAAAACCATATTCAGATAGGAGCAACTTCTTCATTGCCCAATAAACCTTTGCAAGAGATGTGGTTGACCCTGCATCTTGAGGCACTGTAGACAGGTAGACTCTTCCAGGTTCTTCATAGATCAGCATTTACCAACAAGCATTTATCAAAACTAGAAAACACTGATTAGCCCACACCAAAAGATAAGACACTATCTAAAAAAAGTTCATGGGATATTTATATGACTGCAGTCAGATCTAAAGGTCATTTTCTGCTGGTTTAAGGGATGTCCTCCAACAAAAAAAAAAAACTGTACCAGTTACGCCTTCCCACTGAGCAAGCAAGCAACATAGTATTGTTAGTAACCATTTATTAGCTTTGTTTCACAGAAAAATTGCCAATAATGGAATCTATAATTCCTACTATAGCAGTTAACACTTCATTCCCAAACACCACATTCGGAAGACAGGAGGTGGAACATGTGGACAATGGAGAAGGTCCCCAAACTTCGTTTGTTACTGGTCATTCAACGTTTGCAAGATTTAAGAGTATACAAGACATGTTGTGGAATGGAGGATTCAGGAACAGTCCAATACTAGGAAATTTGTAAGATCTGCCTCATTTTTATGAATTAACTCTGGACAAAAGGCTGGCTTTGTGACACCATTAAAAACATTTACGGTGGACAATTGAGGGGCCAGACTCATCATACTCTTGCTTGCTGATCCACATCTGCTGGAAGGTGGAGAGAGATGCCAAAATGGAGCCACCAATCCAGACAGAATATTTGCGCTCTGGTGGGGCAATGATCTTGATCTTCATAGTGCTGGGGGCCAAGGCAGTGATCTCCTTCTGCATTCTGTCAGCGATGCCAGGGTACATGGTGGTACCACCTGAAAGCACCGTGTTGGCATACAAATCCTTTCGGATGTCCACGTCACACTTCATGATGGAGTTGAAAGTGGTTTCGTGGATGCCACAGGACTCCATGCCTAGGAAGGAGGGCTGGAAGAGGGCCTCGGGACACCTGAAGCGCTCATTGCCAATGGTGATCACCTGGCCATCAGGCAGCTCATAGCTCTTCTCCAAAGATGATGATGAGGCAGCTGTGGCCATCTCCTGCTCAAAGTCCAGGGCAACATAGCAGAGCTTCTCTTTGATATCTCGCACAATCTCCCTCTCAGCTGTGGTTGTAAAGCTGTAGCCCCTCTCAGTCAGGATCTTCATGAGGTAGTCAGTTAAGTCACGGCCAGCCAGGTCCAGTCGGAGGATGGCATGGGGCAGCGCATAACCCTCATAGATGGGTACAGTGTGGGTGACCCCATCTCCAGAGTCCATGACTATCCCAGTTGTACGGCCAGAGGCATACAGGGATAGCACTGCCTGGATGGCCACATACATAGCTGGTGTGTTGAAGGTTTCAAACATAATCTGGGTCATCTTCTCCCTGTTGGCTTTGGGATTTAGGGGAGCTTCGGTAAGTAACACTGGGTGTTCTTCTGGGGCAACCCGCAACTCATTATAGAAGGTATGGTGCCAGATCTTCTCCATGTCATCCCAGTTGGTGACGATGCCATGTTCAATAGGGTACTTCAGGGTCAGAATGCCCCTCTTGCTCTGTGCCTCATCCCCCACATAGCTGTCTTTCTGGCCCATGCCCACCATAACCCCCTGGTGCCTGGGCCTCCCTACGATGGAAGGGAAGACTGCCCTGGGGGCATCGTCTCCTGCAAATCCTGCTTTGCACATTCCGGATCCATTGTCCACAACCAGAGCAGCAATTTCCTCATCTGCCATTCTGAATTCTCCTGCAGTAAACAAGGAAAGAGTTAATTTTTCAGGTATTAGCTTTCTTTGGACCTACAAGCAGCAGATTAAGACACTGATATGAATATGTATTAACCCATTTATGTAATCATTTGCTTAACGTCCTCTATTCTCATGCTGTATTTTGCAGCAGATTAGGGCTACTGCTAACTCAAACTCTCCATTCCCATCTCTGGCACTCAATAATGACACGAATAGTCTGCATTTTAGTTACAGGCCCTCTTCATCTCCTATTTACCTCTCCCAAGGCTCCAACCAGCTTTATGTTTCACACCCTTGCAAGAACCTACCTCTTGCCTTGCTTTCAAAAGGGGAAGTGAGATTACTCACTTCTCTCTTCAAACATTTTAGTCTTCACAGGGCCGCGCCTCATCTCCCTCCACAAGGCTGAACAACTAGAACAACAGGCCAATACCCATTACACCACAAGCAGCCTCTCCCTTTAGCAAATTATTCAAGAAGTATTTTGTTTTGAAAAGAGCACTTTCAAGCTTCTTCTGTCCAGGCCACCCCAAAACTGCTTAATAAGCATTCCCAAAAGACCACTTTAGGACCACCTCAACTTACACCCACTGGTTACATGTTGCCTTTCAAATGGTGATCACAGTATCCCATTGCTGAGGATGTAAAGGCCCCTTCCTTTTAACAATACCCATGAAGCAGTTGTTTTCTGTACCGTGTTTCTACTTCATGTGCTAAAAAGGCTTCAGCTCCATTTGGAGGATCTCAACAGAAACAGTAAGTCTATGCTTGGCCCCAGGTAGCACAGCCTCCACTTGTAACATGGTTTCTTTTTTAAAAGCACATCAAAAGGCTCTCATTTTTTTCTCCTTTTCTTTCCACCTTGCCCAGGAAAGACTCCTTTCTCTGTCTCTCTCCCTCAGGCTGCCTTGCAGGAACAGACCCCTTCACAGCAGACCTGGGGTTGCATCCTTTATGGAAAGATGCTGGACCACAGGTCCTATACCTCTGCGACAAAATAGACTTTGACGCTCAAAAGCTCGTATTGAAATCAATGCCATTAAGTTTTAAGGAGCCACTGCGTTTTTGCTCGATTTTTCAGGCTCCTTGGCAGGCACATTTTGGAAGTTTGCATTTAAAGACCCCCCCCCCCCGCATGTTCCAGAATTTTAAAAGGAGCAAAAAACGAGACGAGAAAAGGGAGCATTAAAGAAGTCTATTTTTAAATATTTCTCCTCAAGCACTAGAAGAAGAAAAAAATGAAAGGAGAAACAATCCAACATATAATAAAGAGTAATATATATCACTGTATAATATATATAGTAATACCTATATTATATATAATAGTAATATATAATAGAAATAATAATATATAAATTTAACAACAGACTTCTAGATTCTTGAATAAAATGCGAGTCAGCAACAGAACAAAAAAACCCAGCCCAAAGACGTGACGCTAGAACAACTTTTATAATAATATTATACGATAACAGCATTAAAAATAATCATTCCCCCACCTCACAGCTCCTCAAAACAGTCGCGCCGACAAAAGCCTCTTTCCCTCCCAACGAGCCGTTAACGGCCGCCTCGCGAGGCGCGCCTTTTATACTTCCTCGGGACGCCCCGGCGCTCGCGCTGATTGGCCGCTTGCACCGGAAGTCCCAGTTTTCCAGTCCGCGCGGCAGTGTCCTTCCGGCCACCTTCCTTGCGGTTGCTATGGTTATAGCCTGGCGGTTACCGCCCGGCTCGTTTTTCTCCCCCTCCCCCCTTCTTTTTAAATCAGTTTTGCTTTTCCGGAGTGTTTTCCTTTCCCCCACCGACGCGCTTCATTTTTTTCTTTAGCGGTACTGCAATGGAAGAAACGCCCGCCCACCTCCCTCCCTCGATGCACTGTGGCCGCTCTATCCCTCAGCGTCTCTATAGCCACAATCTTGTTGGGGGAATGGGTGGGCTAAAGAGATGGGTAGCCGGAAGTGCGCTTGGGATGCCGCCCGCCCCTTTCTCCCTCTCGCGGCCAGGAGGCGTCACTTCCGCCAGACGGCCAGTGCGGGGCCCGCCCCTCCCCGTCTCCCATTTCCGGTCCGGGGAGGGGGCGCGGCTGAGGCGGAGGAGCGGCTGCGTGAGGCGAGGCCGGGGCAGGGCTGGGTGGGGGCGGCCGGCTGGCTGGCGGTGGCCCGGGCGAGGTAAGCGGGCTGGAGGCCTATGCAGAGCTAGGAGCGAAGAAGACTTTCCTTCTTCCATTCTTGTTTACTCCTTTGGGGCGCAGGGGCTTACACCCGAGTAAAGAAGTGGTCGCCTTGAGGCCTCCGGCTTCATATTTACTTGGAAGTAAGCCCCACAGGGTTTGAGGAGATTCGCCCCCAGGTCGGTTTGCCAATCTCCCGGAATTACCACTGATCCCCAGACTAGGAAATGAAATCCTGCCCTCAAGTCATAGCTGACTTCTAGCGACCCCTTGCGGGGTTTTCATGGCAAGAGACTAACAGAGTTCGTTTGCCATGGCCTGCCTCTGCGACCCTGGTCTTCGTTGGACTATAAGGATCAGTTCCCTTGGCTGCTTTGGAGGGTGGACTCTGTGGCATTATACTCCACTGAGGTCCCTCAACCCCCCCCCCCCCCAATTTCCAGGAATTTCCCAACCCAGAGTTGGCAACCCTGATTTACAAGTGATCTCCAGGCTATAGTGATTAGTTACCCAGGAGAAAATGGTTGCTTTGGAGGGTGGGCTGTATGGCATTATCCCCTCCCCAAACTCTGCTCCCCAGGCTCCACCCCCCCAAAAATCTCCAGAAATTTCCTAACAAAGAGTAGGCAAGTTAATAGCTATGGATCTGAACCGTTATCCCTCTTTTTCCCCCTGTTCTGGGATGTAAACTGTATTGGTTTTGATGGGACAACTTACAGTCAAGCAGATGTGTGTAACCTTTATTTGTTTATTGGTGTTATTTATAGTCTGTCTTTCTCACCGAGACTCAAGACAGATTGCACTGTATGAGTCAGTGGTAATCAGTTTCAAGGGAATTTCAATAAACGATGCAGTAGGTTATATAAAGGCAGATTTGCAAAGGTGTAAAACCAGCAGAAACCCTTGAAGCCTGCCAGCTGATATTTAGTCAGAAGTAAGCCCCACAAAGTTTGATGGCATCTCACTCGGCTATCAGTGCAATCCTAAGAAGAAATACTTCAGTCTAAACCCACTGATTTCAACTGTGGTGGTGGGGTTTATAAATCCTTCCAGTGCATATTTACTCGCAAGTAAGCCCCACAGGGCGTGAGGGTGCTTGCACTTCTCTAAAAGTGTATAGCCATGTGGCCGTATAGTTTTTTTCATCCCCATGTGTGAATGCGTAGGAATGCAGCCTTCAGGTTTTGTTTTTGGGGAGGCTGCTTGTGGGTGCATAGTGTGTGTGGGCTGGTATTTGTGGGTCTGGCCAAGCAATGTGCGGTGCTTGGAGATGTTTGAGGACGGAGGTTTGTGAGCAGTCTGAATTGCTTCTATGCAGAAGAAGGGAAACTTGGAGTGGGATGTTTTCGAAGAATCCAAGCAAGAAAAGATTCTCAAATGGGTTTGGGAAATCTGTGCAACTTGTTGAATAGACTGGCATTTAAATATGCCCTAGAATGGTAGCATTAGTTATTTATTATTCCAGAATGTTAATTGGAGAAATGAGGATGTTGGACTGTTTTCTGAGCGTATTTTTGAGTTAATGGATGGAAATGCTTACCAATACCTTGTGATTGTGGTTACCTTTGGATCCTTAAGGCATTGGATTCATACAGCTATTCTCTGTAGCAGTCGCTGCATTAGCAAGCTTTTACCTCTCCTCGAAAGCTACAATCCTGTGTAATCCGCCTTGAGTTTCAGTGAGAAAGGAGGACTCTAAATAATGCAAATAATTTCGGAGCACGCTTTCCATGAAACAAGTCTTGTTGAATTCAGTTAGGCTTCCTCCTGTGTAAACATGTCTTAGGTCAGATATATAGATCGTGTTCAGAGCTTGAAATCCGGATGAGACATAATTATCTACAAAAGATGGCAATCGAGCACTTGGTGTATTTTGGGCAGTGAAATGAAGGCCTGGTATGTTGCTATAGTTTGGAAGTACACGTTTCCCTTGGATGCCCCACAGTGACTAGCAATTTAGAGGAAAGCACTCCCAAGACTGGGATATTCTTAAAATGTTTTCACGGGCTTTGGATGATTGCATTAAATGGTTGAGGTGTGGCAGCCCTCGCTCTAGAGCCTTTCTTTGGCCCTGGAGGCGATTGGTGCTTTGCATTCATGTTTAACTGCCACACTTGAAGTGATGCCCCAGGCTTGCTAGAACCTGCTGCGGAGGGTTGTTTCCAACCTGGGTGAAACCCGCAGGATCCAGAGAACATGTCTCTGCACCTGTGGTATTTCCCCGGTGTCTTGCCAAATTACCAGGGCGTGAATTATAGTATCATTCCTCTAACGCATGTTCCCTATGCATCATCTTTGGGGTCTTTGCACCTGAGGCCTAAGGACCACATGGTAATAAATGAAAGTAAAAGATTATCCATCATGAAATGAGTTGTATCATGCTGCAGTTTAGCTGTAACCCCATGCTATGTCTGAATGCTCTCTCTGTGGTAATATTCTTATACTCTAAGAGTTACCACTCTTGCATTCTATAAATACAGTGCTGGCTTAGGCAGTACTGTATCGTTTCTGATGTTGTATTCTTCAGGAATTGACAGATTTATTACCTTGTGATTTTTTTCCAGTCTTTCTTTACGACTTACAAATATTGTTTTAGTTTGCTGCCACTTAATGGGAATGTCCAAGAGAGGAGCCTGGAAAATGTTCCGTTGCTGCTAAAATCGGAATGGGTGGTTTTTAATTACTCTTTGTCTGTTGTATCCCCTTCTTCCCCCAAAGTGATCAGGGTGGTATTTGTGGTTCTGTTTTCCTCCATTTTACCCTTACAAAGACCCTGTAAGGTAGGCTTTGCTGAGAGTGAGTGGTTAAGAGTGGTCCAAGATTACCCAGAGAACTTCATGGAATTTCAAGCTGGGTATTGCCTCTTGAGATAAAATGCTTAGTTTTAGCAAAATAGCCCCACATTTTTAGAAAATGTTTCTTCAACAGAAGATAGCTGGAGTGGAGTGGAGAAGATAGCTGGAGATAATGGAGACAAAGATAGCTTTTGTGTGGGGGGGTACTGTGTGCATTCTGATACCCCTTGAGTGTTAGTTCAGTTTGATAAACGTTCTTCTTAAGGTCGCACTTCTTGTAATAGAGCCTTTAAAAAGTTT
Source organism: Eublepharis macularius (assembly GCF_028583425.1). Taxonomy (NCBI): domain Eukaryota; kingdom Metazoa; phylum Chordata; class Lepidosauria; order Squamata; family Eublepharidae; genus Eublepharis; species Eublepharis macularius. The sequence goes on along the minus strand of NC_072807.1, from coordinate 33,623,412 downwards.
GCGCTGACTGTCATTGTTGCATGTATGGAAGAAAACTTCCTTGGCTCTGCTGTCTCTCGAAAACCCAAGACTGTTTTCCTGATTCTTGACTGGGATGTGATTTTCTTTGAGGACAGTTTATCCCATAATTGCCAACTGCAAGGTTTTTTGTTACTTCTTCAAACCAAACGAAAAAGAGAGCACACCACCTGACACTCACAGGTTGCTTGTTTTGTTTAGGGGCCATATCCATGGGTCTCAAACTGCCTTACTAAAATAGGAGCAGCTGTTACGGGAGAAGGAATCTCTTTGCAAGCACCCTGTTGGTGCTTTAACGTTTATTAATATTGCTAAACCTTGGCAAGGCTCTACTTCACCCCGTTTTTTCCCAAGGCATTTTACTTCTGAAGTTAGATATGTTTCTGTGGTTGGGAAGGGTGCTGCGAATGAAGACAGGTTTGTTAAAGATGTGTGCGCACCAGAAAATAAATCCTAGGAGTTTGATCACATCAGTTAGATGAATCTGAGCACAATCCTAAGCCAGTCTACTTAGAATCCTACCCAGGCCTATTCAGTGGGTCTTGCTCCAAAGAAGAGTGTTCTTAGAAATGCCCTGTTTGGTAATTAAACATCTGTGCCTGTTGCTTAGGAATTTTAAACCTGATGTATATTCAAAAATGGTTAGTATAATCTGATATATTAACTTGTGCCGGGCAGGGAAAACAGAAGTGTTTGATGAAGAGAGCTTTGACTCTCCCCAAATCTCCTACCTTAGCAACCCAGTTGGTCTTTAAGGTGCGATTGGATCCAGGCCTTACTCTAGAAATGAGGTTGGGAGTGGAAATGGATTCTTCAAAACTCACTGGCCTTTATCCTGGTTCTAACACCCAGTGCCTATGAACAAACCCCCTCCAATTTTATAATGATGCTTGGATAATCCTATCTGAGGAGGCCCTAGAGAAATAGCGAAGATAGAATATTTTGTTTTATACGCAAACGGGCTTCTGGATAAAGAACTGTCTAGTACAGTCCATTCACACAATAAGCCCTGGCAGCTTACCCGTAGGCCTCAGTTTTGGTTTTCGTTGCGTAGATTGTAACTGTTTGTTTTTTTTGTAAACCGTGTTTGCACTGAGCTTTGAGTCCTGCCGAGGGCCAAAAGGCAGGATCCGTCTTTCAGACAGCATGCACGGGAAATGCAATACTGTAAACGTAGTAAATATTTAGAATATCTGGCAGGAGGGGAGAGAGATGCTCCCTTTTCACAAGCGACGGAGCTGTTTTGGATGCTGTCCTTGTGGGTGGGGGGGGGGGGTTGCAAACGAACACTGTATTTAGCTGGAAAAGAGACCCAGAATTGATTGAAAAGCTGAATGCGAGACTCCCCCCCCCCCTTTTCATTTTGCAATCTCCTCCTCGTCCTGCAGGAGGAAAGCCTGCGAGTCATTTATCCAGACCAATATTTGTGTTTCAGATTTTGCTGCTCTCCAGCGGCTTTGGCTGGAGCCTCATCCGGCAGAGCCTCTCCCCTCTTGCCCGCGGACCATGTTAACGGCAGGATGAAGCTGGAGGCTGTCGTGGAGCAGCTGCAGAAGCAGCAGCAGCAGCAGCCAGCCCCTCTGCAGATGGATTCCAGGGAAAGGCAGCAGAGGCAGATGAGGGAAGCCCAGCTGCATTACGGCCACCAGCAGCTGACGGCCCAGCAAGCGGCTCTGTCGGCCGCCTCCGGCAAGCCTTCTGGGGGCACGGCCCACGCTCCTCCGGCCAGAGTCCCGCCCGTGTTTGGGACAGCCCGAACGTTTGATCAGAGCAGCACGAACTCGGAGGAGGAGGAGGAGGAGGAGGAGGAGGAAGGCGAAGAGGACTTGGAAGACGGGGACCCAGAGGACAATGCCGTGCTGCACAGCAAAGAGGCATGCTCCGCTCTGAAGTACTTTCAGGCACCCAAAGTTGCCCCCCACAACCAAAGAGTGGCTTCCTCCTCTAACCCCCTACCGGCCATAGGGGCTCAGCGAGGACAGCAGGGAAAGGAAGAGCAGGGTAAAGATGCTACGCACCCTCTGTATCCTGGCTCCTCATCAGGGAGGCAGATGTGGAGGTTGGATGAGCAGCTCAAGCAGGTCAGTGGAAATGCTTGTTCCCCCAGGAGTTGGTTGCTAAAATAAGAGAGAGAGCGCGCGCGGGTGTGTTTGTATTTGATGGTCCTGGAGGCAGACGCTTCCCATGCGGGTTCAGTTAGAGGCCACCTATCCGTGTCTTTGTTCCAGCGTTGTGCCTGCCAAATGGCAGTAAGACTGGAGCACTCCTGTTGCCTAAGGATCAAAGACTACCGCAGTCTGACCCCTTGAGAGGCATCGGTTGGAAAAGAAGAAGAAAACCATCCTAGGCCCTCCCTGCAGCTCTCTGGCCATCATTTAAGGAGCAGCAGTAAAATGGAGGAAGGCTTTTTGTGGTTCCAGCTTGCCAGGCGGGGGCTCGGGGGAAGTTTTGCAGGCCTTGGGAATCCTTTGATATCAATAGCGTTTGGCGTGACTGGCTGGAGACGTGTGCTGTCCGCTGTGTGACTTGTGGTCCACGAGCCTCGAGTGTCGCAATTCAAAAAACCTGCAGGGTGATGCAACTGGCAGCACCTCCCCCCTCCCCAACTGCTGAGTCAATGGTAACATTGGGTGTCTGGGCGCTGAGCTTCGGGGAGTTCATGAACCGTCTTGCGCAGGGGCTGGCGGCCTTCCAGTTGCATTTCCTGCCTGCTCGTTGCTCAAGAGTGACTGTTTTTGAGCAGCAGATCTCTCTCTGGAAACGGAGAAGCGGGTGCGTCTTCTGGGTAGATGTCAGGCTTGGCTCCAGGGCTGCACTCCCCTCCCTCTGATAGGGCCAGGTCCTCAGTGAACTGGCACATTTAAATATGCTATAATGTACAAAATCTTTCGCTAAAAGGGATTTCTCTAGAACGGTGTGATCTCCTAGCTAGAAACCAGCTGGATCTGTGCACATGGAGGGGGCACTTTTGATAAACCTTCTGTCGAACGCTGTTGTCCAGCGATCTGTGGCATTTAAGCAAATGGAGCTGCAGTGGTATAAACATCCCTGACAAAGTTGAGTGACCTGCGTCATTGTAAGCAACGTGATGAGAACTCTGCAGCTATGAATCGTAGAGGGCTGTTGGGCCCGCTGTCTCATATGAGCATGTTTGAAATAGTTTCAGAAATTCCTGACCTTCAGCATTAGAAAAAATAGCCAGTGGATACCACCGTGGAAGGATTCGGTCCTGCAATAGTGTGGCAGGCAGTTGTTGATGGAGCGCCCGGATAAACTGTACTTCTGGTCCTGGGTGTAGCGCATGAGAAATCCGGCAGCACCGGCCCGTTTTGATACAGTAGTGTGCAGTCCACTTCCGTGTTTAAACGTATGTGCTTGGAAGAGAGTCAGTAGGGAATATTCCCAAATTATTTTGCATGGGATTGCAGTCGGAGGGGGAGAAATGGCACTCACCGGATTGCTTTCACTGGACCTTATTAATTGAGAAGCATGTGAAGTTAATGGATCCTCTTTACAGCCCTCTAGCCAGAAAGAATCACTTTGAGGTTCACTTTGAGGTTTGAGGTTCAACTTTCTTACCCGTTTCCCACAGTGTGGCTTTAAGTCAGCTATTTCATAGTCCAGGGTTGGCGGTGCTGGGGGGCGGGGCAGCTGCTGTTAGGCTATTTCTGTGCCTCCCTCTTCAAAGCTGTGCTCAAGGCGGCTTACGATTAAAACCATGTTACAGCGGTTTTCCAAGCCGTTGGCCGTAAACAGCATGTGCATAGATGAAGCGCAGGCCCAGCGCTCTTGGTCTCACTCGCACGCCACACGCATTGCGCGCATGTGAACTGGGCTCGCATCAAGGATCCATAGGTTTAGGAATTGTTTGAGGCAACTTCCATGGACCCTCCCCCGGTGATTAATAGGCTGTTTTAAACAAAGATGCACATTAAGACCATCTTTTCGCTCGTCATCAGGACTGTGTAGCAGTTTTAAGATGTACATCTTTTCCAGAAAAACAAAAAGCAGCATTATTTTCTGATTATGCGTCTTGCTGGCATCACCTGTCAAGCCAATGTATGTACCAATTGCAGTCTAGTGCTTTTTTTGTTTGGTCCTAACTGGGACATCTCAATAGGATTTTTTTTTAAAAAAAAGTTCTGTAATGGTAAGATTTACTCAGTATTTGCTCGCGTGCGGATGATTCTCAACCTGGCTCTATGTCTCAGCAACGTAGTTTATACTCCCCTCATCCGCGAAAAGACACAGGAACAGCCCCATGCGTTATCCCCCCCCCCGCCCTCCCCCCCCCCCGCACACACACTCGCTGGTGCTGCTTCCTTTTTAGTATTTAATGAATAGACCCTTCCTCCTCCAGGCCCCAGAAATTGGGGCAGGACTTTTTCTTGCCTTCCAGTCGCTCCTAACGCCTGCCAGGTGTAACTTTGCTCCCTGCATTAGCTTCCTCCTTCCCCCCCCATCGACTGTTTTACTCCTACTTGGGTGGGAAGCGTGGAATCTTTTTGATCCTTCTTGGATTATTTGACAGAAGGCTATTACCGCTTGGCAAAGCAATACAAATTGGTTTTCCCATTGACTAGCATCCACGCTCGATTTAAAAACGGCTCTTCCCCTGCATTAGCATGCAGGACTGATGTGTTCCAAACTAAAAGCGTCCTTGCCATCACCTGCGTTGTGTGTGTCAATTTTTCCCTTTTCATCTCGTCTCTTATTTTGGTTTTAAACTCAGGCTGCATCCCTGCAGCAGAGAAGTCAACTTAAAGATACCCGAGGGTCTTTGGTTCCTTAGAATGCTCCCCAGATGAATGCAGGAGTTGATACTCGGCTGCTTTGAATTCCTTTCGGCCTCCCACCCGCCCCCGAGTAAATAATTGTAGAACACACTTGCAGACAAAAGGGCTGGCTCAGCTTCTGACACAGGGGCGGTGAGAATCTTGTCAGCACAAAACAAGGAGGGAAGTGTTGGCCGCTTGTCAAGAGGCCGGCAAATCCCCAAAGAAGGCTCACCCCCTCCCCTTCTTAGCAGTTCCCATCCCAGATCCATCTGGACTCGATTGGCAAGGGCTGTGACTGATTGGCCAGGGCTGTGACCATAGGGACGAATATTACAGCTTGCCGTTATTGAAAGGAAGACGTTATTTGGGGAGGGGAAGAGCGTCTCTGTGTTACCCCTCGCACAGAGGTGTGCATGTGGACCCCCTCTCTTGTTTCTGACATAGCTGAGCTGGTTCTCAGGTTTCCAAGGAGGAGAAACACTGCACAGGCAGAACCCCCAGCTAGTTTTTATTTATTTATTTTAGGCTATTTTAATCCTCCCTTTCTGCTATACTCTCAGCACACAAGGCAGCTGATGGAGTCTAAAAATATCGCAACACGGCGCAGAACAGAATCCAGAGGTAGATTTTTCAGTAGAGGCCCTGGTGTATGAAAAGTAGCAAGCATCAGAAGCAATCTAAGGCTGTCTCTCTGAAAGAGACGCATCTTGATGCGGAGTAGGAAAGGGGTGATTGAAGGCAAGCGTGGTCTGCTGTTGATCGAGCGAGGTCTTTCCCTGAGAGGCTTTTAACGGGAGATGCCAGATATTGAATCTGTGCACATTTGCAAAACATGCGGCTCTATGACTATGTGCATGGAGGCCTTTTTGCAATAAATACGCATGCTCGCTGTCAGAACAACGGCTGTTTTGCTAGTAAATAACATAAGAGAGCATGTGGTGTTACAGAGTGTTGGACTGGGTAGACCCTGGTTCAGCTTCTCTCTCTGCCTTGAAGCTTACTGGGAGATTTTGGGCGAATCGCTTTCTCCCTCTTTCAGTCTAACCTTACCGAGCAGGATTGCTGAGAGCACAAAAACAAAGTAGGGTGAACCGTGGATGCTGCCCAGAGCTCTTTTATCAGGGCGGGATGTAAATGTTCCAGGTGAGATTTTCACTGGCCCAAATTCATTGTTGTGATTTCTTAAATGTGTCTTAACGTATTGTTCTTCCGCTCAAAATCATCCTTTTGATCTGAGATCTTTCAACTGCCCGAACTGTTTTGGTGTTTTAGGAAACCTGGTGTTGCTCGTTTTGCCCCTGTGCCAGTGTTTTATTATCCACTGTTTAAAGCCATAATGTTTTGAACTGGGGACTTAGACAGACATGAAGGTGGAGGGGGCAGATAACGTTGGGTGTCGTGCAGATGGGATGGAGGAGGGCCACGTGGGAACAGGAAATGTTTCTGCTGCTGTTTTTTTCAGGAGATGGAGAAATGGGTAACTAGAATGATCCATGGGGTTGGAGTATCTTCCTTCTAAGAAGAGAGGAATGTGTTTTCTGGTGTCTTTTCTGGCTAAACCTAAAAAGCTATACACCGCATGGAGCAGGTTTTCTCATTGGCCCATAATACTAATGCCTGGTCTGCCAGTGGTACTCAGTGCTGTAATGTCCTGTGGCAGCACAGATGGCCTTAAAAGACCATCAGATTTAAAGAGCCATTTGAGCGAATTCGTCATGGAGTGGAACTTCCAAGCTCAGCAGCAGTGTACCTCTCCTTGCCCGTTGCTGTGTATGCGGGGAGGGGGCACGCACGTCGAAGAGGCTTGTTGCCGTTGTGCCCTGTTTGCGGGTTTCCCGGAAGCATCTGGTTGGCCACATTGAAAAACAGGATGCTGGAGACGATGGACCAATTCAACGAAGCTCTCTCTCCTGCTCAGGAAAGACTGTATTAAAGAACTGGGTTTTTGTGGCGGAGGAGAGGAGGGGGAAAGGAAGTGATTTGATTGAGTGGGCGGGGCTGGAGTGTTTTTTTGTAGGGTGAAGGAGGGGAAAGCCTCCATTTCAGTCCTCCTTGGGCTAAAATTGAATTGGGCTTTCTACTCAGCCTCCTAGTGCCATCAGTTATGGCTCACACCCCTTTCACCGTAGAGATGCCAAGCCCTAGAGCTGCACCATTCTGTGCCCACAAAGAGATCTGGATTAAAGTCTTCCCCTCCTTCCTGTAAACTCTCTGGGACCGAGCAAAGCTGTGCCGATCACTACAGCTTCCGCTTTTCACTTCTGAAACAACATGAGGAGCTTGGGGGGGGGGGCTGTGCAGAAAGTAAAAGTGATGTCCTGCAGGGGTGATTGCTACTAAGAAAAGCCCTGCACAGATCAAAGGAGAGTCTTGAAGCTTGTTGTGGGAAGCAAGTGTATAGTGTGTGTGTGTGTTACAGCTGTGAGAAGGAGCGCTACTGCTCTTTTAATGAACACTTGGAGTAAGTACATAGCTGAGAACGTTCTCAGGGAAAGCGCAAATGAAAGAGGCGGCTGGAAACCGTGACTGTTTCCTATTTCCCACACTGTTTAACCTTGAAATCCACTAGATGCTTCTCAGACATTTTGCAAAGTGACAGGCATTAAGCGAAGGGACCCTTAGCCCTTGCAGCATATAACAGGTAGCGGAAGGGGCGGTTGTGTGTGTGTATATGTTTGAGATAATTGCTACTCTTTTTCTCTCAATTCTCATGAGCTTCCAACCCAGAGCGGTAATCCTGATCTTATCTGACTTCTGTTCTACAACCGTTTTCTTTTCAGCAGCATTTGGTTCACTTCCTAAGATTCCTCTCCACCCACAGAAGGAATTTCTGCTAATTCTCCGATAATCTTCAGATCGGGCGTTTCCCTCCTTCCCTTCTCCCCTTCAGCTCAATGTATGCAGCAGGGCTGGATGGGATCAAGTCAGAATGGTTCCCCGGACACCATTTCCTCCTCTCAAGATTGGGAAGCAATTGCTCTAGAAAACAGCCAAGCTTGAAAATCCCAATGACATTTTTAGCATACTAGGTAGAAAAGCAAGGGGGTCTGCGAACAAACGTTGAATCAACAGTCCTGTCCAGCGTGTAGCTTGCAGCTGGTGTGGTGGTAGACGGGTTGATTAGTAGAGGTGATTCTCCCCGCTCAAAGAATTTGGTTATTCAAGGTGGGGATTGGGGATGTTTTGCTTTTGCTCCTGTTCCTGAACTGTCATAATGGTGGTTAGGGGGAAAAAAGGTAAAGATAGTCCCCTGTGCAAGCACCAAGTCATTACTGACCCATGGTGGCATCACGACATTTTCTTGGCAGACTTCTTCTTGTTGTTTTTTTTAAAAATTATTTTATTACAACAAACATGCAAAAGTTCACGTAAAGAAACAAAAACATTAAAAAAACAGATGAATGAAAACATAAAGGGAGATGTACCATTTGGACATTTTACAGAATTTCTTTAAGTTCATTCCTTAATCAGTAACTCTTCCGAAATACCCATATCTTAACTAAACATATAACTTCGACTTTACTGCGAAGATATCTGCATTCCCCCCCCCATACTTCAGCCTATCATTTATTGCCAACCTTCTAACTCTAATTTTCAAATCCACAAATCATTAGCTCTTTACATACAGAAAGTCCATGAAAGGTTTCCAGATCTTCACAAAACTCGCTGTTGTTTTATCCCTCAGCAATTCTGTTAATTTTGCCATTTCTGCCAACTCATCATCACTACTGGCAGACTTCTTGTTATGGGGTGGTTTGCCGTTGCCTTCCTCAGTCATCTACACTTTACCCCCAGGAAACTGGGTACTCATTTTACCGACCTCGGGAGAATGGAAGGCTAAGTCAACCTTGAGCTGGCTACCTGAACCCGGCTTCCGCCAGGATCGAACTCAGGTTGTGAGCAGAGCTTGGCCTGCAGTACTGCAGTTTACCACTCTGTGCCATGTTATATGTTAGGGTTACCCTTGGAGACTGGTCAGACGCTGCTCTAGGATTACATCTGTTTATGAAGTTTGCAGCTGCAGCTTTTACAATCCTAAAAGTAGAAACCTAGGATAGACTTTGATCATTCTTGAATAGTTCTGGAATGAAAGCAGAGAGGCTTTAACATTTGAGATTTTAAACACTGTCCTATTATCCCCTCAGAAGCTCTTATAAGGTGATGGTCCACCTGGGCATGTGTGTTTTGTATGTTCTAATAAATGTGACACTTTGACAATGTTTGAGCGGTCTCCTAGCCAGCTCAACATGGCACATAAACAAACTCCAGGAATACTCTTCCTGGCTTCAGGTGTTGATTCAAAGCTTTGCTTCCAAGAGGGCCCCACTGATAATTTGAAAAGTGGTTTCTCAAGAAACGAGAATGGAAATATGTTACAGTCCCTGCATCAAGAGTTCTTGCGTCTGCCATTGAGGGAAAGGGTTAACTGGCCTTTATGAGTTAGGTGGGGCGGCTGCGAAACTGGAATTGTTTTGGACATCTGAATTCCACTCTAATAAGATGTTCCAGGTGGCTGGGGAGTAATCCTAAAATAGCTGCTGCTTTTAATTGCTTTTGTAAAATCAAGGCTAGCAGGCTCTGGGGAGAAGCGCTTTGATAACTAACTAACCTCAGGAGGTGTGGGTGGAGGGAAGGGGGAATGTTGCCTGCAGGTTCGAGGCAGAGTAAGAGCCTACAACTGTTTTTCTTTTTTTTTGAGAATGAAGCATTTAAGAATATTTTCATGTGATTCTAAAACCAGCAGGGTAGGGCTATGATAGTCAAACTTCCAGTAAATCTGCCTTTGCCAAGGAGCAGGAAGAGTGTTTGTGTCTGGCCTGTTGTGACTTTGTGCTGGGGTTTGTCCCAGAGCGCAGTTGAGAGTAGCGTATGTGGTCCATAGCCAGATATTCAGGGGAGTGTTTAAGACAATAAAAAGCTTGCCTGTTTGAAGAAACGAGGCTGGGAAGAGTTTAGCCCAAAGACCAAGATTGACAGCACAGTCCTAAACAGAGTTACTCCAACCTAAGCCTATTGATTTCGGTGGGCTTAGACTAGAGTAACTTTGCTTAGAATTGCATGGTTAGAGAACTGAACCAGAGATGAGCTCCTGCTCAGTTTCCCGAAGTGCAGGGGAAACGGCAACTAGAGGAAGGACAGGGTCTCACTTGGTTTGTGAATATGCCTACAGAGAAGGGGTTCGGTGGGTGATCCGATTTGTTTGACTCTGTGTATTTGATTTCTAGTTTTCTGCTTCTTTGCTTTTCCTTCTGGCTTTCATGGGGAAGGGCAGGAAACTCCTTGGGGCACTAAAACCCCATCACTCTGACCACTGGACTCCACAGTGGATTGATTTACATCAAGTTTCCAGTTTTGTGGTCTGCTCACTTCCTAGACAAGAGTGTGTGGTAGTTGGGTCACTTTAACAATGAGAAATATCGTGGTATGCAACTAAGTAGAACCTCTGATGCTACCTGCAATCATAACCTAAAACACCTGGCCATGCAGCGCGCATTCCTTTTGCACTACACCAACTGTATTTGTATATCTACCCCAGAGGCATGGCGTGGGGGAGTAACTGAAACGTTGTTGGATTTTTCTTTGGTTCAACGAGACCGTTAAAGGTGGGAAGGGCTGCAAACCAGTACAGAGTCAGAATGTGTCACATTTTTATCTCACCCTTCCTCTAGGTCGCTCAGGAAGGTGTGTGTCGTTTCCCCAGCCCTCCACTGTGTCCTTGTGACAGCCTGAGAAGTAGGTCAGGCTGATAAGGAACAGCCAGGCATCTCCAGGTAGCAGGCAGTGTGAAAGCCCTCTACACGAGACCCTGGAGAGCCACTGCCGGTCCGGATCTGATTCAGAATAAGGCAGCTTCACATGTGACTCGCTCGGGGTCACTCCGCAAACTTCACAGATGAGCAAGGATTTGACTGTGCATTTCTCCAAACCTAGTCGGATACTTTAAAGCACTACACTTCACTGTCTCTTCCGGTGCTGGGTCCTCTGCTCAGGTGCTCAGAACTTTCAAGGATCTAGGCTGTCAAGCCCTGGGCAAACCCCCGCTAGATCTCAGTTGAGCGGGTGAAGAGGAGCCTTTCTTGCTGTTTCCAGCTTCTGCTTGCAAGGGCCAGTTCTTATGCCTTGTTGACTAATGAGAAAAACAAGTCATTCCTGTTTTCTCCCCCTCTGATGTTGTCTTTTATACCCCCAATTTGCTGGTTTCTCCAGACTGTGGGTTAGGAGCTGTTCCCGCAAGTCTTGCTAACCAGCTTCTTGGATCAGCAGTTTTTTGAGAATTAGTCGGATGATTATTGTTAAGTGGGGGGTGGTGATGGGTAGGGAGGGGGGAAGCATGGCACGGAGGTGTGATCCTGAACGCTCAGCATCTTTTCAGCACTTTCCTTGAAGGAGAGGAGGAGGCTGGGAAACCAGCCCTGCCGTGATAAACCGCTAACACAACCGAAGCGGCAATAATCCTCCATTAAATATCTTTCAGCCAATGGGGCTCGCCGGATAACCGACTTTCCAGCAGGAATTACTGGCTCAAACTAAATCAGCAGGCATTAGGGTGGCTGACCGCTGTTTCCAAAGAGGGGGCGGGGAACGAGGTTTGCCGGACTCTGACAGTGGCTATTCATCTTGGTAATTCAGTGTCCGTGTCACGACCAGATGACACGAAGACTATAGACGTTAAAGTAGCTTTAATTTAACTAACAAAAGCCCAGTTTTTGTTGGGTAACCCCTTCGTGAATTTTGGTGGTTGTCTTATCTGATTTAAGATCGTGTGCCGTGCTCTGATACCAGATGGTGGGTGGGTGATCTGGGGATGTTTGACCTCCCTTGGGGCAGCTTCTTGGTTGGTTGCCCTAGCTACCTTTCCATCGCTGGTGTTTGCAGTTCAGATGGCTACAGGTTTTAGCCTTTCCATTCCCACCATCATTAGAGGCTAATGCAACTTTCCCACTTCCTCCCGGTGTGGCAATCCTTTGAGATGTGACTTTTTCAAAAAAAGGAAAATTGAGAGTCAGCGTGGCATATTGGAGAGAGTGTTAGACTAGGATCCTGGGAGGCCTGGATTCGAATCTGTCTTATACCATTGGAAGCTCGCTGGGTGACCTTGGTTTAGTCACATTCTCTCAGCCTAACCTACTTCACAGGCTGTCGTGAGGATAAAATGAAGGAGGGAAGAACAACATCCTCAGCTGCTTTGAGTCCCCATCGGGGAGAAAAGTCGAATATAAATAAATGTAATTGCATTGTAGTACTCTTAGCTTGCTAAGCTCAAGAGGAGGTATTTGTGCACCATAAATCCCACAGTTGAGTACATGTTAAAAACTTTGCACCTGTCCTTCTGAAATCACCACTGTTGTTAGTGGAGCGGCCTGTACTTTGACAGGCACGCTGGCTGTAGTTTAACCATTTATATTTATATGTGTGTGACTACTACTGAGAGGACCTTTTATTTAGTTGTACTACCCAGTCCCCCTGCTCCACATACACCTGTGTATCTGGCACCTGCTTGTATGGCTTTCAGGTGTCAGGTAGATTCCAGTTCATTTCACTAAGTGCTTAGCGGTCTTCAAAGATTGGTTCCATTCAAACGTAAGGCGAATGGTGATCTGAGGCTCGTTTGTGAATCATTTCAGACCTGGTTTGCCTCGATGAATGCAGGTTCTTCTGCCTCCTCCCCTCTAGAGACCCAGCTGGTTTCCTGGCCAGCATTGCTGCAAGGGTGGAACTAAGGAGCCAGCTAGGATGTCCACGTTCATATGTCACATGGAGCCATAGTTAAGCAGCTGTAGTGAATAAATCAACTTTGAACCACACTTTTGGATCCTGGGTTGATATTCCCTAACTCACTGATGAAGGGGGCTTTGACACTCGAAAGCTTGTACCCTAGAAATCTTTTCGAACTTTAAGGTGCTACTGAGTTCGAATCTTGCTCTTCTACCGCAGACCAACATGGCTACCCACCTGAAACCCTGACTCACTGTCATTAGTGGAGCGGCCTGTGCTTTGAAAGGCACGCTGGCCGTAGTTTAATCATTTATGTCAAACATCTTTTGTCTATACGCGTAAAAGGCCTGTTTATTTCTGGCCACCTGACTGAGCGATTCCTTACCTATTCAGTCATAACACAAGTCAGAGAGTCAGTTCAGACATGATGTGAGGCCGGTGGTTTAATGAGCCCAGGACTGGTGTGATCGTCTGAATACAGCCATTCAGCTCAGTAGGGGTGGTCAAGATCTGTCAAAGCAGGTTCTGAAATGCTGGTATGAAGTTGGGTTTTTGGTCACACTTGGTCTGCAGATCTCTTAATTTTTCTCCTTGTCTACTTTGTGCTGTTCCTTGGGTGGGGGGGGGTCCCCCTTCTCCCAGGAATGTTTTAGGGAATATTTTGGGCTGCAGCAAGCAGGTAAAAATGGAGGAATTGTGTTCTGTGCACAGATATCTTTCAGTCAACACGAATCCTCCATGGGATCCAAGTCACCGTCTGAACTTCTAAATTCTATCTGTTGAATTCTTTAAAAGTTTCTGTTTGCGGAACTTGCAGGCGTCCGGGTACAGGTCTTGCTTCCCTCTTTACAGAAGGCGCTTGGGGCAGTTAGGAGGGTTTCCTCTTCCCTTGCTTAAACACTTCTCCTGTGAAAAATACCCCTTGGCCATCTCTGGAGCAGCCAAGCAGCATGGCCTGCCTTGCAGGATTCTTGGAAGTAAGGAAGAGATGCCCTTTAATATCTCGACATGCCGTCTCCTGCTAATTTCCTTCTTTTTCTTTTAAAGAACGGGAACCTGAGCTGGAACGAAGAAGCAGACAGCAGCAGAGGAAGAGAGGTGTCTCGAGACTTTGCCAAGGTTGGTGCAGTGACTTCCGTTTCAGAGCCCGCGTGGTATGACGCCGGACTTGCATCTGGAAGACCAGGGCTCGTATTTATTTATTTTATTAAATTTATCGTCCGCTCTCCCCATTCTGCCGTGTAACATACTGGGAGAATTTTGGGGCAAGTCCTGTTTTCAGCTTAACTTACTTCCCAGGAGGATTTGAGTCCAGCGGCCCCTTAGAGACCAGCAAGTATTTCAGACCATAGGCTTTCAAGAGCCAGAGCTCCTTTCTTCAGGTGTCCGAAGGGCAGAGCTCTCGACTCTCGAAGTCTTACGCTCTGAAAATCTTGCTGGTCTCTAAGGAGCCGCTGGACTTAAATCCTGCTGTTCTGTTGCAGACCAACAGGGCTACCCATTTAAAACTTAACCTCACAGCATTGTCAGGATAAAATGGGGACGGGGGAACCCATGAGGCTTTTTGGAGGAAGGTTGGAGTAAAACTATAATAGCTAAAACAGACCAAGAGGGATGCAAACGGAAGCCGGGCTTAGTATCCAAGCCAGTGTCTTTTTGTCCAAATGGCCAAATGATGCTCCTTTGGCTTAGGAGCTTGCCGTTCAAACCTGTGTCTAGCCTCTCCCCATCCTTCTCTGTCTTCCATCCAAGTTGAGCTCCAGTTGTCTCACCAGATGAGGCCCTGTGCCCGACGCTCCTTGCTGTGCTGTTCCCACCCAGCTCTGCTGGAGTTAAAACTTTCTTCGCTTGACTCCTTAGTTGTACGAACTTGACGGCGACCCTGAGCGGAAGAAATTCTTGGATGACCTCTTCATTTTCATGCAGAAAAGGGGTGAGTGAAACTCCTACGTTGTGATAATCTGAAACAAGACAGCGGCTGCATTCAGACGTCACAACAAACCTGCTTGCATCCGCGATGTGCACGAACGTGGCACGTTCCCCATATTGGCATGCTCCCTCCTTTCCTTCTCCCTATGCACAGAACACTTGCTGGTTTAAGAAGCCTTGAGTGAAACCCAGTATTCTTTGTTGTATTCTTCGTTCTTGCTCTCGTGCAAGAATCTGAGTAGATAAATAAAGCTGCTTCTTCATACGGCTTGCATAGGTGGTGGGGGATGCGAATCTATGTCTGGTTCTTCTAAGGGGGAGAAAGATATTACTCTGTGGAACTATGTTTCTGTAAAATATTAGATTATAGAGATATTGTCGGTTCTGCCTTTCTGCTGGATTTGTTTAGGAACAGAACGAACATGAATATTATACTGTTGATGAACACGGTGTTTTATGGAATAATATAACTGGGGAGTGGAGGAGGCTGATCCTTGTCCCAGACATTTTACAATATGAATTTCTCCACCTTTGGGAGAAAAAAATTACATGCGATGTGGTAACGTATATTTAGTGTTTTCTTTTTTTTTTTTGCAGCCGATGCAGCTGCTTGTTTGACATGGGGAAGCCGTGCTGAATACAGCTCCCTCGCGGCCTTAAAGTTCTAGTGCTCAAAGCTGCACAGATGTTGAGAAATGCAATCGCCCATGTTGTTAATGAATTAGGAAAACGGAGACATTGAAAAGCCAGTATCCTCCCCCACTCGCCTGCTTGAACACTAAGACAATTCACAGAGACTTCTCACTCACCCACAGAGACTTCTAACTCACCCACCCAACATGGGACAACCTGCACTGGCCTTTTTAAATCTCCAGATATATCTGTTAGTATTGATTAGTCATCTCTCCTTTTAGTTCTAGAGGAGTTAGCCATGTCAGTCTGTAGTAGCAAAATAGCAGAGTCCAGTAGCACCTTTAAGTCTAACCAACTTTACTGTAGCATAGGATGCATCTGACGAAGAGACCTGTGTCTCTCGAAAGCTTATGCTACAGTAAAGTTGGTTAGTCTTAAAGGTGCTACCGGACTCTTTGCCATTTTTCTCCTTTTAGTGGTACTAAATGTATTCAGTGCAATCCCATGCATGCCCATTGAAATGTAGCTAGTTTCACTGTTAATTCAGCCCCTTTTGACTTCAGTTTTGTCACAGCAGGAAGGGCTGCCTTTGGCCTTCTAGCTATCAGTGAATTTCCAAAGTTGCCCTGGTGTCCAGTGAGCCACTCACCCTTTCCTTGATAGTGCAATTTGGCTTGTTGCAAGATGCGTCGGGGCAGGCAGGCGAGTTTAGGACGGCCCTTGGAGGCTTCATGTGAAAGATAAACAGCAGATTTCACAGGCTCTTCTGAAAAGAGGAGGCTGAAAAGCAGGCGCAGACTGGGAAGTGCAAATGGCCCAGGAGAAAGTCAAGCTGAGCTGCCCATGCTGTGCTATGAGCCAGCACTGCAGGGCCCCACAGCAAAATGGGGCTGACCGAAGTTACTAGCACACTCACTGTATTATCTCCCCAGCTGGAAGAGGCACAGGAGACAATTGGTGAGCCAACAATTGGTGAGGAGGGGGCTGGGCCAAATGACCCCTGAGGCTTCGGCAGTTTCTGGACTGGGTTCCCCGTGTTCCTGGCCCCCCGTGGCCCACCAAAAAACTTCCCTGTAATTGAAATGGTCAGTCTGCCCCTGCCGAAAAGCCCTTTGCCCTGAATAATCATCCTCTGGGCACATGATGCTCTGAAAAGGAATCCACCATAGCTCGAATGTGCGGGCCTCCTTGGTCCTAAAGCACAGCAGGCTGCCACAGAGCAGCCACATGTGGCAAGTGATAAAATCTCTCTCCATGGCAGTAATAAAGGGGGAGGAGAAGCGGGTAAACCCTCTGCCCCCTCTGTGGCAGTGCAGCAGAAGAGGAGAAGAAACAGATCAGATGTGTCAGTGTTAGTCCGTGCTTTCAAACTGTAGTCCATGATTTTAGTCCCAGGATAGCCTCACATGTGCCCCGCCCCCCTTCCTGCACCTGTACTTGAAAGCGACTGTTTGCCCCTGGCAGGAGACCCTTCCGGGTGCTCTGCAAAAAGAGCCGAGTGAGAAACAGCCAAGCTCATTCAAGTGTTATCCCCTCCCTGCGGTGGTGGATAAACAGCAGATGTATCTATCCTTCTAATACAAACTTCTTTGCTCTAAAAACTAATTGAAGAACCAACTTCAAAGGGGGAGGTTGTAGGGCTAATGCAGTCCAGTGTCCCCACCACAAGACGAGGAGGGTGCATTCACTGTGCACACATTGTGGGGTTATTCCTGTAGTGATGGCAAGAAGCCCAGAAATGCCTGCAGGCAGTGCCAGCCTGAACTCAGAATCTTGGTCTGTGTTTTCGGAGGAGAATTCTTTCACCTTTGAGTGCTTCTCCTTTTTTTTTTTTTTTGAAAATGTAGAACGTCTATGCTTGGAGAACACGTTGCGCAGCTGCTCACGAGTCGCGTAGGAGTTGTATAATTATTGAAGATCCGTTTTCTTCTGCACCAATTGTCTCCTCATCTTCGCTTTGCCTTGGTGTGGTCCTTCTTCATATGCTTTAGGAGTTGCCATAAGTCAGTTGTGATTTGATGTCTGTGAATTATGTGTAGATCCCTTGGTGGTTATTTCCTGTGCATAGAGAGGCTAAGTTTAACAAAGCTGGAGAACACTTTCTTTTAAAGCTGGAAGCTTCTTGTTTAAATGCACTTGATTGTTTTCTGTTCCATTATTTGATGGGGTTATATCCGGATATGTTTGGACATTTTAAGAATTGAGATAGCCACTGTGAGTAAAGAAACATTGTATTGTCGAAGGCTTTCACGGCCGGAGAACAATGGCTGTTGTGGGTTTTCCGGGCTGTATTGCCGTGGTCTTGGCATTGTAGTTCCTGAAGTTTCGCCAGCAGCTGCGGCTGGCATCAGGAACTAGTCAGGAACTACAATGCCAAGACCACGGCAATACAGCCCGGAAAACCCACAACGTTCTCCGGCCGTGAAAGCCTTCGACAATACATCGAACACCTCTACGGGGAGGAAACATTCCAAGATGCCAGCCACAGCTGCTGGCGAAACTTCAGGAACTACAATGGCAATACAGCCCAGAAAACCCACAACAGCTAAAAAAACATTGCTGCTCTGCCTATGTGTGAGAGAACAAATGAACTCGAGGAACAGGAGGGGCAATTTTGTTAAGACTGCAAAGGGCACCGTGGCTGCGCAAAAGGTTTTGTTCATTTAAGTACCTCCTTTGTGACACATCTCATTTTTAAAAAAAGCCCTTCTGATTGTACCATGCTGCTACCGCTCAAGGTTTCGACGTGACCTTCCTTTTCCCAGATGGCTTGTCCATTCTGGTTTTGATGTGTATATACATAGAAGGGGCTTTGTAAGCTTCGGCGTGTGGTTTTAATGTTTTCCTGCTGTTGTGTGCCTTATCTGCATGTCTTCAGATGTGGAAAAGCTTGCCGCAAATGCTGATATTGATGAAAGCGTTTGGCGGGGGGTTCTTTTATCTACGGGCACCAGCGGTGTTTATCGGGCCTATCTAGGGAATACCCTCAGAGTCCTCCCTTTTCTCAGCCCCACCAGTTAATTTTATTGCTGCCTGAAAGGGAATATTCTGTAGCAAAGGACTGACTACTCAAGTGCCAACATTCTTTAAAGTCCTACCACTGGCTAGGAATTTGACACAGTGATAATTCCTACAATACCGTGCTCATTGTCAAGTTGATGTCTTCTTTTGTTTTTTAAAATTGTTTTTCATCATATAATCCACCTTTCCCCTCCCTTCCAAACCATTTCCCTGTTTCATTCTCCTTACCTCCTCCTGCTACAGAGCTGCTTACTTCTGCCAAAAACTTTTCTTCCATACAGCTTCTCCCTTGCCTCTCATCCAACTGCTCCCCCATCTTTTTGGTATTCAAACTGAGAGCCAGTTTGGTGTAGTGGTTAAGAGCAGCAGGACTCTAATCTGGAGAACTGGGTTTGATTCCCTGCTCCTCTGCTTGAAGCCAGCTGGGTGACCTTGGGTCAGTCGCTGCTCTCTCAGAGCTCTCTCAGCCCCACCCACCTCACAGGGTGATTGTTGTGGGGATAATAATGACATACTTTGTAAACCGCTCTGAGTAGGCATTAAGTTGTCCTGAAGGGCAGTATATAAATCGAATGCTATTATTATTATTAAATCCTGTCCACTCTACCAACTTTTGACTGTACCTTTTTTGCCCAATGAATGCTATCCCTTCCCTCCTTCCACCCCAGATTCCTATTCAGACTTCCACATTTCCCTTTTCTTCTTAATGGGTTCCTTGCAGAAATAGACAAGAAAACTCAATAGCAGATGGGCTTTTTCTGAGCTGGGAAAGTTTAAAATGATCCACCTTTCATTCCTTGCTGCAGGCTCCTGTTACAACAGAGTTGTGCAAAGTACATCCCAGTTGCCACATCCAGCCCTAGGAGCTTTTCATCTGGCCGCGTAACAGTTTGTCAGGTGCACTGGCCTATTGTTGTCTAGCAGAGTTGATGCTTCCCCCCCCAAATTGTTAAACCAACTTGATGGTCATTAAGAGTGGGAGAAAGGGCCCTGGTTGGGGGTCTCCCCAGTTTTGCCTTTTAACATTTTTCTTTATTTAAACTCTACACCATAACATAATAAACAATAAACATAGAGAATAAGAAAAAACGCACAATTCTAGACATGACACACTGACAATACATATATCTATATTATTAAAAGGGAAAGGGAAAAAACAACAACAACAACAACAAAAACCTAGATTACACTACAGGTTGAGTTCCAATTTTCTCCGCAACAAGTATATATCATTTCTAGAGTCACACTTATTCTAGGTTAGTCACAAAAGCCCTCTTTTTTCTATTGTTCATGTTTCTTAATCCATAAATGGAGATGTCATCAAATCCTTGTTATCCATTTCATGCAAAAAGTCTATTAACGGTTTCCGTTCAGTCAAGAAGTTAACTAATGTCCTTTCTCCAATCAATGCAGTAAGTTTTGCCATTGACACAGACTCCAAAACGGGAGTTTGCGTCAGTGGGTCTGCCCATTTTTGAAGGTTCTGTCTCTTCCTGCCTCAGCATACCTGCTGGGCTCCTGTGTTCGGACCGTACAGGGCTAGAAGTGCTGGAATCGCCTACCCACTGTGTGAATTAGGCTTCCAGCGGCTGGGTAAGTTCTGTGTGCCTGGCTACGTTCCATGCAGTTTTGTGTGGAAGGACTCTGGCAGAAGTTCGATTGCTCAGAGGTCTCATTGGTGTGTGTCTGGGGAGGGGGAAATGGATTCATCTGGTTCCCCTGTATCAGCTTAGTCTCTCCATAGAAGTTAGTTAGCCATGCTTGTCTCCAGTCGAAGAGCAAGATTCAAGTCCAGTAGCCCCTTAAAGACCAATGAGATTTTCCAGGGTATAATTTTTGATAGTGAAGAAGGGAGCTTGCCTCGCAGCAGCTTATACCCTGGAGAATCTCATTGGTCTTTAAGGTGCTACTGGACTCGAATCTTGCTCTCCGTAGAAGCACAGTTCCTGCTCGTCTGAATGTCTGATGATCCAAAATATTTAACTCCCTGTACAATAGATGGCATGGGGATGTTATACTTCCTGTTTTGCTAGGGGATGCCCAAAATCTGGTAGATGGCACGTCTATTTGGTACGCTTCAACAAGTTCATGTGTCAGCGCTTGGGTATCAAGAGAAGTAGGACTTCTGGCCCTGATGTCACCAGAGGTCTTTCCTTCATATCCGAAGCAGGCAAGCTTAGGGTGTCAGCATTTCAGCCTCAAGTGTCAACGGAGGGATCTGTTTTAGCCTCTTTCTTCTCTTTGCTGTGGGGGGTGGGGACTGTGTTTCAGCTTAAGATTTCACTGGGGAAGGGGAATTGGTTCAAGGGTCGGGGGGGGGGGGTGAGAACCCCACCAGTTGCCGAGCTGTCGAGCATCTGGTAAAGATGTTGTGAGTCCGAAGTATATTAAACCCAGCTGTGTCAGTAGCCAGTGGAGCGATTGAACACTAGTGAGGCTTATCATGAAGAGGGGTATACTTCGGGCTGTGCAACTTGTCTGATAAAACGGACTGTGATGTGTCAGAATCTCATTATTGGTAGGGGGAGCAAAGCTGTAATATTTCCATGGGCGCAGATAAGAACTGGGCCTCACGTCAAATATAACATGATTAATTGCCTCCCCTCCCAGCTACCGCTTTGATAACTGTGTCTGATGGTCCGCAGGCAGATCAGGTAATGACGAGGAGGTGCGAATACCTGCTGTGGGAGCGGGCAGAGGTTGGGTATGGGGTGGAGAAAAGTGCTGAAGTCTTCTTTGGATTTTCCTTCTGCTGAATTTTTCATATTAACCTTGCACCCTGACCCACGACTAGAACTAATAACTCATTGCTTTGCTGTGCACATGGCGATTCTGACCATGGGCACGGAATTCTGTGTCTCAGCAATTGTATGTGCGGAGTAGTGGGGGGGGCGGTATTGCCTCATGGCAGGTAAGAACAGGTCCTTTCATCCAATATGACTTGCCCCATGTTTGCTATAAGGTCCCTCTCCCCAGTTGCTTCAGGAGTTGGAGTTCTAGATCCTAATGCAGCCCTGCTTGATGGCAAAATAACCATGGAGGCTAGTGAGCTCTGAGCTGAATGGAGGGAAGGGCATCATGGAAAAGTAGGAGAAATGTACACAGATGGGTATAGGCAGAGAGCAAAAGGGCTCCAGTTTCCCTCTTGTCTCCCGCCCCCCGTCCCACACCGTAGTTCCTTCTTGCATCCCTTCTTGTAGCAACCTGTTGCTTAGCTACACCACATCCACTGCCTTCTATACCAAACTCTGCAAACTGCAAAAACAAGACTTCAACTTGGATAGCAGGTTCAGAATGAAGCAGGGAGACTGGAACCACGTGCACATCAAGGGAGGACTCTCTTTGGGGTCCCCCCCCCCCCCATGATTTTGAAATGCTTACTCATGGCTTCCTCGGTATAGAGTTTTCTTTTACTATTCAGACTCCTAGATCTCCATTACCTATTTGAGATCTTAAAAAGTATTTCCGCCTAATCCCAGTAGGCGAACCACCGCCACACCCTTAGCATATATTCCTCATTTTGCAATTTTTTAAAAATGCCAAATCTCCAGGATTTTTAGGGGGGGCTTTGAATACAATGCATGTGCAAAATAGGAGATGGCAAAAAATCTGTCAAAAATATATTCAGAAACTGCTGAAAATCAGAATCCCGGTGTATTCCGATTGATCGTTTTATTCAGGAGAGTATTTAATGCCAACTCCGACAGGATGTTCAGAGAAGCTCAGTAGGTTTGTCTGCCTTAGATTGAGAAAGGAGGCAGTTGTGAACCTTACAAGCCCTAAGGGAGGTGTGTTTATTGATTCCCCCCCCCCCACCCCAAATATTAAGCTACCGCTGGCATTAAATATCTCTGGAACAATAAGTGCATCTGTTGCAGTTGCTCTTTTTATTTTCTTATTTTTGTATTTAGCATTTTCCCTCTTCTGTGGTTCTAGAGGACCACGTATCAGACCCAAGACTCTGTGCTTTGAACAAGTAGGCACCCGAAGCCAGGAACCTGCTGCTTGACTAATTCTGAGTGCCCTAAAGTGATCTTTGGCAAAGCCACAAACATATCAAGGATTTGAACAAACCTTTAATTCCACACACATACCCAAGAAAATCAATATAACCACATTGTCTGAAAGGGGAAGATCAATCTACGTGGAAAAGTGCGTCACAAACATGACAAGACATATTTCTACATCTTAAAGAACTTGGCAGGTTTCCATTTGATTTCAGAAGTCAGTTCAAATCGCTGCTGTTTTGAAAGAGAGCACGGGTTTTGGTTGAAACCAGAATATGTGTTTCATATACTCCAGTAGGGTCTTGATTGACATGATCCTGGGATGAATTTTTTTTAAAAAAAAATTGGCTATAGATTCATTTAAGCACACAACAGCTCTGCAAAATTTCAACAAAATCTACAGCTGAGATGCAACCTGTGTTTATTGATTTGATGTGGAATGCCTTCAGCTCTTCACAGAAATAAACACACACACAAAAATCTCTGGCATCCTGAATATTGGAAGGAAAATACAGCTGCAATAAGTATACGTGCCGGTCTCCGCGTGCAGAAGAGTTGCCACCTTGATGCAGAATTTGGAGCCTTGGTGCAAGAGTAGACATAATACCAGCTCCGTCTGTCCCCCAGCGTTTCTTCACCGTTTCCTCAACTTCTCTGTAGATCTTTTATCCTTCCCCTTCACATTGTGCTGCCTGATATTCTACCTAACGATATACAGATCACCTGATGAAGGTGATCTGTAAAGAGAACAAACCTACTTTATTATAGCATAAGCTTTCAAGAACCACAGCTCTCTTGGTCAGATGCAAGAGAGCTGCGGTTCTTGAAAGCTTATGCTACAATAAAGTTAGTTAAAGGTGCTACCGGAGTCTTTACTATTTTGCAACTTCAGACTAACACGGCTAACTCCTCTGGATGGAAAGAGAACAGTTTCCCTCTGCCTGTGTGGAGCTGGAACCCTGGTGGGCGCAAAGCCCAGTTTGAACGTACGTTTTAATTTTAGTTTTGAAAAAAATCAGGATACATACATGCTGTTTCAGGCATTTTAGATGGAGAGGCAGGATGGAAGTATTTTAAATATGTGCTGGGTACCCCTCTCTGAGAGTGTAGGTCTAGAGAAAGAACAGTCTGTCGTCCTGATACTATCTGAGGTTCAAAATGTCCATCTAAGAGTCAGCCAGAGTTGAATAAAAAGATGAGAATCCCACAGCTGAATGGAAGATTGAGTTAAGTAGAAAAGAGAATGTTTGTTATGTTATCATTCTCTCACCTTCCCACCTTATTAAGGCACTCAATGAGGCAAGCAGGCAGTAAGAGTCTAATAAAACACTATAATCTGTCCTGGCCACATGCTCTGGTCACATCCCCCTTAGATTACCATAAAACCCACTTTGGCCCTTAGATTTCTATTCTGTTTGGAACTTTTGGCAGTAGACATCAAGATTAACAAATCTCTAGGGACGTGCAGACCTGATTCTCTTTTCATCTGCCTCGTCGTAGCTCTTCTGCGATGAGCTCCTTCTTAATTCTCGCCCCAGCCTCTGCCAGCAGATTCAGCCAAGTATTTGTCTCAACTGGAGTGAAAGGCAAGATGTGAGCAGTCATAGAACATGATACAAAGAAGAACTCTGCCCCTCCACCTGTTCCCAGTGTACCCCCCCCCCCAGTCACTTGGAGAGAAGTCCACAGTCCCAGCTATGCCACTTTGGCAGAGACTGTGCTACATGGGCTGGCATTCATCATCCAGTTTAAAATGGTTGGTGTGCCATTGTCCCATTGCCCCAAGTTCCCCTCCCAAGAAGAATTCATCGCTCTCGGTTATAGAGCCTTGTCGTCTTGGGATCTGGACGCAAAGGCGAGATATGCCCTTTCGTCTTGAAAAGGAGGCCGCTGTTTATTATCTGTGTCCCAGGCTCCGTCTGATTTTGATTACTCGGTATCAGAGGTGAGGCAGCCTGGGATTACGTGGCATTAGGGGCCAAGAGAGAGGGGTTGTGTTCATGAGAAGGGAAGTGGCCCGTTTCAGCCCGGAATCCTAGAAGAGAGGAAACGGCCCACCTCTCTTGTGCCAACAAGAATGGAGCCCCACTGCCTCGATTGCCGGCAACTTTATAAATACGGCACTTTCTGTGCTTGGGGGGAGGGGGAGGGGGAGCCATACTAGAAAGTACAGTAAAATGAGTTTGCCATCAAAAGCCAACAAGTCTTGTGCTGTGCCCCCGGTCAATGACCTTTCCCTCTGGAATTCTCCCCTCTGACCCTCAGATCATTAATCCCCACACTGCCAGATGACAGTAATCCATCATAGGCCCTGACAAACCTTTGCAGCCGACTGTGAAAGGATCCGCTCCACCTCTGCCTCTCTCTGTCCCATGATGCTAGTTTTTCAGTCTTTCCTGTTCCGCACAGAGGAATTTGCCTTTCCCTTTCTAACCTTGTGTGTGTGTGTGTGTGTGTGTGTGTGTGTGTGTGTGTGTGTGTGTGTGTGTGTGTGTGTGGAGGGTTTCGGAGTGTTTTTATTGGTCTCCACCTATGAAGCACTCTGAACCTTGCAGATTAAAATACCGCTTCTCTTTTGCCCCTTTAGTGGCTTGTAGAGAGGTGGTCAAAAAATCCCACCCTAGCTCCTAGGAGTTCCTGATTCCCCCCCCCCCCCGCACAAGAGCTACAGTAGCAGCGTGGTTAGAATGTTGGACTAGGAGCAGGGAAACCTCGGTTCAAATCCATCCTTGCCGCAGAATCTACCTAACTTCTCACCGGGTTGTTGCGAGGATAAAACGGAGAAACGGAGGAGCACAAAGGCCAACCCCCAGTTTTTTATAAGAATGTTGGGATAAAAATTATGAAATAAAAATGAGGTGTGTTGGGGAGGATAGACAGAGCACAAACTGCCTCAGGTTCACTCAGTGAGCTTTTTCCTGCAGAGGAGTTGTGGAGGGGGGGGTATCTTCCAATGACAGTTGGGTTTCAGTTAATTTCCTCGATTTGGTCACTCTCTTGACATTCGGTGTGTTGCAGGCCTTCCAAAGGCACCCTTCCTCCCGTCTCCATTGTAGCATGATTTATACTCTGTTGCCTACTTCGTAGTAAGTAGCAGAACTTCAAAATCTTTGTTATTATGTTTTGATGCTGTGTGGTGCATTACATGCATTTCATGCAAGATCTTAGCCTTCCAACTTCCCTTTTGAGGGAGGGCAGTAACTATCCCGTGGTTTCGGGAGAGGCATGTATCAGCTCAGGGTGCGAAACACCAGTTGTTGAAACTTAAAAGGGAAGGTGCTGGAAAAAGATAGGGGGGGATTTTGAATACTGCTGTTGGGCACGAACCGAAATACAAACCAAAGTTCGGCACGAACCAGGCCAGTTTGTGGTTCATGAACTGGCGGTTCATCAGAGCCCATTATTGACGAACCACCACGAACTTTAGTCTGGTTCATTTGGTTCGTTACTACAGACAGCCTGGCCCCAATCAATCAGTTTCCTAGGCAACGGGGGATGGGTTTTCTGCAGACCTTCTGCTAACCTGGAAGTGACGCTTTGCTGACCCCAAAATGACATTTTCACAAACCAAATGAACCAGTTCGCAAACCGGGGCATGTTCGTGAAAGTTCATGGTTTGTGAAATGCGGTGAACTGCACGGTTCGTTTTTCCCCCGGTCCGTGCCCATCTCTCGTGCTGTTCATACTTCTGATGGATTTGGAAACAAGAAACAGCCTGATAGGGAGTCAGACCATTGGTCTGTCGGGGTCAGTACAGTATATTCCAGGGGTCACCATCCTTTCCTTTAATGAGAGCTACGTCTGAGTGATGAAAAATGTCCTGATCTACTAAAACAGATGTCGGCATCCATCGTCCTTGTTAATCTATTAAATTTGCTTTTCCCTGTTCCCTAGCTAAATGCAGCACTGGTTCCAATCCCTTTAACACAGAGAGACACAGCAGATCAGTCGATTGAGCATTCCCAGGTATTTGAAGTTGGTGCGACCGTTCTCCCTCCTGATATTTTCCCTGGTCTCCTAAGGGATGCACGAGCTACTCTTGAGCAGCTGGTGAGATTCAAGAAGCTCGTGAGCTACCTGTCGGAGAGCCCCCCCCCCCCCCAGTCTTTTCTAACTGGCAGCAGCTCTTCAGGGTTTTGGCCTGGAGTTCTTTGCCTTCATCTCCTACTTGATCCTTTTTTAACTGGAGATTCTGGAAACTGAATCTGGGCCCTTCTGTGTGCGAAGTAGATTCTGTACCACTCAGATGCAGCCCCCTCCCCATGTGGGGTCACTGCTTGGGAAGGACCTTCCCAGTTTCCCTTTGGACTGCCCACAGATGCTTCTTCGAAAGCACTGGCGCATGTGAACCAAAGGACAAATGCGGCCCATAGTGAAATATGCTTATGACGCTGACTGTGGGCTGGGAGCCAATCCATGGAGGGTTTCCCAATCAGTGCCTGCACAGATTGGCTCTGGGCCCCACCCGTTACTCGGAGCCTCCTTAACAGTTTCCTCCCCTTTCACTCTCTGTCTGCTCCATCTGTTCACAGGATCAAGCTTGCTTATGGAGAAGTTAATGCCGTTCTCTAAATTGGATTGAGGAAGAGTGGGCGGGAATTAGGCACACGGGAGGCCCTGAGGGAGCGTAGAAGTGCATTTGCTTGATGCGCCAACTGTACATTCTGGGCTTTAATCTCTGCTAAGGTTTTCATGCGCCCCGCTAGCTCCTGCTCTAGCTGAGAACATCGGCAAGGGCAAAAGTACATTTATCAGAAACGGATGAGTGTATATGCCCTCGCCAGCAGTGTGGGTTTTCGGGGGAAATTTTGAACCGGAAAAGTTTTCCAGTTCAAACTTAAAGAAATGATTTAAATTTAACTAAAATTTTAGTACAGTTAGTAGAAGAAGTTAAATGCACTGTGAACAGGCAGCGGGGTTTGTGCCTGCATCGTATCCCATATAACAACAACAACAACATTCGATTTATATACCACCCTTCAGGACAACTTAATGCCCACTCAGAGCGGTTTATAAAGTATGTCATTATTATCCCAACAACAACACACATCCTGTGAGGTAGATGAGGCTGAGAGAGCTCTGAGAGAGCTGTGACTGACCCAAGGTACCCAGCTGGCTTCAAATGGAGGAGTGGGGAATCAAACCCGGCTCTCCAGATTAGAGTCCCACGCTCTTAACCACTACACCAAATTGGCTTTCCAGCTCTTCTAAGAGTCTCTCTACACAAGACTTCTGATGCGTGTTCTTCACACGTCAGGAAGCACAATGTTTGCCAGGAAGTGTCGTTTTAAATGGCAGAGCTGGCAGAGATCGCTCCGGAGGGTATGGATTCTCTCACAGCCCTCCACCGCCTCTAGCATGCCAAACTGTCTCCCCTTTTGGAGCCTTTGCCCTGCTGAGGCTTGGTTAATTCAAAGCTTTAAGCAGCGAGGGTGGCAGGGCAAAGGTTCGGAAAGAAGAGACAGTCCGGCACGCCAGAGGCAGAGGAGGCTGTGAGAGAATCCATCTCCTCTGGAGCAATTTCCACTGGCTCTGTCTTTTAAAACTAAGCTCGAGGGGAGAGTGACTTTAAATTTAATAATAAATAAATATATAAATACCGAGTCTAGCAACTTGTTACTTTTAATGAAAGATAGAAATCCAGGCAGAGCAAACATGGGGACACATCCAGAATCCCGGGCCAAACCTGGACACTCCGGCCATTTGGCAACCTGCTAAGTTTAATGTGTCCTGTCTTGGGCAGAATATCAAGGATTCGTGAATGTTTTCTGCTATGGAATGTCACTGAAGTTTATAGGAAATGTGTCCTGTGGGCAGCATCTCTGGTGTTTATCTCGGGGTTTCTTTTTCCTTCCTGTAGCAGCAGTTTATCTGTGTGATCTCCACTCTCTGGCATTTCCTATTCCGATTTGTGTTTGTGTAGCTTCTTTGTGCAATTAGTGCAGAAAAAATTTCCGTGAATTGGGTACAAATTTTACTTTAGCAGGGCTTTAGATTGAAAGGCAGACCTGCCTGTTCTATGGTTAATTTTTGGCTCTGCGTTATAACAGAAGGAGCCTTTTGTTTTAGCACTATTCCTTAAATAGTTAACGGTCAGACATTTCCTTTGGTATTTTCATTTGTGTTGTCTGTGGGCTTTTGAAAACGTATGGTATCTTCAACCATTTTTTCAGCCCAAAATACCTGTTTATATCAATTTTGTTTTAATCCAATGTATCTATTAAAGTATTGTTTAAAAGGCGCTCATAGAAGGGATCCTCAAGAAGGTGTGGGCCCAGGCAAGTTGCAGAGAAGCCTGGCTGTTTCCTTTTCTCCCACTGGGTTTGCTGGTAACAGACGGCAGCTCTGAGCTGCACCCAGGCAGAATGGAAGGATCCGAAAAGCCAGTAACACACTCTGTGTAATACCTGTAAGCAGGGCCTTTTTTTCAACTGGAACGCGGTGGAACGGAGTTCCGGCACCTCTTGAAAATGGTCACATGGCCGTTGGCCCCGCCCCCTGATCTCCAGACAGAGGGGAGTTGAGATTGCCCTCCACGCCACTGGCGCGGAGGGCAATCTAAACTCCCCTCTGTCTGGAGATCAGGGGGCGGGGCCAACGGCCATGTGACCATTTTTGCCGAGGGTGATTTAAACTTTTAAAAACTCCCCCCTTGTTCCAGCTGACCCAAAGTGATGTCATTGTGCGGTCCTGAGTTCCACCACTGAGTTCCACCACCTCTTTTCCCAGAAAAAAAAGCCCTGCCTGTAAGGGTGCCTGCTTGCTTCCTCTTCCTTCTTTAGCCTCAGTTTGTTTCTCTGTTCTCTCAAAACAACTTAGCTTCTACAGTTGAAGAAAGGGTGGTCTGTAAAATGATTTGCCTGTTGGCTGCGTTGGCCCAGCTGACCCATCAGGCAAATCTAATGCTGCTTGCATTCATGAGCGCTCCATTTTAAACAAACCCCTGCGCGTATCCCCGCTGTTCCACCTTTCCTTGAAAAAGCAAAGCCGTTTCAGGAAGGGGTAATTTACTGACTGGCATGTCTGTGTTCCTGCCCACCATTTCTCTGTTGCTAATCACATCACATCAGCTTTTGCCGGAGTAGCAGTAGCTGCTGCCGTACAAACTCCTTGAACTTGAACTCATATCCCAGCTATGACCAAGTGCACCCCCAAAGAACTCACAGCAGGAAGTTGCTGTTGCCCGGCTGCAGTTTGGCCGCATAGTCAACATAGGAAAACCTGCTCTGTTTGAATGGTGGGGGGGTTGCCTGTGACAGGTCTCGTGGTGTTCCTGAAACCAGGAACAGCGTTCATGTCGGTTGTTGGGGGTTTTCCGGGCTGTATTGCCGTGGTCTTGGCATTGTAGTTCCTGACGTTTCGCCAGCAGCTGTGGCTGGCATCTTCAGAGGTGTAGCACCAAAAGACTTCTTTTGGTGCTACACCTCTGAAGATGCCAGCCACAGCTGCTGGCGAAACGTCAGGAACTACAATGCCAAGACCACGGCAATACAGCCCGGAAAACCCCCAACAACCATCGTTCTCCGGCCGTGAAAGCCTTCGACAATACAGCGTTCATGTCGTCCAAACATCTCCCTTCAGCCCCATTTTTTAAATGCTTGCTGAAATTTCCTGTGATCCGCAGCTTGCAGACCAAGCGAGGTTTACTTCTGAATATGTTTCACCGTTAGAAACAGCACTTGCCTTGTTCTCTTCTCAAGTCTCGGGGAATTAACGAGACCACCAGATTGTTGGCTGATGGAAGGAAGTCGTGCTTGAACCGAAAAGGAAGTGTTGTTTAGGGGCGACTGCCTTAAAAGCATCTGACCTGCGGACAGCCGTTGAAACCTTGAATGCCGGCAGCTGTCTGTCACGGGGTGATAAATCCGTTGTTTTCAGCTGCTGATGGGCCCAAGCAGTCTTGAAGTCGGTCAAGTGCAACATTACGGCCAGACTTCAAAGGAACCTCTCCGATGTTCGGCACAGGATGTTTGCCCTTGTGCAGTAACACACATACCCCAATCCATCTTTCAGATTAAATTTAGTTTCTCATGGGTTACCGGAGTTGTTTCAGACCTTGGAGAGCTTCGTATGTTGTTTCATTCCCCACCACCACCACCCCCAAATGTAGCCAGTATTTGTTACCAGGTTAAGCTAGAAGTGATGCTTTGTGCTTTTATCCTAACTGTAGATGGGGACCCAGAAGTGGATCCTGCCTCGTTGATGGTTAGGCATAGAGGCTACAAGAGGAAGAGGCAGAACAGGGGGGAGAAGGGGAGAAGGCTACAGGAAGCTCAACAGAGACTTTGGCTTTGTCTCTGTGTAGTGTGCAAAAACGTCAGTGAAGTAATCCTAAAGAGTCCAGTAGCACCTTTTAAGACTAACCAGCTTTATTGTAGCATAAGCTTTCAAGAGCCACAGTTCTCTTCATCAGATGCATGGAGGGTATGAAGAAACTGGCCAGAGATATATAGATGGTGAGGGGAGGGGGGAGAGGGTGCAGGGAGTGAGGGCCATGTAAATGCAAATCAGTTGCAAAAGTCATGAAAGAGGTGGAGTGCGCAATCCAGGCTGGGTGTGACCCCTCCATTGCTGAATTTGAATAGAATGCCTGAAAGGCAGTTACTTCTGGTAATGAGATAACCATCCAGAGTCTCTATTCTGGCTAGTTTCTTCATGCCGTCCATGCATCTGATGAAGAGAGCTGTGGTTCTCAAAAGCTTATGCTACAATAAAGTTGGTTAGTCTTAAAGGTGCTACTGGACTCTGCACTATTTTGCAACTACAGACTAACACAGCTAACTCCTCTGGATCTCTGAAATAGTTCTGTTTCACAGTCGTGCTTCATTTATTTATTTAAAACATTTTATTCTCCTTTGCCTTTCTGCCTTGCAGATAAATAATATAAAAACAATAAAAATACCCCAACCTCCCCAGAATTTTAGAAAACACAGTTTAAGACTGCCAGTAAATAGAGAAAACTAAATTAACTAAGTTAATTAAACGCAAAGAGCAGGAATGTAAACTCATACAGGTTATGTTGGGGGAGCATAGAGTTACTTTGCAAGGTGGGTCTTGAAAAGCGGAGTTGAGTTTAGAAGTGGGTCTCCATTTGAGGGCCTCGTTGGTGAATTTCCTTTAGCCTCCTGCGACGCCTGATCTTTCTTAGAGGCAAAAAGCAAACATGCTTCCCATTCACTGAGCACATCTTTTTTAGCAGTGCCCAATGATGGTTGCTTGAAATTTGCAGCATCAAATCATACTGTGTGCAAAAGGGAAACCGCCTACACTTCCATGTGGCAATTCCAGTGTAGCTCTCTAGCTTGTTTCTGGTGGGGGCTGGGGAGCTGTCCACCCTGGAAAATATTGACGCAGAAGGAGTTGCTCCTTCCTTCTGCAAGCTGTGGTGCTCCTGAAGGGAGGAATTTAAGTCATTCTCTCTTGCATGGGCCATAGCTGCTGTTTTTTCATGACTCAGAATGGGGCGTTGCCGGCTGCTCCTCTTCTCTCAAGCTGGGTCCCATCTCAGGATGTGCACATACAAGGTATAATTTATTTTCAGTCACTCGCACACATATGTATGCATGCACGTTCACCTTGCAGTGTGTGGCTTGCTTCAGTCACATTTTACAGAGGCCAACTCTGATGGAAAACTGACAGAGATGGGCATGAACTGGGGTGGGTAGGAAGCCGAACCGTGCAGTTTGTGGTTGGTCACGTTTCACGAACTACGGACTTTTACGAACTTACCCTGGTTTATGAACCGATGCATTTGGTTCATGAAAACGTCACTTCCAGGTCAACAGAAGGCCTGCAGAAAGCCCATCCCCCCTGATGTCTAGGAAACTGATTGATCGGCGCCAGGCTGTCTGCAGTGATGAACCGAAAAACGAACCAAATGAACTAGCCTAAAGTTTATAGCGCTTCGTCAGAAACGGGCTCCGATGAACCGCCGATTTGTGAACCATGAACCAGCCCAGTTCATGCCGAACTTTGGTTCGTACTTTGGTTCATGCCGGTCTCTAGTGGCCACCTTTTATTCTTTCCTCCCTGCATGCTCATTCTCTCCTTATTCTTCCCTTTTTATCACCTGGCTGCAGGAACACCAATCAACCGTATCCCTATCATGGCGAAGCAAATCTTGGATCTCTACATGCTGTACAAGCTGGTGACCGAGAAGGGCGGGCTGGTGGAAATCATCAACAAGAAGATCTGGCGGGAGATCACCAAAGGCCTTAACCTCCCCACCTCCATCACCAGTGCCGCGTTTACTCTTCGCACACAGTAAGCAACGGAGCCTTTCACAAGCTGCTGTGTTCTCTCCGCACGTTGCCGGGTAAAATCGGAGCACTGGGAAATAAGCGTAATTTGGGAGATTGCAGGGACAGGCAGTGGTCTGCTGTGTCACGGGAAGGCTCCTTGGGCTGGAGGAAAGCGCCACCTCCTCGGGGGACAGAACCCCCGGATCACTCTTTCTCTTGTGCACTTTGTGTTTACTGCCCTCCTCTCGTTTTCACAGGGTAAATTTATTTAATATAACGTCTTCTCCCAAGGCAGCTATCAAAAATGCACTTTTAAGCAAATTTATATAAAACTTAGCATAACAGACAAAGGAAAGACAAAGCATAGATGAGTCAGCCTGGGTTGTTAATCCACCCAAGAGCCCTTCAGCTCAGTCCCCTGGACATGCCCAGGTAATAAATACCTACAGCAGGTATTTTATGTGTAACAGACCAAAATTATTTGGCAAGCATTGTGGTAGAGCGAAGGCTTAGAGCCAGCCTCTCGTCTGTGGCAAATGCCACACACCGTCCTGGTTCTTATGACATCCCTGTCTCTATTTTCCCTCTAGGTATATGAAGTACCTCTATGCCTACGAATGTGAGAAGAAGTCCTTAAGCTCCCCGGCGGAGCTGCAGGCTGCCATCGATGGCAACAGGCGGGAAGGCCGCCGGCCCAGCTACAGCTCCTCCTTGTTCAGTTATTCCCCTGCCGCCACAGGGGGTCCACCTTCGCTCCTGTGCCCTCCCAAGATGCGCTTCCCCGTCGTCAGCCTCGCTCCTAGTGGTGGAACCAGCAACCCTCATGTCTCTCCGGCAGCAGCTCTCAGGAAAGGTCAGCCTGTTAATGCAGAATTTCCATTGCCTTAAAGGGCAGTAAAGAGTCCAGAGTCCTGTAGCGCCTTTAAGACGAACCAACTTTATTGTAGCACAAGCTCTCGAGAACCACAGGTCTCTTTGTCAGATGCATCTGACAAAGAGAGCTGTGGTTCTCGAAAGCTTATGCTACAATAAAGTTGGTTCGTCTTAAAGGTGCTACGGGATTCTTTACTATTGTGCAACTACAGGCTAACTCCTCTGGATCTTAAAGGGCAGTGTGGCAAGGAGCTGGAGGACTCGGCAGTGGGCAAGTGACAGGAATGTAGAGCCAGAGGGCAGGGTGCAAAACACTGCCCCCTCCAACAAACGAAGAAGGTCCAGCAAAGATATGTAGTGATACCTGCCTTTATTAACATTCTGCGTTGTGAAGGATGGGAGATAGCTCAATATGCCACGCAGTTTGGTTTGATTTGATTTATTATATTTCTAGCCCGCCCGCCCTACAAGTGGACTCAGAGCAGGCCACAACACCAAAGCACATATAAATTAAAACCATACAATAAATGCAGAAAGATAAAAATACCATCTCATGCAATACAGGTAGAATGAAAACTCTCCGAATTCAAAACGTGGCACTAACTGCCACACAGTCCAGTATGCTCGGTCATTGCGGGGTAGGACAAAGGCAGACAGCCAGAATCATCAGCAGGACACAATAGAAGTGGAACGGCCCAGTTTGGAAAGTGTTTGGGACCCAGTCCTACTTTTATTTTCTTTTACTTCCTTTATTTATAGCCCACCTTTCTTACCGGGACCCAAGGTGAGCTACAGAATAAAGGCAATGAACTCTCAGAGCCTAAAGCATCAAGTGAATAAGTGCTATAGTACGGGATTAAAATAAATTCTGACCTCCGTATGGCAAGGTAATCTGTCAACAGTGTAGTAAGTGGAATTACAAAGGTAGAATTACAATGCAGTAGAAGTAGGATAAAGCCCAGACTAATCATTGTAGGAGACCACAATCCTATTCCATTATAAAGCCGCCCTCCTGGACTGAACGGCTTGGAATTAGGCACAGCAGGTCCTGCTAGGACTGGAGAATCCCCACCTCTGGGTTCCGACCGCTGCTTGGTGAAGCAGCGGGAACAAAACGAGTGGGGAAAGTGATGTCACGCAGCTCCACAAGGTCACTTCCGGTTACGCACCGGTCCTCAAAAGCACCTGGTGTTCAGCTCCCGGGGGGTTGCCAGCTACTTGGAATGCTTCCCGCTGTACTTTGGCTGCCTTTGTTGGCTGGATCCGGGATAAACGTTTCGTTCTTACCTTTTATGACATTCGATGGCTTTTCTCCCTTTCTCCACTTCTCACCTTTTTTACCTACCTACTTATCTTAGAATCACTCGTCTATTAAACTCTTACCGTCATCCCTTGAACTCTTTCCTCCACTCCCAAAATTCATTTGCATTTTTCACCTCTGCCTTCCGAGTCCTCTCACCTACCGTAGACTTCCCGAGTCCAGTTTCTGACTTTTAATAAGGGTTCCAGACACGATCTCCATCTCCCTCGACCAGGCCTCCACAATTCCCTTCGGCAGGGCAAGTACCCCCCAACATGGCAAGGATCCATACTCAGGGGCGACGTTACAGTTCCTCCCTGCACCGGTTCTGGAGAGGCTCTCTGCTACAGAAGTTAATGCTTTAATATTTAATCTGCCCCAGCTTTCATGGGCTGGTTTTATTGTAAACAGCTTTGAGCAGCAGGGAAAATTAGTATAGAAATATAGTGAATACAGGGAGGAGACAACTTGTGCTTTAGCGGCCTGCTCTGAAATTCAGAGCCCTGAGACGTGCGCACACCCTCCCCAGGGGTCTTGAGAACATGCATGGGACTTGGAAGTGGGGCCATTGGTGTCATTAGTATGACCAATTAGTAAGTCAAGCCCAAATGTAATTGTTCTTGTGTCATTAAATTTTTTGACGAAACAGCTTGGTTTTTTTAAAACACTGAACCCTTTTTAAGCCCCACCAGACTAACTCAAATCACTTCAGTGATAACAGCAGCAATACAAGCGGCCTCATGTACAGAATGTGGTTGTAGTCCTAACTAGCCCTTTAACCGTGTCTCACCCTGTTGGATAAGGCACTGCTCAGACAACCCGTCACAGTATTGGAAAGCATCAGCTACTTGAGTGGTTGTTCCAAATTTAATTGCACCTTGCTCGGTCCTGCCTTTTTCCACAATAGCTGTCGTCAAGGAGTAACTGCTGTGCGCTGGTTGAGAAGTCCTTCTGGATATTGCAAAATCTGTCCAGAGCTACTGTGTTTAACAAGCAGATTGTTCAAGATAAGCTGATGCCAGTTAAGGTGAAATAAATGGTCTCAAGTCTTTATTTTGGCAAGCCAGCAACTGTTCCTTGCTCACCTGGGGAAGGCACCTGGTCGAGATCCCAAGAACCTCTCTTCTGTTTTGTAGGCGATGGCATCCCTGTGACCGTGTCCACGCCAAATCGTGTTGCCATGCCTGTGACCTTGGCGAACCAACAGGCCACCGTAGCAGCCCGGACGGCCACTCTGGAGCAGCTGAGGGAGCGCCTGGAATCTGGAGAGCCCCCTGAGAAGGTCTCGCGGATGACGGAAGAGGAGCAGCGGTTCGTCCAGCAGGCCTTCCAACGTAACCTGTTCAGCATGGCGCGGCAGCTGCCCATGAAGATCAAAATCAACGGCCGAGGTGAGGAGGGAGGGTTAACATGCTCAGTGGCACGCTTGCCCTTTGAGGCAACCCATGATACAAAAATCAGCCCTTGGATTGAGTGATAGACTTCCGGTGTTTCAGTGGGTCCTGATGAGCTCAGAGCTAAAGCTTTGTGTTCCTGGCTAACCTGGGATTCTTTCCCTGGGGTTCTGTGTCATTTCTTGTCCACAGTGACTGGTCTCTTTGCAGCGTTCCTCCTGTAAACATATATTACTGTACAAAGCTGCCTTATATGGTATTAGATCGTTCATGTCCCTGTAACTCAGTATGGTCTGTTCTGACTGCCAGATGCAATAAAAAGGGATGTGTGGAATAAACCTAAAAGCGACACATTAAACAACAAACGGCAGATAAAAACCTATTACAAGACCATATATAATCCTGCTAAAACAATTGCCCTTTAATAAATACACAAGGTAAGTTTCAGTACTTCCTTACCTTGGTCTTTATGATACCTTATTTCTTCGTATTTGGAAGCTTTTTGACCTATACGTATCTTGTGTATTTATTTATGTTATTTATAGTTCGCCTTTCTCTCCGAGACTCAAAGTGGATTACACAGTGGAAATCAATAAGATCAATGGCTGGGACATTCAATAAAGAGTACAATAGGAGAGCGGTTGCACAAATTTGAAACCAAGCAGAAATCCAATACAGAGCCAGAACAATGGTGAAACAAAATATAAGCAATCTAAAAAAATACATCAAACAACGCAGAAACTACCAAGTAGGAGAATACTTGCAGCAACACACAGTACAAAGTAATAATAATAACTGCGCTTAATATACCGCTCTTCTAGGCAGATTAATGCCCCACCCCGAGCGGTGAACAAGTTAGTGTTATTATCATCCCCACAATGGAGCTGGGGAGCTGGGGCTGAGAGGAGTGGCTTACCCAAGGCCACCTGCTGAGCTCATGGCAGGAGTGGGATTATGAACCAGTAGGGTGCTGATTCACAGCCTAACCACTGTGCTACAGTAGTACAGTACAGTGGTAGAGTCCACAGTCCCTAGCCGTTTACCAAAGCATCTCTGAACCATTTCGTTACAACATGGCTCCCTTACCTGTGTGTAAAAAAAAAAAAAAAAGGAGGGGGGCTCCTGAATAATTTAGACAATGGTTTATATGGTCTTGTAATAGATTTTACCTGTTCTTCAACCCTTTTTTGGCTTGTCAACTCCTCTCCCGGGCAACCTGTCCTCCAGACTCTCCGGAAGAAAAAGAACTTTTCCCAGTTTCCACCCCAGGCAAATCAACCTGTCTTACCTGTAATCTTTTTATCCACCCCTTCCTCCCAGAATAACAACATTACTAATAACTTCCAATTTATATACCGCCCTTCAGGACAACTTAACACCTACTCTGAGCGGTTTACAAAGTACGTCTTTATTATCCCTACAACAACCACCCTGTGAGGTGGGTGGGAGGCTCAGGGAGGGGGATACACAGCTCTTCTCTGCTTCCTCCTCTCCTTTAACTTCCTAACAATCCTGTTGAGGTAGCCCAGGCTGGGGGAGAGAGTCTCTTGTGGAGCTTCATGACTAAGCGGATCTGAAATTGGATCTCCCTGGTTCTGGTCCAAAGCAGTTCTGGGATGAAACCCGTATTACACCGCGCTGATCTATTTTAACTGAAGATGTCCAGAACTGAAATACTGATGCCTGCATGATAGAGCCATGCCCTCGACCGCTAAGCCACGGCCGCTTCTCCCTCCTCTGAATTGCATCCTTTTACTCTCGCAGCTTACGACAAGGAGCTCAAAGACCCCATGTAATCCCTCCTCAAGTATTATTCCCCCCACCCAATTCATTCCCCCAGCTATTAAAAAGGATGGATTGCTACATATGCTGCTTAGATTTGTTCACCTTTCACCATAGCCAAAACAATTTTTTTTTTGCTGCTTGAAATGTTTAGGTGGAAGGTAGTACGGGTTGTCCCACCTTTCTTAGCCAGGCGGAAAGCACATTCCCTGTCCCACACGAAGAACAGTTCAGTTTTTCAGCTCTAAATGTAAAATCATAGACGGATGATGCAGAGGTTCTGTCTGGGTTTTGTTTTTTGCATTTTTCACCACTCCACAGCCACTTAGGTGAACAGTCGGACTTTATGCCCGATTTCACAGGCTTCCAGCCCAGCCCTTCGTATGTTGACTAGGCAGTGCTAAGGAAAGCTCAAGCCCATGTTTGCATTGAAGATGAACGCTCTGTCTAGGACTTACGAACGCTGGCAGCCAAGAAAGGGGGTGGGATTAAAGCACAGATTCCCTTGCAGCAAGGAACCCTTGAGTGAATGGGCAGAGGACAGAATCGTGCTTGCTGATGTAATTGTGTGTGTGTATCTGTTAATTTAAATTTGAAACATGGCAGTGTTAAATGCATCCAGCCCTTTCCAGAGCAGTGTCCCATATTACTTAAAAGACTTTGGGAACCTAAAACATTTACTCCCTCACCTGGTGAAGAATAGTACTGCAGGCTGCTGTCTCGAGGTGGGGCGTGTGTGTGATTAGGGGCAGAAATAAGGTGGCTGTATTAGGGGCAGGTTTCTTTGACTTGTAGGCAGAAGTGCATTTATGGAGAAGGGGACACGTATCTTGCAAAAAGCAAATCTAACAATGTTTAGCAAACTGGTAGTCCTTGGCAGCAGGAACGAACAAAGCCTCACTTTAGAGATGAGCTTTATGAAGTTCACAGAATGGCACTGGGGAAGCTGTGGCATTCCTCTCCCGGGCTCTTATCAGCCAGTGGGCATCTGTGACCCATGCACAGTTGCTGTTGGTTATCACAACCGACATATTGGCTAGTAGGAGCAAAAATTCACTTTTCAAACTATAAAATAGTTTGACCTGAATATGAGTTTGGGGTGTGTCTGTCGGGGGCGGACCTCTTTGCTGCAAATAAAGAACGACTTTTTTGCCACGCACCAACAAACAGCTGCCTCCAAGCTACAACCAGGCAGTTGTTCATAAAGGCCGTTAAGTGGAAATATGATGGAAGCCACGGTCAGGAGGCTCCACGGTGCCTTTACCAGAAGCCAGTCTTTGAATCCTCTTCATGCCTGGTACAAATAAGTCTTCAAATTATTCTGATTTCTCCTGCATTCACTGAGATGCAGACCCCATTCAGTAGCCAAACTACTGCGCATGCGTCCTATTGCATAGAGTCCAGTGGATTTTCCCTAGCACCATTCGTCCAGCCAGAAAACAAGCCTTCGTCTGTTTTGATTGGCAGGGAAAGGCCGTAAGACAGAGTAGGGCAGGCTCTTGATCCCATGCCACGGCTGTTCCACTCGTGGGGGAAGGGGGCAGAGGTGGGTTTAGAGCATCAGGGAATCCTTAATAATGGGATGACCATAATCCAATTCACGCCGCCGCCTTTTCTTCCTTTCCAAGCAGAAGATAAATCAGATTCGGCAGCAGCGGCAGCGTTGAATTGGACCCCATCTGGCTTCGGAAGCATCAACATGTCAGTGGAAATCAATGGCACAATCTATGCTGGTGAGGAAGCCTGCTGCCTCTGACAATGGGGGGGGGCAGGCAGGGGTGGGCGGACTCGTCACAGGTGGGACCCTGAATTTGAATCCAGTGACACCTCGGAGCCCAACACAGTTGTCAGGGCCATAAGCTTCTGAGAGTCAAAAGCTTACACCTTAAAAATCTTGTTGGTCTCCGAGACGCCACTGGATTCAAATCCTGCTGTTGTGCTGCTGACCAGTACGGCTACGTGCGTGAGACTATCAGAATGGACCCTGTGGCATCAGACTCCAGTCCAGCATCCTGTTTCCACACCGTAGACTCTGCTGTCATCTCCTCTGCCCTGTCCAGGCAAGGGGACGTGCCGCATGCCCTGGGTAGAGTGGGAGGGCAAACAGAACCTCACTCTGAGAACTGGGAGCATATCGCCAAGATCTTTTGCCTGCAGGGATCAGGGGTTAAACCCGGGACCCCTTTCCTCTCTTTGAGAATAGCCCAGGTGTTGTTCTTGGGAGAGCAACAGCAGCTGGTCTCGAGCAGCTTAGAAAGGTTCACCTGGATGGGATCGGAAAAGCTTTCTAGGAATACACCCAATTCTAATATCATATAGGATAAACGTCTGGGTGTGAGAGATGCTAAAGGGGCCACCTTCTCTTATCTGAACTTGCTCATCAGCTGAGATCCTGTGGGGAGGAGGGCTCCCATTTTCGAAGGGGAGGCAAGTGGCTCCTAGGAACAGGGCCTTCTTTGTGGTGGCATCCCAATCACGGGGCTCCCTTCCCAGGTGTTTCTGCTCGGCCCTGTCTTTGGTGTCCCGTTCTGCCTCAAGATTTTTTTTAAAAAACCTGATTCATGTTTCAGCTGCCGTCTCAGTCGGTTCAGGCTGACTTGGTTTGATTTGTGCCGGGAACGTCCTACGTTGTGTTTTTTCCCTCTCTGTCTGCTCTGCAGGAGTGCTGTTTGCGCAGAAGCCGGTCGTCCACCTGATAGCCGGATCCAGCACACAGAGTACCGGTGGCGGGAGCAGCAGCAGCTCCCACTGCTCCCCCAGCCCCACCTCCTCCAGGGGCACGCCCAATGTGGAGCCCTCAACCAGCTGGTCTCTCTGAGCAGGCTCCGGCCTCGGAGGGTCTCCTGGAAGCCTGAAAGGAGCCGGCCGAGTTTTCTTTCTTCTTCTTCTTTTAAACCTCATCTTGAGGGCAACCCGCTTTTGTGATCGGCTGATGGCAGAGAACGGGCGACTCCGTGCCGGCCGAGTTCCCGTCGGGACGGTTCTTGCTGTCTCTCCTTAGCCTTTCTTCAGGTTCTTGCTGTGTCCCTGATGGGGAGGGGGGGGGGTTAAAGGGTGGCGAAGGGGACACAGGGCGTGTTTCAATCAGGGATCCTCTTGAGGGGCCGTGCATTTTTGTAGATGACTGAGTATCGCCATGGTAGCAGAAGGCTGGAGGGGGATCAGAGCAGCCCCTTCCCCAAATCAGAAGCCCAAAGGAGTGTGTGTGTGTGTTTTAAATTTTAATATGGCTGCAGTGTAATGACAATCCTTACCCCCGAGGCGGTGGGGGCAACACGGCTGTTCTCTCTCTCCTACCCCCGTGGACTCCTCTTCGCAGCTTGGCCACGCACGTTCGCACGCTCGGTCCCCTCCCTGACCCTTCTGTGCACTGCTGGTGCGCGAGTCTCGCCTTTTCCTTCCCTCGTGCTCGTTGCTTGCCCAGGCTTCTCTTTACCCTGCCCTTCCTTCCTCAAACTGAGCCTTCTACCTTCCTCTGGAGGGCATCGATGCCTCGAGAAAGACTTCGCTGCTGCTCTATCTGCAGCCAGACTTTGGGGGGCCAGGGTGGGAGCCTGCGCTGGCCCTTTTCCATGGCAGAAAATTTCACACGTTCCCGCGAAAGCTCCCCTGCTGCCCAACGGGGCCTCCCTCTTCATGGTCAGCTGTGAAATTCCTTTGCAGGGCTACCGGGACCTTTTCTTCCCTTGCCTGCCAAATATCTCAGAGTGAGGGTGGCTTGATTTGGGGGGGGGGGGGCGTCGTCGTGTGCGACATGCAGCTCTCGCCCTGCCTTGGAATGCCTCCAGGCCACGCACTGCCTGTGTTTGCTTCCTGGCCTCACGCTCTCGGGCTTGTAGCACGGCCCCTTCCGAAAGCCTAAGGAGACCCAGGTGGTCTCAGTTGTGTGTGTGGGTTTTTCTTTTTTTATCCCATGCCTATCCCCGAGGGACTTGGGAAGAGCATGTGTGGCCCTCACTTCCTCTTATCGCCTCTGAGAGGGGTACCCAAGGCCAAGTTTCATGGGCAGGGGTGGTATTTCAACCTCTCCCCCGCCCCTAATCTGATGCACTCTAGTCACTGCACCACACTGACTCCACATAGTATTTGCAGAGGGAAGCTGACCGCTCCCTGAGCACAATGAGATATCGCCCCCGTGTAGCTGCATTGCAGCTCCACAAGCCCCCCCACCCCTACCCCGGCCCATGCTTCTGAGCTCCCTCCTTCCCTTCAAAATCCTCATAAGGGACACGGGAAGCGTCTTGGATGCTGCAACATCCAACGTTCCTCCTCCTCCTCCTCTTGCTCCCTTTCCCTTGCCTCTTGCCACACACAGTTTCCTGCCTCTCGCTTGCCCCCAGACCCAATTCTGCTCGTTCTGTGCTGTGTTCTCCCCATCAGCCCCTCCCTCCCTCCCCACCACCTGGTTCCCTTGCCAGAGAGATCAGCCTCCCTCTCTCCTACCCTGGCAATCTCGGTCATCCTGCAGATGTGCAGCAGCGTCTCCTGAGCAGATAAAAATACCTCAGAAATATGTACTTAATTGCTGTGTGTGCGTGTGTGTGTATATTTTTTTTTCCTTTTCTCTCTCAATTCTGGAAGGATCCACATATGTTAAAGCTTCTTTTTATATGTCTCGTTGACTGCGTTAATTTTTTTTTTAATGTATCGTAGCACCAAAGACACACCCATCCCCGTCACCCCACCCCAGATGGAACCCCTGAGTGGGAAAGATCAGGCGGCTTTTTAAGGTGTCCCAGGAAAAGGGCTGCAAGTGGTGACGGCCGCCGGTGGATTTCTCAGGCAGGCTCGTCTTGTGCTTGATTTAAAAAATAATGGAGGGGGGTGTTAAAGAGTTTTTGGAATATCCCAGCTGAGGGGAATCCTGATGCTTAAGCGCTGGCTGGCCTCTGCTGTTCCTCTGGTATTTTTAATGCTAAGGTAAAAGATAGTCCAGGCCTGTCCACTTTCCTCCTGAGTTTACAGGATCCAACTCCAGCATGCACAGTAGATATGAACTATGAGTGATTCCGCACACGTTGGATAATGCACTTCCAATCCTCTTCATAGATCATTTGGAACGGATTTTTTTTGTGTGCGGAACAAAAAATCCACCTCAAACGACTGGTAAAGTGCATTGAAAGTGCATTATCCAACGTGTGCAGAATCAGCCTCAGACAGGAATGATCAGAGTCTTTGGTTCAAAGACAGCTGGGTCCGAACACAACTCCAAGTGCCCCCCGCCCATTTTATATAAGCCGCACTGTTAGCAGCGGTCGCTTTCCAGAGAGAAGGCAGACACCCCCCCACCCCACCCACCCCCCGGCCAATATCTTGGAAATTCAGTTCTTGGAAATTCAGTTCATTGTTTAAGCTGCTGTTCTGTCTTGGTTCTTCTGAAAAGAGGCGGGAGGTGAGATCTTCACAAGCTTTCTTCTTTAAAAAATATGCCTGTGAAGAAGAAATTTCTTTGGAACTGAACAGCTGCCGTGGACACATCCACGGGGGAGGACACCAGCTCCACTTTTTATAACTCTCGTCAAGGAAGAAAGTCCCAGGTGGACTTCCTGTTCTGGCACCTTCCAGGTGTGTTTCTCTGTAGAAACGTGTCCCAAATCTCTCCTGGGTGGAATGTGACGTTTGGAAGAAGCTCTTGTGGGAAAGAGTCGTTCGTTTAATGTTCTCTCGCCAAACCCCCCCCCCCCCCGCCCCTTTGATTTGTTGCCCGCTCGGTTTGCAGTGTGGCCTTTTTAAACAAAAAGAAGCGGAGAACGAGGGTGTGGTGTTGGATTTCTGCTGGCTTTCAAGAACAGTCTCCGGCAGCAGAGCCTTCACAG
Organism: Eublepharis macularius; assembly: GCF_028583425.1. Taxonomy (NCBI): domain Eukaryota; kingdom Metazoa; phylum Chordata; class Lepidosauria; order Squamata; family Eublepharidae; genus Eublepharis; species Eublepharis macularius. The sequence goes on along the minus strand of NC_072807.1, from coordinate 33,579,904 downwards.
CGGTCATCCCCATATCAGCATGGCCACAGCTAGCTCTTCTCTGAGCAGGCAGGCTGCTTGAGGTTCAGCGGGCCGCTCCTCTTTGGCTGGGAGGTGAGGACAAACTTTACTGGGTGTCAGTGCGCTGAAGTCACCGTGAAAAAAGGGATCGCGCTGCAAAGTAGCTCCCAGGCGCCTCCCCGCCAGGTTTGGAGAGGAGAGCTGTCCTTCTGTAAGCCGTTGGTGTGGACCCCTCTGCCAAGACTTCTGCTTGGTCCGTTCCTCCTCAAGAACACAGCAGTCTGTTTCTTGGGGGAAAGGGTAGAAAACGGAGGAGAAGCCAGGCTGGAGAACCGAAGCTGGATGCAGAAATCTAAGGGCTGCCTTCAGTTTTGGTGCATCAGTGGTTAGCTGCAACGTGGCACATTGGAATCAATAGCAGGCCACGGGGTTTTCATCTACTGAAACAGCTGCTTTCTGTACAGTTAGCTATTTTTGGTTGGGGGGGCAGTGAAATTCGGCAGGTGGATGCTTAGGGCTGTCTACTGTGGACTTTGGCTTTTTTCCAGCACACAGAATCAGCTGCATAATCCCGTGGTGGGCCCCCTTATTTATCTGAGACGGTTTGCCATCTATACCTTGTTTAGTTTCCCTTCCCGCGCACCCTTGCATTTGTCTTACTTGTATTGAGATTTAGCAAGAGGCTGTGGCATCCCCGTTGGTGAATGTTACTTATAGCAGCAGTTCACACGGAATCCCGATAGCTTCTGCTATTTTTTAAAAAACCAGGTTTCTAGTTCTCTTTACAATAGGAAAAACCCGAAAACACGCAGTGCAGTTTTTGGATCAAACTTCCCCTCCTCTCTAGACTCAGTGCCCCGATGTTTGGCAGCCCCAGTTTCCCTTCCTTAGTGGCTAATCAAAATGGAACCAACTTTTTTTAAAAGCAAAAATTCTACAGCCAGAGTCAATGAAATGAATTACCAAAAACAACTTAAACTTTTGCATACCTAACTTCATTTCTAGTTATTTTGACTGGTCCCAGTTTCCGAATTTGTAATTTCCCCCTTCTTTCCTAATGCAGGACTTTATGCCATTGTCCAGGGAGAAGTTTTATTTGGGGGTAAGGGTGTGCTTTTCCTGAATGAATGAATTTTCTTTGCAAGTTCTGAGGTCAAAGAGGAGGACTGTGAGTTGCAGCTTGTGTTGGTCAAGCGTGAATATTGGGGCAAACTTATTTACTTCCGAGTACATCCCAACTGTACTTAAAGTGGGGGGGGGGCAGAGATTTGTGTGCATAGGTGCTGGTGGTAGGGGGCCTGAACCCCCACTCACCCCTGCCTCTTGCTTCCCACAAGTGCTCCCCCCCCCCCAGCTTCCTTTGGTATCCTGGCTCGACTTAACAGACGCACCAGGCGGGGGGAGTGTTCGATACTTTCACCAGTGTGCACTCCCTTTGTGCTAAAAAATCAAGCCGCTGCCACCCCTGCTTTATACCAGATTTGGGTCTGAGCCAGGGTTTAAACCAGTGTCTGCGGCTTTTGCATCTAACCTTGGCCCCGTTTTGTTTCTAACGTTGCGTTTTCTTGCACAGAAATCTGCTTGGGATCACAGCATTTTAAAAAAAAATTTTAACGTTTCCGCACCACAAGAGTTTTCATGCCTCTGCGCTTTGTGGCTAGACTAGCACCAGGCAGGGATGACAAAGATTGTCCGAATCCAGTTCAGGGAAAGAGTAGATTGTTCTGGGATTTATAACCATATATACCTCATTTTAAATAAGCTGCAGCGACGCTCCGGGCCCTTTTTCTGGGTCAGCTGTTTAAACTGTGAAAATCACAAGCCCGTTCTCTATCCTGGTTTTGATGCTGGTAATTTTGACTGCGATTTTGTTTTGAAAAGCTGTCTTTGCTGCTGTGACCAGACTTTGGGGAGGGGGCAGGATCATGCTTGGAACCAGTGGCAGAAAGGCGGCCTGGTGGTTGGGGGTGGGCGGAGCTTTGCCCTCTCTATCCCAGCCATTGACCTTAAAGATTGTATGGCACTCAGGGCTTTTGATAGGAGAGAAAGGGCTGCTGCTTCTTGATGCTGGGTTTCCTTTGGTGGGTCTCCCCACCCCTCCCTGCTCCTATTCAAGCACCAGACCAAGGTCCCAGCCTGCAGGAGCGGCATAAAAACCAACCCCGTGGTTTTCGGCCCAAGGCAAGCACGGGTGTCCAGACCCAAACCTGCTCAGAGGGCGCTGAACTTAACTTGAAGCTGTCTTCTGACCACGTTGCACCGTTTGGGTCCCTCTTTGCCCAGTATTTGACCCTCAGCTGCTCTCGAAGGTATCGGGCTGCGATTTTTATCCAGTCCATTCATCCCAAGGCCTTCTTTAGCCAGTGGTCCCAAGGACTGAAACTGGGACTTTCTGCATACATTCAAGTCTGTGCCGGCTGAAAGAGCTTCTGCTTTGAGTCCAGCAAATGGGCCCCGACGCTTTCTGGCTGTCCCAGAAGTCTTAAGGGAATGGTTCCCTCATCCTGGAGGGGTGGGAGGCAGCTTTCCCTCTGCAGCGCACGCTCAGGGCCCTCCCAAGCGAACGGGGTTGGGTACCCAGGGCCCTTTTCTCAGCTGCTTCCGGGCAGGTTCCAAGGAGAAGCTGCTTCCCAGATCAGCAGCAGCCTTGTGACTAGTTTATCGTTAACTATTTAAAGGAAATAAAATAAAATGTGATAGCCTAGATGGTGAATAAATACCTCAGATGTCTCCTTCCAGCAAGTGTCTGTATATGTTGTTGTTGGGATTTTTTTTCTATCTTACATGTTATCTGAATGTTTATATTCCAATAAACTTCTACCTCTTCATATGACGGCTGCGCATGTGTTCTTGGCCTGCATTTTTGGGGTGGGTGGGTTTCTTTCCTGTGCTTCCTCGCAGAGAGGTTTGCTCGCTCTCCTTTTGTCTGCCTTGAATTTTTGAACCAGTCGTCTTCAGCACGTGAGTCGGGGGACCCTCCAGTGCATCGCGGATCCCAATGCGCCGGGTTGCAAGTCCTTATAGAGCCTTTTGGAGGCACCTGCAGCGAGTGCGCATGCGTAGAAAGCAAAGGGCGCCCCACCTACTGACTCTCCTGGCATGCGTGCAGACGGGAGCAGCCGGACGCAGAGATGCAGTCACTCAGCAGTGGGGCAGGTTCTGTTTTAGCACAGACGGATTCAGAAGCCCTTCTCCCGTCGAAAACCTGCCCTTTTTCTTTCTGTACCATGCCTTTCTCTGTAGGAGTGACCCAAGGCAGCGTACGTAGTTCTTTTTTATCCTCGCAACAACCCTGTGAAGTAGGTTAGGCTAAGTGGATGTGACTGGCCCAAGGTCACCCAGTGAGCTTCCCTGGCAGAGCAGGGGTTCGAACTCGGGTCTCCCAAATCCTAGTCCTTTACTCTCTCTTTTCCTAGCCCAATCTGGCTACGCCCCACCAGTCAATTCACTGAAATTCTTGCTGTGTGGGGATCCCCCTCTCCACTGCTGAGGTCATAACTTTGGCTCCTCTTCTTCCTGTCCTGCAAGTTTCGTGAGACACACTTGGGTCCCCCATGCAGCTCCCAGAGGGTTTGAAGGGGATCCTCAGTCTAGAAAGATTGATGAGTACTTCGATTTTCTCATTCGGTTTTTTGCAACTGATAACAAAGCTCAGGACAATGCATCCACCTGGACTGAATCAAGATCTAGGCTTCCTGACTCATTGCCAGTGCTGATTTCTCCACACCCACTATGCCTCTGCATACCCCACCCTATCCAATCATGCCTGCTATTGTCATTTAGCTTCTATAATCACTCCACTCTCCAAGATATAAAGACAGATGGACTCACATTCGAGCTGTATCTGAAGAAGTGAGCTGTGACTCACAAAAGCTCATCCCTACCACAAATGTTGTTAGTTTTATAGGTGCTACTGGACTCTTGCTCTTTTCCACTCATTCAATTTTGTTATCTAAATGAATGAAACGTACAGAGCTATTCTGGCTCGGGGGCGTGTGGCAGAGTTTCCACTCATTCGGAAACAAATGCGCATCTGTGATGCAGTCCAAGCAGGGCTCAAGATGGAGAATTTATTTTGCAGGAGCCAAAGCTTTCCTCTCCGTTAAGCCTACTGCTGACTTGGGGCTAAGGGAAGGCTTGACACCGTGTGTGTGTGTGTGTTTGGAAGAACCAGTTCCCAAATCCTTTTAGCGACCGCCCAGGTTTGCTTCTTAGAAGAGCTCTTAATACCCAGTTGTTTGTGAGGTTTACATAGCAGACCCTAGAGGGAGTGGCCCTTCCTGCCGTTGAACCAGTCCGGTTGGATGGAAACGGGCCTCCAAATTTTCGTTTGCATCCAATTTCACGGGATATCTAGAAGACTTCACTTGCTCTGGAATGGTAAGTATCCTTATAAAAGAGAAAAGTACCAGTGCTGTATCTAAGGTGGTGGGAGATCATAAATTTTACAGTTTTTATAGATTGTAGAGGCCTTGTGTTAATTCTTCCCTCCTCTTAACTTACCATATAGTGGGATTTTCAGGGCTTGACCAAATTAGATCGGGGTGCGGGGCACACTGTGTGCATGAAAACATGGTATGTTTCAGAAACGTTTCATTTGTAAAAGGCCTGCATCGTATGGCAGATTAACTGGTTTGATCAGTTTAAAAAATCGAGTTGCTAAAAAAGTACTTACAATTTAAATATATTTAGAGAGAGAGAGAGAGAGAGATGGACTTTTATATTAAATATTCAAAACGGTTTACAGATGAATATAAAAACGATCTCATTACAACTTGCCAACAAATCATAGGAGATATATCGATGCTTGGAGACGAAGTGCTTTCTCCTATGTGAGAAAGGGAATGCCACTTTTTACGTGCTTGGGGAAACATGCATTATCTGATAGTAAACCCATTTTTAAAAACTATTGATACAAAGATTTAAGGAGATCAGTTGAAACATATAAAATGAAACAAGATTGCTTGAACCGAGTGACAGCCCTGATTTAAATCCTTTCTTTGGCAACCTCAAGGTTTATACACCCCCTTCAGTTTTGTATAACAGGCTGGTCAGGTGGGGTCAGCTGAGAGATGATTACTAGCCCAAGTTCAGCCAGATAGTTTCATGACCGAGTGAGGATTTGAACTCGGGTCTTACAGAATCCTAATCCAACACTTCCCTCTAAGACAGAATTCTCACTCTCTTTCTTACAATGGCCAAGGGAAATCAAAGATAAAGAGGGCTGTTTATATCAGTAAGGAGATAAGGCAGAACAAGCACAGTACAAATTAAAACAGTTTTAATTTACAGAGTATACAGAATTTATACAGAATTTCCTCAGATGACATGAGAACTCTTGCTGGAATGACTGTAGTTGCTCTTTAAGGAGCCACTGGTCTTCTGGTTTGGTGCAATAGACTAACATGGTTAGTCTGGAACAGTATAGATCCGTGAGCATGTGCCCACAATTTCCCTCATACAGATAAAGAAGTCACAGTATTGGCCCAGTCTTGCCTACGATTATGCAATTACAGTTATGCAGATTGGGAAGGAGGAATTCCTAGATTTCCTAAAATGTCCACTTTGTTATATATGATTTTGGGGTGTGGCGTAAACAACCCCCAAATAGCAATAGTCATGTCTGCTTGCACAAGTATTACGGAAAAGAAGGGAGTTCCTCATGAGACAGAAACGGCTTGTTGAGACCACTTGGTTGTCTTTCTGGGTTGATAAGGAATTTCCTCATACTTCTGAGGCTGCCTCCTTCAGGAAATTTAAAGGCCTCCAAAAGTAGACAATTGCTGAAGGGAAAAAATCTGGAACCGATTAGTTGGGAGACGTCCTATTTTTCAGATACTCTGTCTACATAGAAACAAAATCATGTACTTTTTATCCATTCTTCTGAGGAACACAGCGGGATGTACATAGTTCTCTCTTCTCTTATATCCTCACAGCAACCCTGTGAGGTAGGTGGGGCTGAAAGAGCAAATGTGACTGGCCCCCAGTCACCCAATAACCTTCATGGCTGATTTGAACCCAGCTCTTAGTTCCGGTTCAGCCCATCTGGAACCGCAACACTGGCTATCAGTCAATAAGTCAGTAACTTTAGCTAGCTGGGTTGACCATAGCCCTACTTCTCAACAGTGAAATGAACATTAAATTAATAGGCCAGTTAGGGTTGATAATGAGCAGCAGGGTGTAACGGTTACAGTGTTGGACTAGGATCTAGGGGACACAGGTTCGAATCCCCACTCTGCCATGGAAGCCCGCAGGGTGTCCTTGAGCCGATCACAAACGTTTAACCCAAACTACGTCACTGGGTGGTTGTGAGGATAAAATGGAGGAGAATGACGTAAGTGGCTTTGGGTGCCCATTAGGGAGAAAAAAGCAGGAAATAATGAAATAAAATTAAATACAATGCATCTTCATAATTATAATAGTGCTAGCAACATCCTCTTGATTCCCAATTGGCTTGCAGTTCTTACAGCTGAACACCAGAGGGAAGCACTGATGGGGGGGGGCGAGATGCTCTGGTGATGTTTTGACTTTCCCTCCATGTCCTTTGATTGAAACGTCTTGAGGTCCTTTTCTGACTTTCCTGCCACACAGAACTTTCATCCAGGCACGCCACTGCCCCCCTTTCTTGGATTCAGCACTTGTGTGCTAAAATTAGTACACCTTCAAATGCATGATACACCACCCCCTTCCATATGCCAGATACTTTTGTACTTTCTGTGCATGCGAATTGCCTAATTTGTGCTGCTCCTGTACCCTTTGGGGAGAATCTGGGGGCCACTGTGGGGTGAAAGCTCCGTTGACATGTACACTGGTCCTGTCCAAATATACTGGTGGACTTGGAGGGGGGAGTCTGCCCCCACCCCAGCTCAATGGTCAGCAACAGCTCCTTCAAGAAATAGCTAGCAAGGCCTGTTTACCACAATCTTATTTAATTCATTTATATCTCATCTTTCTTTCCAGCGGAGACTCAAAGTTGCTTATGTTGTTCTCTCCTCCATTTTATCCTCACACAAACAACCCTGTGGGGTAGGCTTGTGTGAGTGTGTGACTGGCCCAAAGTCACCCAGGAAGCTTCTATTGCGGAGAGTCAGAATTCGAACCTGGCTCTCCCAGATCCTAGCCTCACACTCCAACTACACCACCACACTGGCTGCATATAGAGCTGGGTGTGGAGCTGGTGGGAGGAGCCGAGACGAGCTTACTTGAACCCGCCGTTTGAAGTAAACGTTGCTATCTAAAGAGAAGCAGGTGAAGTCTGGAAACTGAAACAGGCAAACAGCACAACTGGGTTGAGCTCAGCACATCCATTCTGCTACCAGAGATGCTTTCCTCTGACAGATGCTCTTTCAAGCATCCAGTATCTGATGAAGAGAGCTGTGGCTCTCGAAAGCTTATGCTACCATAAAGTTGGTTGGTCTTAAAGGTGTAACTGGACTCTACTATTTTGCAACTACAGACTAACACGGCTAACTCCAATGTTATCAGAAGAACTCTCCGTGGCCAGTACATTTTCTCTTTGGGAGAGCTGCCCTTTTTCAATGTCCTGAGTGCTGCCAGAATAAAGCAAGAGGGGCTGTGCTGTGCAGTGTGCAGAGCAGTGCTCAGTGCACGGGTGGGTAACTGTGTTCGTCTGCAGTTGAAGAGCAAGATCTGAGGCCAGTCGCACCTTAAAGACCGTTGAGATTTTCCAGGGTCTGAACGTTCACGTGCCAAAGCTCCCTGAAGTAACCAAAGAAGAAAGCTTTGACTCTCGGAAGCTCATACCCTGTGACGTCATGAAGCACCTTCTCCCCAGAGTGTTTTTCTCAGCTTAAAAAACAATTGATTCTTAAAAAAAAAAACACGAGGCATTTGTATGGTTAAGCGTATAATCTTAGAAGCAGCACTTCCCAAACTTAAAGGTAGATTTCCTGCTGGAACTATAGGGTGAAGGACTAAATAGGTATGGTGATCCGTATTTGCTACAGAGGAAAGGGAAGCCAAATCTACCCCACAAATGCACACACCCCTTCCTAGCCTCTGTTCTTTACCTATGTCTGCCAGTGCCTAAAAAAGCCAATCGATACGTAGAACACCTGGCCCTCCAAGACCTCCTTTTCAGGAGCGCTCTCCCTGCATTCCTGGTCTCAGGTGCCCTGAATGGGCCTCCGGCTGCCATCCCATCTCCCCTCCCACCATCACTCCTCATAGTTGGTTCCCTGGCAACAAAACACTTGAGCGAAAAGAGCTTCTTTGCTGCCTGTGCTGGTGTGTCCCTCCACCTGCCCCTTGGGGTTGGGAAGCCGTCCTTTCCTGGGCTCCGACCGACCGGGAGTAAACACTGGAATTCCTCCACCTGTTTGCTCAGCCCGACCAGCCTGAAGTGGTTCCTGGCCTCTCTTTATCAGACAGGTGAGGGCTCGCACATCCTTCAAGTTCCACCTGCGATCCTCGCCTGCTCCGACTACAGACCAACCAAGCTACCCACCTGAAACTTGCTTCTCCGAGTGGGCCCGAGTTTCTTACTTTTTCTTCCTTCCTGCCTCTCTACAGGAGTCTTCTCCTAGACTTTCCTCATGCCAGCTCTATCAGGATCAGTTCAGGGTTCACCTGCCCTGGCATCGCACCCCAGAAGCAAAAGCGGGGAGGCAGGTAAGATGGGAGAAGTGGCAAAGGGGCGGTTTGGGCACATTTCCTTGGCTGGAGTGTTAATGAACGTCCAAGAGGGTGCAGGCAGTTGTAGGACCCAAGGGGTAAGAGGGCATACATGGAGAGGGGGGATTATTGGCCCCCTTTTTAGTGGGTGCTTCCGCTGGTGTGCCTTGTAGCTGATTCTTTCAAGGTGAAGAAATTAAGTAAGTATTCCTTCACGCGATGCTTTCTTTACCAATGACACAGGTTGCTCAAAAAGTTATGCAGTGACCACTAAGAAGTGTTTTTCACCTGTGGACTATTATAGTTTTAGGTGGACAGCCGCGTTGGTCTACTGTAGAACAGCAGGATTTGAGTCCCTAAGAAGGGAGATGTGACTCTCAGAAGTTTATACCCTGAAAATTTTGTTGGTCTCTAAGGTGCCGCTGGACTCAAAAGCCTGATGCACTTATTAGAAGTTTTCAAACTGCAGGTGCAAAATGGAATGCGCAAGCTGGATCGCATGAGAAAAGGATATCTAGCGCAAACAGAGTAGCACTTGCTTAAGCCACCTTTCCTGCCCTCCCCTGCATTCTTTGCAAACATACTCTTGGGAGGCGGGTCAGTGGACCCCCCCCCAGAACATTCTTGGGGTCAAATCTAGCTATACATTTTTATGCCACCCTTTGTATGTAGACAATAGTGCATTGAAGGCAGTCTCTCTTCTCTGTTGTGTAGCTAAAATTACCTCGCCTAAGATTGCACCTTGTATAATGTTTGTAAGTGCTTGTATTGAAAAGAATTTTTTAAAACCTAGGGCCTGATTAGCCAGGGGTTCCTTTTTAGCTGATTGCAGCATTTGAAATCACGTTACTAAGTTGATGAAACATCAGAAGAGCCTGTTAGGATCAGGCCAATGCACCCGTCTTGGCCAGCATCCTAGCACGATGCCAACCTCATACCCACCCCCCAGAAAGCCTACAAGCTGGGCACAGATGCCAAAGTCTTCCCCCTATGGTTTTTTCCAGCAGGTGGTATTCAGAGATAGACTGCCTCCGTACATGGAGGTGCCATTTCACCTTCCTTTGCTTGACTGATCCTCCTTCAGCCATCAATACCTAGCAGCCGTAGCTTCATTTTCAGCCCTTGAATGTTTAATAATATTCTGTGTAACTCTTAGGTAGGGTTGATGTCTTTCTGGCCATGAATGAATGCTTTTCTGAGCACCGTCTGTCCGCCGTGGCCTAATGCGCCGGGTCTGCTGGATTGATTATGGAGGTACAACAGGCATTCACCTCTGAGCCTCTTTTGTTTGCCTGCTTAGGAGAGGAGAATTCTGCTTCGGGCACACAGTGAAGAGCTTTGTTCGGAGCCAAGGGAGGGGGACCTTGCAGAAAGGTGCAGAGTTACACGGTGGGGGAGGGGGAGGCACCGTGAGTCCAAGAAAGTGGAGGGTGGGAGCTACGATGAAGGCCTTGGGAAGAACAGGGCAGAGTTGGTACCTTGCTTCTTGAAGTTCTTACGGCTGTCCACCAAGAGATCCAAGACTGGTTCACACGTAACAACAAATGCGCATACAATCCGTTCACAGAGTACGTTTGGTTTTTCTTTATACTTGCATTGAATCGTTTTCAAGTTACGTTCAATGCACATGCCACTCATCACATTTATCCAGAGACGGGCCCCTGGTTTCATTCATAAGGTGACTGCATGTTGGCTCTTTCTTACAAACAGATGTACACACATACATGCGGGTTGCGACTGCTGCAAAGTGAACATTTTCTCACCAGCCAGGTTGCGCTTGTTTTCTCTGGCCCGATCAAGAACATTCTTTGTTAATATGCCTTTTGCTTAGACAGAAATGGTGATATAGACGAAGGATACTTTGCTGCTTTTCAGCTCCTGGAGGGGAAATATATTGGCCTTGCCAAATTGGGGGTGTTTGCAGATAAGTCCTCAAATTTTCCTTTGGCAGCTGTTAGGATGTGTCAGAATTTTCCTGCCTGTATGAGAACACTTGGCATTTTGAAAGAGCTTTCCGGGGTTCAGAGAAGTGCTTCATGTCTCTTTTGTGCCCTAACAATCACCTTGTAGAGTTGGCCAATGATGCAGAGGGCGGGTGTTCACGTTTTGTGAGTTTGTGGCTGAAGCAGGATTCCAACTGGGGACTCCGTGACCTATCTGTCAATCTGTCCATGCAGAAGATTGCTAACTGGGGAGGTCTGAAGTGACATTTCTATCTATCCTAGCACGTTTTCATCCTTCAAGGATGGCAGATATAGTTCTCTCATCCTCCATTTTATCCTTACAACCCTGTGAGGTAGATTGGGTGGAGAATGATCTATTTTTTCCCCCCTCTCCCTGGAAATTTATGGTCACGAGTCTTGCATGCAAATCAACACGGTTTGGTCCCAACCGGTAAATGGAAAAGGTCTGATAAAAAGACCAGGAGGCTGTTTTCTCTCCCTTGCAGCTCCCAAGCCAGGGTGGGGGCTTTGTCTTTGGCTGAATGAGAAGCATTTACCTTAGATAACCCCCACTCTGTTTGTGAAGGGGGAGAATAGAACAAGGAGTTCAGTCTATGTTTGTGCCGCTTTCTGACATCCAACAGGTTTGAGATTTCAACAGCTGCAGGGGAGCTAAGGTACGCCTCGGGCTGTGAGTCTGTGATCTTTTTCCTTGCTATCTTCCTAAGCGAAGGGGTTATATTTATCTTTGAAAAAGGAAAACTGAAAATTTGGGGGCCTAAAACAAGCCCGAGAGGGCCAAGCCGCCCAATGCCCCCCTCGGCTACAAGCTGATTCAGGAGGACTGCGCATGGAGGTTCTCCCCTCTTGTGGGAGGTGGAGTGACTGGCCAAAGGTCCCCCAGCAAGTGGGAATTTGAACTCAGTTTCTCCAGTCCAAGTCTAACCACTACACCACACTGTTATCCTCGGAAATACTTCCTCTCTCAATGATTGACCTTCCATGGCCTTCAAAGATCAACTGACAAGGCTGTCCTCGAGGAGTCATTCCCCGAAGAACCAAAAAGGGCCTTTGCCAGGAGCAGGGCCTTTTTGGGTATGGCTCCAGAGTTCTGGGAGACACTTCTCAAAGAGGCTCATGTCTAGTATCTTTCTCTTTTTGAAAATGTTTTTATTTCATCAAGCCTTTGGGAATGAACTGGAGAAATGGTTTTGAACTCTCATTCGGATGGAATTTGGTGCCTTGTCTGTGATGAATTAAGTGGGGAACTTTTTTTTTAAAAAAATGAAGCATTTAAAGATCAGGACTAAGTACAGTGTTATTTGTAGACTTTCTGCCTCTCACGTAACTGTTACAGAGCTTTGCCCCTAAGGGGCAGAAGGAAGTTTACTAAGTCCAGTCCAAACTGATTCATCTTGGCCCTGAGCAGTGGCAAAGCTCAGAATTACAAAACACAATAACGTACACAAGCAAGAGGGTATACAGAAAGCTTGGAAAGAAACCAACACAATTTTCTCAGGACTCCACAACAGAAAATATAACTTCTGATGGAGACAGATAATGGAGCGTTACAGTTCAAACGGCAGGCTGTGGTGACATGGCTTTAAATCCCGAACACGGGGTGACCTGGAGACGGGCACTTTCTTTCTCTCCTGGTCCCTGTCAGTTATGCTGGCTCTGTCTAATGCAGAAGAGAGAGACTGTTCCTCCATCGTTGTGCCAGGCACCTCGTCTGTCCTTGGGAAGCCGGGCCAGGGGGGCAGCTGCAGCCAAGCCTGATACACTCCTGGTTGCCTGAGAATAACTCCCTGCATGCACTCAAATATGCCTCCCCCCCCCCATGATGGAGCAGTCAGAGTATCAAACTAGGATCTGAGAGATCCAGGTTCGAATCCCATTCCACCTTGCAGAGTGATCTTGGGTCAGTCACACTCACTCAGCCTAACCGATCTCAAAGGGCGGTTGTTTGGGTTGGATTTCATGGTCTTAAAATGTGATTTTTAAAAATCATGTATGTTTTAATTTGTTAGCTGTCTTGGTGGCCTTTGTGAGGGCAGAAAGGAGGGAAATACATTTTGTTAAACAAATAAATAAAATGCAGAGAACATTGTAAGCCAGTTTGCGTCCCCATTGGAGAGAAAAGGGTGTATATGAACAAACTGCCACAACCTTCCTTCAGTACTGAGCAGCAAGTTAAACGTGCCCAGTAGAGCTTCCTGAACTCTTGTGAGATTCTTTCCTGTTGTGGGAATTCGGAGCTCAGCATCCCCCTTCTTAGGCCACCTTAAGCAGTTCCTTGGGTGATTTGAGGGGAGAAACCAGCCGGGCCCCTCTTCACTGACTGTCAGGAACCGGCACGTGTTGGCATCATTAGGGTTGTTGTAGATTTAGCTGAGATATGTTTGGGCTCTGTAACTGGTGCAAATTGCAGTGGCAAAACTACTGACTGGCACAAAGGGTAGGGAGCGCCTCTGGCCAACTGTTCTACATGGAACAGTCACTAGCCAATATGAGCTTGGCTGTGCTGGCCCCGTCTGCTTCAATGCCTATTTCTATCACATCCTCAAAACCCGGAAACTTGCTTTCTGAAAGTGAACGCTGAGAGTTGTGTGAGGCTGAATTCAGTGGCCAGGTGCTACATTTCCATGATGTTGTTGGAATGTTGCGGTTTGAGTTGTGTATCGAGCCAAGGCAGCTTTGCTTTAAACACCCACAGCATCGTGTGTCGTATAGACCCCTGTCCTGGCCGTCTGCGTGGGCTCATCTTCATGCTTCCTTGCCAGCATCGTACTTTATGTCAGCTCTGTCAAAGCGGGTGCCCACCTCCTGCCCCGGGTCATTTTGTTACACTTTGCGTAACAAAGGTGCCCACCCTTTCAGAAGCTACAGCCTTTCCAATAATAGCATGTTCTCAGAGGCAGGTGAATTCTGCACGACTGGTCTTGTCACTGCTGATGTGGAATGATAATCCAGACTGGGTGGGGGGAGAGTTTCAGCTGTCTCAAATGGGCTGGAAACTCTGCCAGTTCGTGACAATGAATGGGGAGGCTTTTCCTCCTACCCGCAGATCCCTGAATTATTTAAAGCAGCTGCGTTGGCATGCACCCTGGCATGGAGGCAGTGGGGTTGCCAAATTTGTAGCAGCTCATGAGCCATTCCTCTTCCTTTCTCGAGGACTTTGCTTTAGAGGAGAGCATCTCTAGGGAAGCGCACCGCCTGGGTTCAGCTGCTGTGCCTACTTCTGTGTGGCTGATCTCATGTTTCTCTCTTCTGCCATCCTGAAATCAACTACCTTCATATGAAAACCTGTTGCTGCTGGGCAGAGATGGGCATGAACCGAAATACAAACCAAAGTTCGTGACAATCCGGGGCAGTTTGTGGTTCATGAACTGGTGGTTCGTCAGAGCCCATTTCTGATGAACCGCCACAAACATTAGGCTGGTTCGTTTGATTCGTTTTTTGGTTCGTCACTGCAGACAGCCTAGCACCAATCAATCAGTTTCCTAGGCAACAGGGGATGGACTTCCTGCAGACCTTCTGCTGGCCCGGAAGTGACAATTTGCTGACCTGGATGTGACGTTTTCATGAACCAAACGAACCTGTTCATGAACTGGGGCAGGTTTGTGAAAGTTCGTGGTTCGTGAGATGCGACGAACCACGAACCGCACAGGTTTTTTCCCCCAATTCGTGCCCATCTCTACTGCTGGGTGATCCAGCTTGGTCGATCAGCTTGTGGAGGCCAACAGAACACCTGCTTCTTTGGGCTGGCGCTGGAGGACTGCAATTCCCTATCTCTAATCCTTTCCCAGTCCATTCTATTCTCCTTCTGCAAGGGGGTGATAGAAGGGCTGGCCATTATCCTTTCGATGTGGCTGCTGGTCAAGATCATGCTAGATAAGCATCAGGGAGGTTAGTATCCCCACCTCTTCCTTCTTGTATTCTTGTTCTCTGCGGTCAAAGCGGGGCAAGGGGCCAAACCTTCCAGATACTATCGTGTGGCTTCTTCTCAGCTCGGTTGATTTGGCTTAGCCAAACTGGCTTAGCCAGTTGGCTCATCAAGTCCTCACTTAAGTGAGATGAATTGGTTTTCGAGAAGGGGCCGTGGCTCAAATGACAAGACCATCTACTTGATGTTCAGGAGATCCCAGGTTAAATTCCTGGCACCTCCAGTTAATAGGGCTCAGGGAACAGGTGAAGTGGAAGAACTCTGCCCAAGAAATGCTGCCACCAAAAGGAGACTAGACCGACCTTGATAGACCAGTGGTCTAACTCAGTCTAAGGCAGCTTCATCTGCTCACCCCGTGTGACCCCACCCAGGCTATCCTTGTGCCATTAAGTAAGGCAGGAGTGGAGATCTGCCTGGTACATCATTTCAAGGAAAATTTAATTTGCAGTTCCTGGTCTGCTCCGGGCCCAGTCTGCCACCTGACTGGGGGATTAAAGCACTCTTTCTAAAGAGCGCTGGCAATTGCTTTAGAGGGCTTTGCGTCAGCAGAGCTGCAGGTGTGATAAGAGGAGTGTTTTTTTCCATGAGCCTTATCTGTTTTGAGGTGAGGCTGGGGTTTATTTTAGCTTTTGAGCAAATGGGTCGAACTGATGTAATCGTTCCAGACATGCTTTTTCGGTATGCTTTGTACAATATGGAATTCAAAATGAGGCGATACCCTATGCCTCTGGCAGCCTCCCACCCCTGTGGGCTGGCCTTAGTTCTGCCTAGTCCATCTTGAAGATCGTAGGGGTGGTACTTTGGAAGCTTACTCGATTGAACGGAAAGAGATAGGAAAGAGATTTGAACATATGCATGAAGGCCTTTAGTGGACTGAGACCTGCATATCTACGGGACTGTCTTTCCCTGTACAATTCCCCAGAGGGCATTATGCTCTGCAGACCAACATTCGCAGCTGGCCCCTGGCCCCAAAGATGTTCACTTGGCCTCAACCAGGGCCAGAGCCTTCTCGGCTCTGGCGGAACGCTCTCCCAGCTGAGATCTAGGCCCTGCGGGACTTACCACAGTTCCGCCGAGCCTGCAAAATGGAGATGTTCCGCCAGGCCTATGAGAATGGTTGAGGAGCTGGCGGGCTATCCTGCTGGTCCCTTGCCTGGTTTGCTCCGCCACCAAAGCCTATTGATATGTACCGAAGTTGCCATCTTGCCAAATCTCGGAGGTCTTCGTTGGACTTGTTATACTGTTTTACTGGATACTGTTTTATATATTTTATAGTATTTTATGGTATTTATATATGGTTGTAATTATTGTTAATATGAGCCTGCTTGCAAGGAGGGCGGGATATAAATCCAGTATCTATATAAATAAATAAATTGCAGCATGTACATACGGTGCAAGCCTACTGGGAGTTTGTAGCCAAGGGTTCCTGTGGAGAAGCATCCTGGTTCAGTCCCCGGCATTTCCCACTGAAGGGTCTTAGGGGAACAGGTGATGGGAAAGACCTTTCTCTGCTTGAAATCCTGGAGGGTTGCTACTGCTTAGAGATGACCGTGCTGAGCTTAGATAGACCCAAATCTGGCTTGGTGGCACAACGTCCCAGCTTCAGTCTTTGGCATCTCCAGCCGAAAGGTTCTGGAGCAGGTGGTGTTGGAAAAAATTCCTCTCTGCTAGAGACTCCTGGATGGCCACTGCCTGACTGGAAATTAGCAACCTAGATGAGCCAAATGGACTGCTTTGATATAAGGTGGCTTTGTATATTTTGCACTAAATAGATAGTGACAGCCTCCTGTAAGATGAATCCCGTCTTAGGCTTCCTCTCTCTTTCCTTCCCGTTCTCCTCTCCGTGCTTGTCAGAACTTCACACTGCGAACTGTTCGGTGCCAGTGGCCTCATAAAGCGCAGGAGCATTCACAATATGGAGCCATTTCAGGTGTTCGTCTGTAGAACGTGGTGGGGAGATTTTCCAGAGCAAACCCTCGGAGAGGTTTTGAGTCCGAGCTGAAACCGGGTGCCCCAAATTGATCTGAGCCAGGAAGAACTTGTGCAAGGGAGTGAGTAGGAGTAAAGTTTTTTTAAAGGCTTCAGCAGACGCCGTGTGTGTGTGTGTGTGTGTGTTTTAGGGGGGGAGCCCCACCAAATTGGTCTTGTTTACATTGTGGCTGCTTTTATGCTTTAGTGACACCTCACAACCAGAAATCTTCTGGTTCCATCTGCCAATCACTGAGGTCCCAAGGTTATCTTGTGCTTGGCTCAGACATTAATGTGTTCAGCTTGGGCAGTGTGTGTCCTTATGTGAAAACCGCTATTCTTATTACAATTCGCATTATTAATTATCATTAATATTAATTAATAATATCAATTAATAATTAATATCATTAATAATAATCTATAGTCCTCCTTTCTCACTGAGATCCAAGGTATACAGTGCAAGTGAGCTACAATATAATCAACAGCTAGGACATTCACTGAGCAAGTACTGAGCAATGCACATCTATGCATCGGCCCAAAATTGCAGCTATGCATTCAGCTCTCATTTGAAAGGGTTATGTAAGAATATGTAACAGGGCCAGGATGCAAACCCCCCGTGTCATAACTCTCCTTTTCTCTGTTCAGCAAACGTGCAGGTCTTCCTGGGTGTGGGACTTGCTGTTCTCTGTTTCTGCCTTCTCCTTGGCTGTGCAATATGCTGGCATTGGCAAAAGAAGCGTAAAGGCGACACGAGCAAAGCGTGGCCATCGGATCGCACCCTCGTGGATCTGGGGCCCGCCCTGCCTTCTCGAGTGACAGCTGTGGCAATCCAGCAGCAATACACGGAGATAGAAGGAGATATTCTCGATACCCCGTCTCCCGCGCTTGCTGAATCATCGGGAATAGCCAGCCACGACACTCTACCCAGGAGCCTACACCGCGGTAGAGCTTCCTTACCCAGCATCCCCTTTTCGCCGAAGCTGAACCTACCAATCAAACCCACCCTGAACCTGGAACGTCGCTGTACCATCTCTGGGGAAAGCGTATCAGGGGATGAAAGCCGCCTTCTCTCCAGTCCCATCCTTGGTGTCGACATCCCGCAGTCATACACTGTGCCACGGAACTTGTCCAGCGCCACTACAAAGCCGCGTCCGCACCTCCACTTCACTCTGTGTTACTCAGAGCCCGAGGCCACGCTGATTGTGACAGTGATCGGCGTCTCCCACCTCCCCAAGGGCTTCCGGGCCAGCCGGGATTCCTACGTCAAGGTATACCTGCTTCCGAAGTTTGCCGAACCCCAGCGCACCGCCCTGCACAAGAAGAGTCTGAACCCCGAGTTCCATGAGCAATTCCACTTTGGCCGCTATAGTCTGGAGGAGCTGCGAAGCCTGACCCTGCGCTTTGCCGTGTACGCCAAAGGATTCCACAATCTCAAGGATTTCTTCATCGGAGAGGTGATGTTCCCGTGCACGCAAGCTGCTTGGGAACAAGGCATTTCCTCTGCCTATACCCAGGAACTGTCGACCACCAAAACCAAACTTAAAAAGGTATTATGTCCATGAACTGTGAGGGTGGTTCCTCGCAAACACACAGGCCAATATGATAGCAGAGAAACAGGCAGTGAGGCAGGAAGTACCTATTGCAGAGCTGTTGCTTGTGGCAGAAACATAGTGCTGTTGTGGCTATTACGGTGCGATAGTTTCTCGTTTTCGTTCTGTGCCAGTCCAGTCTCACATTTGCACCCCACGTTTTCACCAAGGAGCACCAGATGTAACAGTCCTCTCCACCGTATTACTCTCAGACAAACCTGGGAGGTAGATTAGATTGTGTGCATGTTTCACGGTGCAAGACACCACATTTTAGGCTGGCTTTGGTGTAGGTGGTTAGAGATTTCATTGGGCTTTAATCCTGTTTGCTTTAAAAATGTGTATTTATGTGATCTTATTTTGTACCCCGGGAGTTTGTGAGTCACCTTGTGGGAAACAGCAGAGGATGCAAAATTTTCAACAAAATAAGACCACCAGGAAGAGTAGGGTCTCTTCGATTCTAGTCCCATCCCCCCACCCCCATTTTATTTTCACAACAACCCTGTGAAGTGGGCTAGGCTGAGTGTGACTGGCCCCAAGTTCACCCAGGAAGTAGGACTTTGGTCTCCCTCTTCCAGCTTTTTGACCAGTTGGGTCAGTTTCACCAGAGATGACTGGGAAGGTGAAGGAAATGGCCCTGCTAGAGATGCCCTGGGGCCTGGAAAAGGCAGCGGGATCCATAATGATCAGAGACAATTCAGTACATGGTAGAAAGAGTAGTATGTAGGGGGGAAATGTGTCTATGCAGCAATAACCGGAGGGTGTGTGTTTGCTCTTAGGGAATGCAAAACAATGCAGGGAAGTTGCTAGCAAACCAAAATCCTGATATAAACACACTTAAAATTGCATGTCTGACTTCCACATGTGTGCCAACAGAGGGGCTCGAAAGCATTTGAACTGCCATGTGTGAAACTGGTCCTTGTCTAACCATCTCCTTCCCCTCTGTTTTTCGTTCTAGAGTCTCAGTTCCCAGGACATGAGCTGCAGCCCTTCCCTTTTCCAGCGCAAGTCTGCGGGGCAGCTCTTCCTCGTCCTGCAGTACCAAGCATTGGCCAATCGCATCAAAGTGCTGGTCCGGAAGGCAGAGAACCTGTGCCGGCTAACCCGCCTGCCAGGGTCACCAGGTAGGATGGTCTGGAAAGGCACACCGCTGTATTCGTCCATCCTTTGTAATTCCACACTTGCGTTCATTTTAAATTGCTTTCAGGTGCTGCCTTTGGAGCCTTGGCAATCTAGGGTTTCACTGTGGGGAGAGGACCAAGTTTCTAACCCTCATGATTTGTATCCGACCATATTTAGAAGCCGTTTCCTTCCCAGGCTCAAATGAGAGGTGATGTTTCTGCATCCCTTTACAGCCAAGTGTATGCAAACAGCAATGTCGGACTCTGCTGCAAGGGGCTGCAGAAACTGGGAAGTCCCTGCAGACGAGCATTAACACCGTCTTTGCGCCCTGCTTCTGCCTCTCCCTGCCCCTGCCCCCACCCTCAAGGCACGGGCCGATCCCTAGATTCAGCAGCTGCCTTGGGGTATGTCACCAAATCTGCAGCCTCCTTTTCCAGCTGTCTGTAGAACAGAAATGTTGTTGGTGAACATCGAGAGCTTAGTCAGACCGTTGGTCCAGGCTGTCTTTTCTGACCGGTGGAGAAAGGTTATTCCTAAAATCGGCCCTCCTTTAACCAGAGGGGTCAGGGATTGAAGCTGGAAATCCTCCAGTCTGTCCTCCGACAGCCTCCACTGGTGTTTCAGCATCCTGGACCACCCATGTCCAATCCCACCCCCTGCAAGTAAAGCAGAGTTTGCCCCAGGCTGTTTTTTCCCCAACACACCTTGGCCACAAACTCCTCGGTCTTGAGCTCCAGATGTTTGGCCTTCGCCTACGCGTTCCTGCTCTTCTTGTTTCTAGACCACTACGTCGTAATCCACCTACGCCACAAAGGAAAGGTCATCGACACAAAAGAAACCAGGTCTATCGCCAGCTGCAATCCTGTGTGGAACGCTCCATTCCTCTTCAGCGTTCCTGCGGGAGACATCCTGGAGCTGTCCTTGGAGTTCGTTGTCATGCAGGTGAGGAGGGAAAAGACCACCTCCCCAGCTCTCTTTAGGCCAATGTGCGTTTGCACGTATCAGCATGTCATGTCTTCCAGTGGGTAGATTTTTTCCCCGTGACAGCTGGTTGAAATGTTGATAGTAGAGGGAGTGGTAATACTCAGGCTGAAGCCAGACCGCCGTTCCCCTTCAAGCTCACATTGTTCATCTTTTCCTTGTGCGACCCGTAGTTTGAGAACTACTGAAATATGGAGCTGTATCTCACCACGTTTCCGGTTCCCCTTATATTTCAAGCGTATGCCAATGCAGCAAGGCCTTTCTGGGTTTCGGGGAAGGTTCTGCATTGGTTTTCATTCGGTGTACCCATTTTACAGACAGTAATGGTTTTATTCGGATGATGCCCATTTTTGTTAAACCTGTGGAAAAGGTTTGGTGCTTCCATGGGGTGGTTATGAGTCTCCGGGAGTCTCAAGCCGGTGACTTGCGCCGACGTTGCCTTCCTTCTCCCCCCTCTCCCAGGCACGCCTCTACACTCGCAGCTGTGCCGTGGGTCGAGTGCTGATAGGCCCCGATGCTCCAGAGATGGGGCAGATCCATTGGAAAGAGATGTGCAGCCGAGGCAATGTGGAATCCGCCCGTTGGCATTCAGTTCAATCCGAAGGAGTTCAGCTCTACCCTTGATGTTGTGTGCCCGACAGTTCCTAGTCGTCTGCCAGTCCTGGTGACCGGCAAAAGCCATGGTGGCTCCCGTTAGCAAGGAACGGTGGAATCGCAGCAGTGCTGGAAACGGCCTCTTCCTGCAACAGGGGGAGTCTGGGAAGGCTTGGAGGAGTCTGGGACTGGGACTTCTGATCAGAGCGAGCCCAGTGTGAGAAAGGAGCTAGTCGAGAGGGGCCGAATTGAATCCTCCAAGACCATGTTGAACGCTTTGATGGTAGGGCAGATCGGTGCCATGTAAGAGTCCCCCTACGTAACCCAGAGCTTTGAAGGGGGTCCTGGCAGTTCAAAGAACCATAAATAGGGAAGTCAAGGAAGATGGAAGTGAGTGAATAGTGCTGTGTGCGCGTGTGCACGCTTTATTCTTTCCTCCACAAATCTCATACGTGGCCCACTGGCTGTAGTCAGGTTCATGAACAAGACTTCATTATGATGAGAACGAACCAGGAAATCCTCAAGCTATCATGCGTCCTTTCCTAGTACGTAGCTCAGAGATCTAATAAAATGCAGTTTGTTGCTGTACCCCAACCATGTTTTGTTGCCTCCATCCGAGGATTAAGCATGGCTTAGAATCTTGGTGTGTAGGCAACGGAACCATCCAGTTTGTCATTTTGCACAATTCGTATGTCATGATGTATTCTGGTCTATTCAGGCTCCATGACATACGTGCAATGGTGTTTGTGTGTTGGTTTGCTTGTGATAAATGAATATAATCAGATCCAAAAGGAGAAAGCACGCAGCAAGCATCCCATGGTTTGTGCAACAACTGTAAAAACTGTGGCAGAAAAATCCCATGGGCTGTACTTCGCCAGCTGAGGGAAACTGTGCATTACTCGTGCATGGAGCCTGGGAGGTGGTGTGACAGCGCACAGATGTCTGAAGCAGAACCCTGGACCGAGTTGGACCAGCACCATATCTGTAAAGTTGTGTGGAATTTAGTTTACTGGGGTGCGAAACAAAAAAGTGGAAGGAGCTTGGCTGAGCAAAGCAGATGTGCCTAGGAGGAAACGCACCATTTGTCTGCACCAATATATGCATTTTCATCCATGCGTTCCATTGCATTCTTTTTTGATTTCAAGTTCTCTTTTGCAAAGGGGAGGGTAGGCAACTGTTGTTCCCAGCATGGTGTACCAGCTGCGTGTTTACCTTTGTAAAAGCAACTGGGGTGGAAGGAGAGAAAGCGAGTGGCTTGGGGAGTGTGCTTGTGATGGGGGGGAAACACATTGGTGGGGGAAAGGATTACGTAGGTGACAACTGCATTCCTCCACTCCACATCACAGGTCTTGCCATGGCCTGCTCATTATTTCAAAAAGTGTCCTGGCTTTGTTTACATGCATTTGCATATAACATTTAGCTTCTCTAAAGCGACCACCTCATCCCCCTTATATTCATCCCTTGGTTCAAGAAGCCTTTCCCTTTTTAAGAACAAAACAGGGGCTGATTGTTACCAGAAATGCAGCCAGAGGGAAAAGATAAAAGTCACGTCTCCCTTTCTGAATCGTTCACTGGGAAAATTTCAGGCAACTGGAAATCAGGTTACATTTGGGCTTTCGAGCCTGGCTTACTTTTCCTGGTAATGTAATTCAGTGTTTTGATTTAATACAGCCGGTCACCCGGCACTCCTAGTTGTCCTCCCTGAAATCCAGACAGAGGAAAATCTTAAGAAAAAGATTAAAATAAAAAATCTCTGGGCAATACGGAACCTTTTAATTAAAGGAAGGGGGAAACACACTTCTTAAAGTAGAAATAGGGATTCCCGCCATAAAGCTTGGCGATATGGTGGAAGGTTCTTGTGGACTTGGGGGGAAAAGATGAAATCCAAGGATCAGCCCTTTTCCATTCAGCCCAGAGGAGTTGGCCGTGTTAGTCTACAAGTAGCAAAATCGCAAAGTCCAGTAGCACCTTTAAGACTAACCAACTTTATTGTAGCGTAAGCTTTAGAGAGCCACAGCTCTCTTCATCAGATGCTTGCGCTACAATAAAGGTGGTTAGTCTTAAAGGTGCTACTGGACTCTTGGCGATTTTCCATTCAGTGCTTCTCTCTATCCTCTGGAATGTCGGGGCTCCCTTTGAATTTAAAAGGCGACCAAGGCCTTGGGGGCCCGAAAGGCCTTGGGGACAGAAGAGCTGAACCCCGGGGACTAAGCAAAGACCCTTCGCTGTCAGCCTGCAGAGGAAGGACGAGCTCCAGCTTGGGTTTGGCGGAAGGCACAGCCGGGGGCCGTGACTGTGCCGAAGGCAAAGCCGAGAAGTGCCGTTGGCACGTGCTCTCATCGGAAGTACTGCCCTTCCGGTCTTCGGCACCGACGTGCTGATGAGGCAAGTCCAGCGCCTTCCTCAGGTCCTCTCGGCTGCCTGTGAACGGAGGCTCATCACTTTGCGGAGAAGGCACGGAGCTGTCACTGCCTTCGGCACTGTGCACATCCTGCCCCAGGCTGGCAGAGAGGCGCGGCACCAGGAGCTCGGCATTGCTCTTCTCTGGCCGTTGCTTAGGAAGGTTGCGGATCTGTTGGATCTGTTGCTGGAACCTCAGTTTAGCTGTTGGGGGAGAGAAAAACACAAGGTTTCCCTGGGCATTAACGGGTTTGCTCTGGCACAGTTTGCAACGTGCTTGGAAAGCGATCGCCTAGCTGCAGCGCCCAGCTGTCCTCCATGTCGAGGAAGAAGTAGACCCAGGAATGCAGCCATGACCATGAGAGTCAAACGCACTAGATGCAAAGTAATACCCACCCCGCTCCCTTTGCAGCCGCCACCAGGGCTGATTCCGCACACGTTGGATAATGCACTTTCAATATATGCCAATAAAGGCTTGCTTGACTGACAATGCACTTTCAATGCACTTTATCCATCGTTTGAGGTGGATTTTTTGTTCCGCACATGAAAAGATCCGTTCCAAATGATCTATAAAGAGGATTGGAAGTGCATTATCCAACGTGTGCGGAATCAGCCCAGGTTGCAAAATGCCCATCCAGGCTGTACATTCTCATGCCTCATTATATGCCCCAGCTAACCACATTCGGTTGGGTGGACTGCTGTTTCACATGCAAACGCCTGTCTTTCTGGACAGTGGTAAACAGCCCTACCCACACAATCTGCTCCCACAAGGCACTCTGCTTCCATTTCATTAACACCTTCTGCCTCAACAGTGTCCCTCTTCACATAAGGTGACAGCTACAGCCCACTCAGCCAAGCTCAAAAGAGGGTATATTTGGATCTCTCAAACAGTTGGGTAGTGGAGGCCAAAGAGAAGAAATTGAGAAGGTGCCCTTCCTCCAAAGATGGATTCCGTCATGCTGACTTCTCCATCAGCAGAGGGTGAAGTCTCTTGAAGGCAAGAGAGGGGGCCAGGAAAGACTAAGAGCTGCACTCTCCCTGGAGAGCTAAAAACAAAGAGGAAAGACCAAAGGGAAGCGATCTTAGAACTCCTAAATCACCAGTCAGATTTGCCAGCTTTTGACATGGTTTCTAGAGCTTTCCCAGGGGGTTAATCTGGAGATCACTGTATACTCTGAACAGCGCCTACTGCTGGTTTCTCCTTAGCAACCCTCCAGCTAAAGAGATGGGACTAGGTTCAGGTTGTAGAAAAGAGCAAGAGTACAGCAGCACCTATAAGACTAACAACATTTGCGGCTGTGTTTATTTCCGGCAATCTTAGGCTCTGGTAAGGACATGGAGGGGGTGGGTGAAGTTCCTTTGGGAATGGTTTATGCAAGTAAAAATTACCCTATGGAGGGGAAAATGAGGATTCGAGTCCTTGCATGCTGGCAAGTCAACACCAGAGAACAATGAGGATTAGCCCTGGTGACGGCTCTCCACCAGTTATGTCCTGCAATTCCAACTGTGCAAAGCAGCCTGTCCCTTACCTTTCATTAGAGACTCATTCTTCTGCTGTAGAGCCTGAATCTCTGAAGCCATGGAGGAGATCTAGAAAAGAGACAGAGAAACGGTAGACATTCAGAAAATGGATCTGACAACTGTGTGCGAGCCGTACGTGTTTCAGAAGGTCCATGCGGTCGATGGAGTCTTCTTTATCGATATGTCATTCTACCTCTTTTGAGGATTCCCCCCTCGAATCAGCTGTTTATGGGGAAAGCTGTGTTAGAAGAGCTGCCTGCAAGGCCCATGGGGAGCAGGCCCTGGAAGATTAGATCGTTCCCTTACGGTTTCCATTTTCTCTTTCAGTAGTCGCTGGAGTCTTTGTACTTCTGCACTGCTGCTGGGCATATCTGGGTCTGCAGACTGACCTTCCGAAGGCCTGGCGGACTCGGGAACAGCCTGTATGGAGACAGAAGAAGAAATTCTGGGCATTCCAGAAGGCCATTCATTGCTGTCCCCTTTGTGCCTCCCTGCACCCTTCCAGTACCTCTGGTACGCCATCCCAAACCCATACACAACCCTCAAGAGCTGGGTAAACAAAATTTCTCCTTCCAGCTCACTACTCCCTCGGTCGTCTTGAGAAATGCCGAGTCTTTATGAAATCCCACATCCGACCAGGAGGCCAACTGCAGGCACAATGGCGCCTATAGCAGGAAATCCCGAAAGAGAGGGGAGGAAGGGAGAGACTTCTTATCAGGACCTCTTGAGGTTTCCGAGGCGCCTGTGACCTCTCTTCCTTGCTTCTTCCAAGCTGCTTTTTGGACTGTTCCTGTTGCTGCCTCTGCTTGAAAAGCCCCTTCAGCTGTTGGGGAGGGAGAAAACGACAGACAGGGATTCTAGCCAATGCAGATTGCCCTGAGGGTAGGTAAGATTCCAAGGACAATTATGCTGGGTTAACTAATCTGGTTTAGATCCCGTCTTTAGCTCTGTAATGGTTTGTGCTGGGTTAAGGGGTTTATTTAATGTTTTTCTTTTTTTGGAACATTTCTCCTAATCAGTAAAGTGTCATTAATCTTGAGTATATTCAGGTATAGGGATAGGATTCCTTCAGGGCTTTTTTTTTAAAAAAAGACATACACAAAGTTTAATTTGTCTTTCGTATGCTTCAGTATTACCACTGGTTCGAAGAGCAAGAGGCCAGTAGCACCTATAAGACCAACAAAATTTATCCTGCAACAGATTTTCAAAAGGAGGTTAGAAAGAGAGTCTGCTGATGGTGGAGCTCAAGACAATACATCCCCCTGGATTGACTCAAGACCCAGGCTTCCTGTCTCGTTACCCATGCTGGTTTCTCCACACCTAATCCAATCACGCCTGCTATTGTCATTCACCACTCATTGTCATTTGGCATCTGAAACCGCTCCACTCTCCAAGACATAAAGACAGATGGACCCACATTCCAGGTGTATCTGAAGAAGTGAACTGTGTCTCACGAAAGCTCATACCCTACAATAAATTTTGTTAGTCTTACAGGTGCTACTGGTCTCTTGCTCTTTTCTGCTGCTACAGGCAGACTAACACGGCTACCCGTCTTGATCCACTAGTTCAAAGAAGAGAGATTAGACAAATCATGGAAAGAAGGCCCATCAATGGCTGCCATTCACTGTGAGCTAAGTGGAACCTGCAGTCTCAGTGGCAGTCTACCTTTGAATATCAAACATTGGTGGGGTGGGAGGGAGGTTCATGATCAAGGAGGGGCTGTGGTCTTTACACTCTGGGACATATCTTATTAACCACTGTGGGAAGCAGGATGCTGGACTCGGCGGCCCTTGCCTCTGATCCAAGAAGGCTCTTCAATCATGTTTCTAACCCTTTTATATTTTTACCCCGCTCTTCCTCCAGGGGGCACTGGGCCTAGTACTCCCCTCCCTCATTTCTTCTGCACAATAATCCTGTATGGGAGGGTAAGCTAAGGAAGCGTAGAGTTGTGGTTAGAGACCGGGATCTGCAAGGCCCAGCTTCAAAGCTCCCACCCTGGCTAGGTGCCCTCATGCTGGTCACTCTTAATGTAACCACCTGGCAGGGTCGCTGTGAGGGTAAGAAAGGAGCCACATACACGGCCCGGCACTCTTTGAAGGAAGGGCAGGACAAAATGTACCGTTGTCCTGAGATGAACCCAGCAAGCATCACAGCCCAAGTGCAGATTTGAACCTGACTCTCCCCAGCCTCGCACGTTAACCACTACACAACACTGCTCTTTCTCCGTTCTGCTGTGTGCTTGGATACGCCACAGAGCAGAATTTCAGGACGGAGGCAGGGGGAGGCAGGGATGCCTTGCTGGTTAACCGGTTTAAGTTTGAGGCGTAAAAAATGCTTCTAATGGCCCGTGGCTTCAAGTGACGAAACAAATGCTCTAAAGCCCATTAAGAGATGTTCTGAAGAAGAAAAGCAAACAAACCGAGGCTTTAATTACAGCAGCGATGAACTCGAACAACAGTAGCCATGCCAGAAGCAATGGTGCCAGCCGCCCTAAGCTCGTGTGCGTCCGTACACACCCACGTCGTGACATTTCCCTCATCCTAGGCGTATGAATGCCTTGATGAATCAGAGGGAAAGAGCAGGAGACGCAATAAGGGCAGTGACTCACCTGCTCAGTGACCAGTTGATGCCGCCATTTCAGGATTTCCTTCTCCTCTTGGGGGCTTGGGATGACTTTTACGGCGGTGTCTGGGCTTGGACTCTGCTCCTAGGGCAGTGGGGGGAAATCAAACAGACCTGTGTGAGGTCGAAGGGAACAAGCAGACCGCCACATCTTGCTGGAATCCCCGCGGCTTTTGCACCTCCTTGTGCTTGTGGGTGAGCAGTATATTCAAAAGTGGGCCTTTTTGCGAACTGGTTACTAGGCAAAGACCACGGCAAGGTCACAAAGAAGTAATTGTGTGTGCGTGTGCGAGAGAGAGAAACGAACATACCTTGCCACCCACCTCCCATCCCCAATATGGTCAGTAAGTAACAGAGTAAGTACAGGGAATAGAAATATAGTGTATGCATTAGCCAGTATGTAGTATTTAATGATAATCCATTAATAGCCATTAATGATGATTTGGTCGATTCATGAATGGGGCGGTGAGCTGCTGCTCCATTACATGGGGATATTGCAGGGTTTTCAGCTCTCGGTGCTGTAAGGAATGCAGTGGTAATTAAGACCCAGCTTGGTGTAGTGGTTAAGAGCGCAGGACTCTAATCTGGAGAACCGGGTTTGATTCCCCATTCCTCCGCTTGAAGCCAGCTGGGTGACCTTGGGCAAGTCACAGCTCTCTCAGAACTCTCTCAGCCCTACCCACCTCACAGGGTGAATGTTGTTGTGGGGATAATAATAACATACTTTTTAAACCGCTCTGAGTGGGCATTAAGTTGTCCTGAAGGGTGGTATATAAATCAAATGTTGTTGTTGTTGTTGTTGTTGTTATTATTAATACCAAGCCCTTTGAAGATTGCCTTTTATGATTCCCTTACCGGCCTGGGAACTGGAGGTTGGTCCGATACGCTCCCCTTCAAAAGGTCCTTTGCCTGATTCAAGCCACCCAAGGTCAGTTCCTCCTCATCTTGTTTTTCTGCACCTTTTCCCGTGGGAGCAGGGAGTGGGTAAATGAGGCAGAAGAGCAGAAATCGCTGAGTAAGGACTATCCAAGTCTCCCATTCATCCGTCCCTCCGCAGCCCTTTGGAGAATGGACCCTCCCCACCCCACTGGGAATGCTTTGTGTGCTCCCCGTTGCTGTAGCTCATGACCCCCAAAGACAGGGGATCGAAAGCTCTTACTTTGAATCACTTCATTCAGCTGGGCTGGAGCCGTGCTACGGCGAGAGCACCTCCCCTGGGATTCTTCGTCCTTGCCTGTCCCGTTCTTCCCCATTTCTCGTGTCTCGGGAGCATTATGCGACCCGAGTCCCGGGAGGTCTTGTACAGCTTCGATTTCTGCCAGCTAGGAAGTGCACCAAAGAGGTATCATCCAAGAACAGAGAGAGAGAGAATGTGCCCCTAGCAGTTCAGTAATCCCCCGAATTCTTTGTGGTGACCTTCTTGTCTTTGCACGATGGTCCCCACCTGCAGGCTGTTTCCATTGCTCAGCTTATTGTTTGTGTGGCACACCTGGCTGAGCAGACAGAGTGTCTCTCATCACCCCACTAATGTCTTTTTTTTTTTTTGCAACTATCCCAATTTGCTAGCAGTCATTCCCAATTTTCTGGACCTGATAAACCACTGTCCCCATTTTTACCTTTGGGGAAACCTTGTTAACATCTTGTGTGTGTACCTTACTGATCTTGTCACTCTTTAGTAGTCAACCCCCTCTCAAATGTCTCCAGAGGCAAATTCTCAAGAGCGAGAACTGCATGCTCCTCATCTCTAGCACACGTGTGTTCCATGCACGCACATGAACATTAAGGTGCTGTGCCCAGCCTGCTGTTGCACGTACTGAGTGGCTGCAGTATAACATGAACAGTTGGTAACAGATGGCAGAACACTTGTTTTAGTATTACATTTATGCCCCCTCTCTCCATCATGGAACCTAAACAGCCAAGAGGTTGAAAGATACTTTGGAAAACCGTAATTCATCCCAGGATACGGTGGAAAGAACATGATCATATTGAAGTTAAGCAGATGTAGGCTTGGTCTGTACCCGAATGGGAGACCTCTAGGAGAACCCCCTGTGTATACTGCCTTAGCTAACAGAGGACAGGGTTATTATGGTGCGCTAACAGAAGGAATCACATGACCCTTGATATGAGATGTCAGCAATATGTCCCTATGTTCAGCTTCGGACAGTCAGGGTACCTGCCTCGATCGATTCTTGTTCGCATTGTTCCCTAATGGGAAAACTAATTCTATCACCTTGTTTGTTGGTTCTCTTATGCGGACTAATCGCACTGTTTCACATCCTGCAATTCACCTTCAGACACAGTGAGAAAAGCAAGACTGTAAATGAAATAAATGCTAAATAAAATCAGAATCAAGCAAATAAAAATAAAGGTATGTCCTCAGCTGCCCTCTACACCCAAAGCATCTGCATCCCGAGTGGTTATTTTTATATTTATTTCAAATATTTGTTATCTCGCTTTTCCTCCCAATCAATAGGACTTAGATGCACCACGCTTAAAAACAAACACAACTGCACATACAGCACAAATAAAAGGAAGGCAACCACAATCTCCATTCTTGGGCCACCAAACGCTTGTCTGAAAAAAATTCGCTTTACGGAGATCCCCAAATTCGTGCGAGATCTGGACCTTCCTTGGGTTTTACCAAAGAGACACCCCCCCCTCCCTGCCACAGGCTTCCTCTCGGGCCTCTCTCACCTTCCGCTCAAGCGCAGAAATTTTCATCTCCTTCTCCGTTCTGCTCACATTCTCGGCTTCCTCGAGGCGTTTCAAGGCCTGTTCTCTGAAGACACAAGAGACATCTTCAACGACTGCCGTGCACAAAGCCCAGATAATGCTTGCGCTCTTTATTATTTCTTGGTGGCACACACACAATGCAGCCTCCTTCCAAAGTTTGCTTCTGCTGTGAGGATAGATTTTATATCCGGCCTTTCTTCCAACATGGAGCTCAAGGTAGGCATGTTTGAGCTTTGCCTCCAGGCGCTGGGTAGACCTAGGCTTGCTTAAATGCAGCTACATCGTCAACATTAAGACTATTCCTGGCGATGAGGAGCATTTTCAAAAGGCTTTACATTTTGAACCTGGGGAAAAGTGACTTCCCTTCCACTCTTACTGCTGTTGTGGTTGGGCAACTGACATGGATATTCCCCACAGCATTATTAAGGGATGTGGAATACAGACGTCCTTCCCTAAAAGGATAGTTTTAGGTGGGAAGCCGTGTTGGTCTGCAGTAGAACAGCAGGATTTGGGTCCAGTGACATCTTAGAGACCAACAAGATTTTCAGGGTTTAAGCTTTCAAGAAAAACACCCTGGAAATTTGTAGGTCTCTTAGTCGTCACCGGATTCGAATCCTCCTGTTCCATAAAAGGAGTGTCATGTTTTCCCTCTGCACTCAGCATCGTGCAGATGTAAGGATTCTAAGAGAGGGGTGGACTGGCCAGTTCCTGATAAGGTTAGGTCCTCGGAGGGCCGCTGGCAGCCGAGAGTGAGCCAACCTGAGCTACGAGGGGCTGATAGTGCTACATGGGTCTGCTTGGCTGGCGACGAGGTGCCCGGGGTTGGTTCACCAACTGGCTCCTCCTGCATTGCCACTGATGGTGTTCAAGCTACGTGATCCCCTGCAGTGCTGCCCCCAGGCTCCCGGATCTGATGAGAGCCTAAACCAAGCAGCTCTTCTTGCTCCTGGGCCATTTTAATGTCTAAGTTCGCCCTGGGTTTGATAGTCCTTGCTAGTGACCATGAAAGCTTCTGCTGCAGTAACGATGAACAGATTTCAAGATTCCCTTTCAGGGTTTTGCTGCCACAGCCCCCCCCCCTTCCACAACGCCCCTCCTCCCAGTTTGCTTACTTCTCAGCCAGCTGCTCTTCCAGAGAGGCAACTATTCGATCCAGGTGCTGCTTCTCCGAGCGGCATTCTGCACACTGCATAAACATTTGGTCCAGTTTTAGTATGAATTTATACTTCATAGACTTTCCTGGTCAGAAAGCTTGCTATACCCAATATCTTACTGGTCTCTACCTGGCTTCTGATGGATTCCAGTTCCAGCTGCTGCCCTTCCAGTTCAGTATCGCGAGACTTCAACATGTCCCAGACCTTTTGTAGCTCCTCTCGGACTTGGACCACTTCTGCATCTACTTTTTGTGGAGCAGTCTAGGATTTCAGAGAGAAAGAGCTGGTTACAGACAAAGTGGATACACAGTTGTCAGTGAAAACTAGACTTGCTGCTGAAATCTTTTTGATAGCGTGGGTGGATTTATGGTGAAATAAAAGACCCCCAACTGCAACCTGTAACTCTCCCAAGCTGAGCACTGCAAAGCATCCATGCATCTGACAAAGGCCAAGTATTGGAAGGATTGGTTAAGGAAAGAAGAGATGCTCGGGTTGCTGAATTCTGTGCCAGGGAAATCCATGGAACTGCAGAATACACATACATTTATTTAAGATACCTAGTGTCATCATGTGGTTTCTAAATAAAAAAGAGTCCAGTAGCACCTTTAAGACGAAGGATGCATCTGACAAAGAGAGCTGTGATTCTCGAAAGCTTATGCTACAATAAAATTGGTTAGTCTTAAAGGTGCTACTGAACTCTTTTTTATTTAGAAACCACATGATGACACTAGGTATCTTAAATAAATGTATGTGTATTCTGCAGTTCTATGGATTTCCCTGGCACAGAATTCAGCAACCCGAGCATCTCTTCTTTCCTTAACCAATCCTTCCAATACTTAGCCTTTCAAATATAACTACAGTATATACTATATCCTTTTATAAACAATGTTACCAAAGGAGTTCACAACGGTACAACAGGATAAACAAAACCAATTAAAATCAATACATGCATTCAAAACCAGCAATGGAAAAACATATTTCTAACTCAATTAAGAAGGGCCACAGGACTGCTAGAGCAATTTTGCTTTCATTCCCCCCACCACCCTAAAAGAAGCTGAGAAATTACATGACAGGGCGTTCCAGCAAATATTATCCCACAACATTGGGGCAGCTGCAAAGAAGGCTCTGCTTTTACCAGTGTTGTATGCCCAAGTAAGGCCTCACTGGCTGATCATCCAGTACTGGGGGGGGGGGGGGCGGCGTCATGAGAACTTGGAAGTACTCAGAAACCAGAGAGGGGTTAAGTAGGATTTCTAGTTATCTGGGAAGGGTCCAGAGTGCCCCGCATAACATTTTGACGCTCCCCACAACTAACAGATGATAAATAAATTAGGCAAATAGGATTCCTTTGCAAGCTGCTGAATTCTGCCAACTGTATCCTGATTGACCAACTTTGCATTTCCCTCCCATGTACAGAAAGACAAGAGAAGCAAATGCCATCCAAGGGTGGCATAAACAGGAGAGTGACTTCTGTTTGTTGCCTTGGCTGCCATGGCACTTCTGGTCTGCCACCATCCATGTGTCCTTGAATTCCACTTCCTAACTGATAGGCCTAACACATTGCCAAGCAGACCAACCTATCAGCAGGAAGCCAAAGCAGACCAACCTATCAGCAAGGAGGCCAAGCAGACTAACCTATCAGCGGGGAGGTTCTGATCTTGCTGCAGCAGAAGCAAGGGAACACTGCCAGCTGGCTTCAGCAAGCTCCCTGAAGGAAAACAGGCATTGCAAAAGCCCTGTGATGTGTTATTTGCACAACACACCTCATTCGTAGGAACAGCGAAGGTCTGGCTCCCAGACTGCAGCTGCTGCACGTGCTGCTGCAGGGCCTGGCTGCGGTTCCGTTCCAGTTCCAGCTCCTGTTTACAAGCGTCTAGCTGCATCTGGAGAAGCAGAGGAGTTTCCAACTGCCAGGGGATGGGGGCGGGGGACAAGAGATTGGTTGGTAGCTGATGGATCCATTCCACATTCCCCAAAACCAAAAGAGTTTTGCCTTCAAAGCTGCCACCTTTCCCTTCTCCCAGCCCTCCTCTTTAGCAGCAACCAGTGCTTCAGCTGAGGAACCATTTTTCCCAAGGAGGGGCTTCCATGTCTTGAGAAAAGGCAGCCCTAGAAGCTGTGGGCGGGGGCTCCCTGAATACCACACACCTCAGCAGATGAGGCCTGGCTCTGCACATGTGTTTTCTCCAGCTCCTCCTCCTTGGCCTTCAGGGCTGTGGCCACCTGGTCCCACCTGTCCTGCCAGTACTGAGAAACCTGTTTCTGCTCTGCCAGGTGTTTCTCCATCTCCTCCTGTTTGCCACGCAAAGCAGCTTCCAGTTCCAGACAACGAGTCTCCGAGATGTCCTTCTCCCTTTTCAGAAAGCACTGAGATTCCCTGCCGGACGAGAAAAAGAACGTGCATGGGATGCTATTCTGGAGGAGTCCTGGAATGTATGTCTAGCCCATCCCAAGACACTGACAAAGGGCTTGCTGATAAAAGGAGCAGGTCAGAAGTCATTCAAAACCTCTCTCCAGTAATTCCCAACAGGTTACTTTATAAAATTAGAAGTGCAAGATTTGGATCCAGTAGCCCCTTAAAGACTAACCAGATTTCCAGGGTATGAGGTTTTGAGAATCAAAGTTCCTTTCTTTAGATACATTTAGAAAGTGGCTGTATGTAGAGTTATATCCAGCCAGAAGATAAAACCCTTGATAAAACTCTAGAAACGGCCACTTCTAAATGTATGTGAAGAAAGGAGCTCTGACTCTCGTTACCTCATACCCTGGAAATCTCGTTGGCCTTTAAGATGCTACTGGGCTCGAATCTTGCACTTCTACTAAAGACCAATACAGCTACCCACCTGAAAGTACCTATATAAATTAAAAAGCTTTGAGGTCTTTCCCGAATGAGAGGCCAAGGGCCTGAGTTCGAATCCTGAAGAAGGCAGGCTTTAACAACATCTTTTTGTTAAATCTCCCTTCGTGCACAGAGGCCTGCATTAGAGGGATGGAAGCCTTCTTTCAATTCATGTATGAACATACAGCTGCCTTAGGCTGCGCTGCTGGCCCTCACCAGATCTCTGGCAGACATCCTTCCCAACAAACACTGCCAGAAAGAGTCCCTTAAGGTGGAGATGCCACAGATTGAACCTGGGACCTTCAGCCTGCGGAGCACAACGTTCTGCTACTGAGGCCATCCTCCAAAGCGGCATATATTGAAGTCATTAAAGCCCCCCAACTACCCCATAAAGACTAGGACAAAAGGAAAGTTCATGGCCACTCAGAAAGACTCAGGCTGAACTGGGATTCAATCCCAGACCTCTCCAAGTCCAACCCTGCTTCTCTTCCCTTCTGGCTCCAACCCTTTAATCCCTGCATCGCCTCCATTGTACTGCCATTTCCAAGCCATTTACTATTTTGTTTTCCACTCCCTTTCCCCCACATAATCTGACTGCTTTGAAAAGATCCGCTCCCTGCTCATGCTGGAATGCAACATTGTCAGCCTTTATGTATGTAGATATCTGTACCTTCTGTTTTTCCTTTAATGGGGGACCCAGAGCAATTTACAGTGTTCGCCCATCTTCCACTGTAGCCTCGCCACAGCCCTGTGAGGTAGGTAAGGTCACCACCCAGTGAGCTTCCACAGCAGAGTGGGGATTTGAATCCAGATTTCCCAGTTCCTAGTCTGACGCGCTAACCACTAAACCACGCTGGCTCTCTGTACACACTTCAAGACTCTTGATGCTTTTTCTTCCGCCAGACACAAACACAGCTGCCCACCTGGAACCCTTTACTGCCAAAGTACCTGAGATTTGTACAGGTCTCCTGCAAAGCTTCCACCTCTTCATGCTGGCTTGCCCCATTCGCTGGCCCTTCACGGGGGCTCCCTTCCCTCTCCCTCAGCAGCTGGGCCCGTTCACTCTCCAGGTCCTGAATACGAGCCTCCAGGTTCTCCTTCTCGGCTTCCAAACGATGAAGGCTGTCTAAAGAGGCTTCTAGACTCTGGCGGCTTT
This sequence comes from Eublepharis macularius, assembly GCF_028583425.1. Taxonomy (NCBI): domain Eukaryota; kingdom Metazoa; phylum Chordata; class Lepidosauria; order Squamata; family Eublepharidae; genus Eublepharis; species Eublepharis macularius. The sequence goes on along the minus strand of NC_072807.1, from coordinate 33,544,705 downwards.
CAGCTACTTCCAAGGAAAGTTCCTCGTTTACCTGCAAGGGGAGATTCCCTCAAGATCTGCTGGCAAGACAAAGAGGAGGGAGTCCAGCAGCAGAAATGTCCTCCCCGGGCTATACCTTAATAAGAATATTGTCTCCTACATGCATACATTCCTGAAGGAATTGTTCTGTATATATTTTTGTGAGTTCACTGTCCAAGTACTCTGAATGGGGAGCCAGAGCCGAGAACAAAAAAAATGGCAATTCCCTTTAACACCTGCAGATGTGTCCTCACTGGGTTGCCAACCTCCAGGTTGGTCTTGGAGTTCTCCTAGAATTACAACCAATCTCTAAACAACAGAGACCAGGTCCCTGGAGGAAACGGCACCTTCAGAGGGCAGGCTCTATAGATTTACACCCTTGCTGAGTTTTATTCCCTACCCAAGTGCTGCCTTCCCCAGGTACTGCCCCAAATCTCCAGAAACCTGCCAGTCCAGAGGTGGCACCCCAGCACCAGCTGTTCTTTAATGGGAACTTGGGAGGCTGGGAAGGTGTATGGAAAACGAAGCAGTTGGGAACTCACTTTTTATTGACTTCCTCTATACTTCCCCCCACTTTTCTCCCCAAAGGAGACTTAAAGTGGCTTACATCATTCTTCCCTCCTCTATTTCATCCTCACAGCAACCCGTTGAGGCAGGTGAGGCTGAGAGGGGGTGAATACGCTAGGCCATGCAGTGAGCTTTGTGGCTGAGTGAGGATCCTACCACGAGACGAGACTGCATCGGAGACCTCAGTTTCCCCCATCTCCTCTTAACAGAAGCCAACTGACACCCTTGGAAGCACTTTGTGATACATGTAGGGAATCATTCTCAAATCTGCTCCGTTTGTGCCAAAGCAAAACTTGGCCGTTGCACTGTGAGTCAGTACTCAGTCGGAGGCAAAGCCTTTAACTCTGATAAAATAATGGAAACTATTTCAGATAGTGCTATCTAAAATGTTTGGGTAATTATCACGCTTTTCCCAAAAGCGGGAGCTGATTAGGTTCTTTTCACACACCTCAAAGTCAAATTTATTCTGGCTCAATGAAACACGAGGGTCAAGTCGTATCGTATATAAGGACACGGCTTTCAAAGAACTTTGCTTGGCATAACCCCATCGAATATTTTCCCTGTACATTTGCTCTCAATTTTTTTCAAAACACATATTTTTAAGGCATTACTGTCACAGGCTTGATTGAAACTCTTGATTCTATGTGATCAGCACTTTCGTAATTGGTATCTTCAAATTATTTTTTCAAATTCTTTTCACACAATTTCTTGGGAAGCTGGAGGCAAATGTTTTGCACAATTCACAGTTGGCAATATTTGTTTTCTGGAATTTCTTTTCCAAAACGATGTGGATCAGAGCGTCAAAGGGAAAAAAGAGAGAACCATGGAAAGCAACAGGGAACCATAAAATGTACCGTTAACAGCTTATTAAGGCAGCAAGTTAAACCATATTGTAATCACAACAAAGAGTTGATGCAACCAATTTAAAAGTGTTGTTTGTCACTAATCATTTCCAGAAATGCACACAAACATAATACACTGGGAGCAACTGGTCATTCAGGCAACACAAAAATACTTAGTAACGTTTATAAATCTCGTTCTGTTCACATTTTGTGGTCAGAGTGTGAAGTCAGAATATCGGAGAATCTAGAATGATGCCTTGCTCTGCCACAGAAGCTCACTAGGTGACCTTGGGCCAGTCACGCTCTCAGCCTAATCTACCTCATAGGGCTGTTGTGAGGATAAAATGGAGGAGAAAGATGTAAGGGGCTTTGGATCCCCAGTGAGAAAAAAAGCGAGGTATAAAAGAAGTCAAATACAAATAAAATTAACAGGAACGGTTGAGTCACATTTAGTAAGACAAGAAAGTACGTATAAGTGTCTCAAAAATTTTTGCTCTTTGCGAACGTAATTGAAATATCTGATTCAAAACAGCAGGGTTTTTTAGCAGACAAAAGATGGGGTTATTTCTATTGACTGAAAGGATAGACCCAGAATCCATTCCCACCGCTGAGGCTCACCTGTCTGGCAGATTTCAGTTCCCCTTTTAGGAGAACCTTCTCTGGGTCTTGCTGGCTGACCAGGGACTCGGCCTCAACACAGTCCGCACTGAGGTCCAATGGCCAGTCATCTTCCTGCTTCTTCTGCATACACTCCAACTCCAGAGGGAGCATCTGTACCTGGTAGTGGAGCAGCAGAAGTCACTGCAGGGGCTGCAGCCTGCACTTGAAACCGCCTTCATGCTTAAGCAACCCAACTGGGCTGCCCTGAACCAGAACTTTGCAAAGTCCAATTCTGAATAGTTCTGCCTTTTTGGTGCAACATTGCTGCCACCTTCTTTAGGTTTGGATACAGACTCTAGCCTAGTTCTTGCAAAGGTTATATCCCTGTTTGGGCTGTACCACTTCAGACTGAAGGCGAGGACGTGCGTGATGGACGTTTGCCCCTCTGCTCAAAAAGCTAGCGTGTCAGAGAAAAGTCTGGGCAAGAACATTTCCCCCGATGTGCAAGCTTTCAATTGGAGGGAGGGTATTTTTTTTCGTGTGAGCCATCCCCTGCACTCTGAAGTGGTACAGCCCAGAGACAGATTGATTGCCTCTGCGAAAACCAGGCTTCCGTTATGTTTCCGGAATCAATTGGATGTAATCTGGAAACCATATCTTGGCACCTGGGAGAGTCTCCCTTGTGTCTTTATTGGCTTCTCCTGCCCATTCTTCCCCCCTCCCATCCTCCTCTAGTCCCCCCGCAGCACCTGCAACCAGGAATAGCTGGGCTGGGGATTTTTTTTTTAAAAAAGAAGGCAATTGAGTGGCAAAAAGCACAACTGCTTCATCACCTATCTTGGTGGCAAATTTAAAAGTACCAATAGATTTTCTGGTTTGTAACTTGACAACATGAGGCAACAGATCTATTGAAGATCAACTTAGGGATGTGACCAATGGCAAGTGAGGACAAATTGAGGGTTGGGATCTGGGTAAACGCAGATCTTCTGCATAAACTAACACAGGCATAGGAACTCTGGCTTCTTTTGCACCTGAGCCACCTCACTCCAAAGTTTGTAGGCTCCTGCTCCAAAATTTGGGGCCAAGGGAATCCAGATTCTGAGCTTCAAATGTAATCATCCAAAATACCCAAGCCGAGCTTGCCTTTGCCTGCCCGGCTGTTCCCTCCCCACAACCCATCTCATCTTGGCCAGCCGAGTTCTGCATCTTCCTTCCTCCCCATATCACCCCACCTGCCCACTGCCCTCACTGTACCTGGAGGAGGCATTCCCTATCCGAAAGCACTCGATTCGGTTTTGGAGATGCTTCATCCACTTCCCCTTCCAAGCCAATCACTTGAGTAGGCAGCAGGTTCTCCTCCTGTTGAGGGGGCATCACCGTGTCATTCTGTTGATATTTCGTGGCACATGCTATTGTGTTTCCCTGCAGGGTGTACTTTGCAAAGACATCTGAGCAAGACTTGGAAATTAAAGATTAACTCAGGGTGGAGGGAAGCTGGGAGAGAATACGCCTGCTCAGATTTAATGAAATACACCAATATGAAAAAAGCTTCCATGGACCAAACCTGGCTCCTGAATCCCTCTAGACCAATACCAGAGCTAGCAATGGCGACCAGCATGGCTGGGCACCTGCCAAGGCCCCCATCCTGGCAGAAGGGCCAACCCCAGCTTGGGATGCTGCGTTGATCTCCCACTGGAAGGAGTGCCTGGATGCAATGGGGGCAGAAGGATGGCACGTTGGGAACCAGGACAGATAAATGAGGAAGAGGAACGCTCATATGACACCCATCACAACAAACCTCTTTGGCAGGTTTCAGCTGCTGTGCCGTTTCCTTCTGCTCTTCATGCAAGGGGTTCATGCAGTTCTCCTGAGCAACCAGGGTTTCTTGAAGGGCCGGCACATGTTGGCCAATATCCTTCTTTCCCTGGAATTCAAGCGTGCAGGGAAATCAGTCAGAGAGAATTGGCCAGTGCCGAATAAACACCAATACGTTGTTTCTATAAACTCAGCCTAGCCTGGAAGATGGCTCCCTACCTCAACGTGGCTGATCTGGTTGCCTGGACGCGTGCCACGATAACACTGACTACTGCAATGCATTGTACACAGATCTCCCCTCTAAGTTAACTCAGAGACTTCAATTGAATAGAAGTCTGCAGCTTGGTTATAATCAGGAGCTAGGACTGGGGCCAGGGCATCTGCGGGACCATCTCTCCCCATATATTCCATGGAGGACTCTCCGGTCGGGAGAAAAACAGCTATTAGTGGTCCCTGGTCCCAAGTAGGCCCGCCTGGCCACGACGAGATGCAGGGCTTTCTCGGTCCTGGCTCCTACCTGGTGGAACGCTCTGTCTACTGAGACCAGGACAAGGTGGGATTTATTGTCTTTCCGCCAGGCCTGCAAGACAGAGCTGTTCCACCAGGCTCATGGCTAAGGTTGGGCCTCCGCCGGCCTGGGGGGCGGGAAAGGAAATTTACCCCCCCCCCCATGAAAACCTGTCCACCACAGTATGCATGCAAAATATTATAAGTCTTCCTGATGCTGCCGCTGCACAATACAAAATGTCACTGTTTAAACAGTATTTTAATATTTAATATTTATACAGATGTAACGTTTTAAATTGTTTTAAAATGTTGTTAGCCACCCTCAGCCCGCTTGCAGGGAGGGTGGGATATAAATATGAAATAAACAAAATAAATAATAAATTAATAGGAGGAGCATGAATATTACTCATATTCTGCAATCACTCTATTGGCTATCAGTTGTCGGGGTCAATTCAAAGTATTGGCTATCACATACAAAGCTCTTCACAGCTTTGGTGCGTCGTGTCTACGGGCCGGCCTCTCTCCCTATGTCCCACCATGGCAGCTTTGCTCATCTGAACAGGGCCTTCTGCAGGTGCCACCCTTCACATGGGCAAAATCAATGGCTCCCTGCCCGCGTGCATTCTCTCTGGTGGCCCCTACCTTATGGAGTGGCCTACCCGAAGACATCATGAAAGCTCCCACTTTCTTGGCTTTCTGGAAACAATGCAAAACTGAATTATTCAAGAGGGCTTTTTACTCAGATAGGAGGCCTGTACTGTAAGGAAGAGATCTCAAAGAGAGGCATCAGTAAAAGGATAGGGACTGTAGATTTTACTACTGTGTACTATCTGTAGCTATAAGTGTGATCCTACTGGGTCGTTTCTGTGTTGTTTCATATGTCAGTCTTAGAATCACTTTTGCTCTGTTTCAGTATGTCTTCAACTCTATTGGATTTCTGCTGGTTTTAAATCTTTGCAAAAAGGCATTTATTTACCCTATTATATTGTTTATTGAAATGTCCTTGAAATTGACTGTAACTGACTAAAATCGACATTGGATAATCTGCCGTGAGTCAGAGGACTATAAATAACTTAAATAAATAAACTTTCCTAGCCAATTGCATTATACGCACAGCCCATTTATGTACGCTTTCACAGCCACAAATCCTGTCCACCAATGTAATTGTACAATGACTTTCTTACCATATTTTCATTTTTGCCAGAGTCCCGGGATAATAATCTGTATCGCCTTTTGCCTGAATACGATTTGGGCTTCAGTAGCTCCATCTTCAAACTGAACATCCTAAAAAGTAAGACCGTCCCAGTCAAGCAGGGATCTTCTATATTGCTAAGAACTGTTAACTGGATTCCCTTGCAGGAAATTACAATGGAAGAGTCACACTGACTGTATTATATGTTGGATTTTAATTTGGCTCTTCCATGCTCTCTGTCACATCAACAACGTTTACAGTGCAATACTAAGAATGCTTTCCTAGGAGTAAGCCCCACTGAACAGACTTCAGTAGGATTCTGTATATGCCTGCCTAGAATTGTATTGTCAATTGCCCTTTTTACATCCTATGTTATGATTCTGAATAGTTGTGGCTGCTTCAGATGTTTGAAGATGATGACCGAAAAGCAAACAGCTGGCCGCTCTCATTTTATTCATTATTATTTTATTTACTGCATTTATACTCCGCCTCTCTCCCCAAAGCAGCTTACATTACTCACCTCTCCTCTCTTCCACTTTATCCTCACAACCCTGCGAGGTAGATTAGGCTGAGAGTGTGTGAATGGCCCCAGGTCACGCAGAGAACTTCCATGGCAGAGCGAGGATTCGAACCTGGGTCTCCTAGATCCTAGTCTGACACTCTAACCACTACACCATGCTGCCTCTCTTTGGCCAGAATCACACTCTTACAACCTGGACTTCCCAGCTTTCCTGACAGCACCATCCAAGCTAACCTTCTAATTTATAAGATCCAAGTTCTCTGCCCTCGCTCAGAATAGCCTTTCACTGAATTCTTCTGACCCAACACCAGGGATTCCACTCACTTATACTCCCGCTCCCATTTTCGCTTCCTGTCTGCAGAAGACATCATTTCCAACCACATCTTTTCCTTTTCCAGAAGGAAGAAGGAGCTCTCCATCTGCGGTAGGAAAGACACTGAATCAGAGAGGAGATGGCAGGGGCACAATCAGAAACTGACCCCAGCGTGGAGGGGGTTGAAGGCAGGAGGTATTTCACTCTATCGGCAATCAATTTACCCCACCCAGGGCTGGTTCTCTGGCCAAGCCACCAAAGCGCTCATTTGGGGCATCACAATAGGAAGAGCAATGACGCCCTGTAACTTGGATTGCACTCAGCCGCCGGCAGTGTATGAGGCAATTGGGAAGCTGCCGAAAAGAACAAGAGACACACATCTCCGACTTTTTCTTCCAAGTTTTTTGCTCTGTTTAAAGCCCTGGAAACTACCCACCCCGAGCTCTAATCCGTAAAAGTTTCTGCCACGATGACCCTGGAAGTCTTTAAAAAACCACAAGACTCTTGTGTACACAGAATCCTTCCACCTATACTTTAGAAAGGATCACCTACTCTCACATGGGCTTGCCTGCCATTTCAGGTCGTCTGAAAAGACTGTACTTGGAGGGTTTCCACCTGCAGAAGTATGATGGGTGGCTACCACAGAGAGGGCCTTTTTAGTAGTGGCTCCCCCTCTTTAGAACACCCACACCCCTGCTGCTCACCTGGCAAATGATCTGCTTAATTTCAGGTGCCAAGTGAAATGTTATGCAGAGGAACTCCCTTCCCCATTTGCCACTGAGCCAACTCACCCTCTTCCTCCTGGCCTCATGACCCACTTGTAAGAGAGACGAGGCCAACATTTCAAGAACAACCAATTTAAAATCAATAATATTTAATAGCAGGCTCTACGTTACCCTCTGCTTCAGGGACAGCAGCTCAAACCTCATCACGTTCAGGTCTATCTCCAGCTTTCTCAGCTCTTTTATTTCTCCTCTTGGCATATGGTCAGCTTCCCTTAGGAAGGCCGCCAGTTCCGCCTCCTTATGGACCCTCTCGGGTAGGGATGCTCTCAGGTCCTGCTCTGAGACACTCCGCCGTCTTCTAGCCGATGGCTGCAGGGGACCAAATGCTCCTGAATCGTGGCTCGGGAGACGAGATACAGGATGCCGCCAGCCGAGCGTCAAGTGGGAAGGCCCCTCAGAGGACTCCACGTCGGTGCTTAAACCTCTGCAAAGAAGAAGCATGCTGTATTTCAGGTTTTCAAAAGAATTTTCAAGACAGACCTTCTCCATCTTGCCTTAAACAAGATTCAGCTGCTGTAGCACAGTGGTTAAGTGGTTCGGCTTCAAATCAACACCCTGCTGGTTCGAATCCCACTCCTGCCATGAGCTCAGTAGGTGGCCTTGGGTAAGCCCCTCCTCTCAGCCCCAGCTGTCTTGTGAGGATAATAACAACACTCACCACTCTGGGTGAGGCATTAATCTGTCTAGAAGACTGGTATAAAGCACGGTTATCATCATCATCATTATTTTTATACCATTGCACCCCACTCATTCGCGAGAGCGCTCTGCGTTTATTGCATTGTTAAGTGATTTACTGTGAATTGGTTCAAAATGCAGTAGACAGGCCGCTGTTTGCTTATTTAGATATTTATACCCTCTTTTGTTTCCCACTGGGGTTACAACAGTGTTCTCCGCTCTTCACAACAACCTTGTAAAGTAGGTTAGGATGAGTGTGTGACTGGCCCAAGGTCAACCAGCAGACGGCAGACAGGGGATTCGAACTTGGGACTCCAAGACTTTAGTCCAACTCTCTAACCTCTACACCACACTGGCTGTCTACAGTCAGGGTCCAGAATCACGGATCATATTATCCCTGTGCTGTAAGGTCTACACTGGTTTCCACCTTGTTTCTGGGCCCAATTCATTGTACTGTTTCTTACGTTTGAGATGCTATACGGCTTGGTGCCAGAGTGCTTGGAAGGCATCCTCCTTCCATATTGTCCAACCTGTAGTGGCATTTGCGGAAAACTTATGTTGGTATGCCACAAGTCCTTCCATCTTGCCCTGTTCATGCCATCTGGCCTGAATATGCCTTGCTAGGCTATACTGTTTTTCTGCTGATATAAGCTCTAACCTTGCTGCATGTGTTAAGTACAAGGATATGTAAACTAATACTTGACAAGAGAGAGTCAGGCAATCATTTCTTGAACTGGCGTCAGGCCTTGGACACAGAGTATTTTTTGGTCTTGAACCTTCCCTTGTTGACAAGCAATCGACCTTCCTTTAATTATCTCCCTTTTGAAGGGAATCAAAATGAAGTAGTTTCAGCCTATATAAGTCTCAGTAAATTCCTTCTCTAATTGGACCTCAACACGGACTGAGCTGCAGCAGTGCCACGCAGAACCAGGTTGAAGGAGTCCTCTTGTTGCTGTTAGAAGGGATCCCCCAGCAACTGAAAGGCTGCTGAAGTGTGATATCCTTCCTTTGTTTTGTATGTGTGGCTTGTTGCCGTGTATGTTGGATCTGTGTACTTATTGTCACTTGTTGTTGGTTATTGAATAAATTCTTTTTTCCTTCTGCACCGGTGTGCTCATTGAATCCAAATCCTAAAAGAACCATCTGCCTTTTGGCAAAACACAACCTGCCCATTAAGATCCTCTCCTGAACCCCTCTTCTCTAGATCCTGGCCTGCAGAGGTGAGGCAGGCAGCAATCAGAGGCAGGGCTTTTTCAGTGGTGGCGCCTCACCTTTAGAATGCCCTCTCCCTACAGGCTCTCCTTACTGTTCTTCAGGCACTCAGCTGAAACATTTCTATTTACCCAGGTATTTAATCATCATTTATCAAGGGTGAAGGGGAACCCTTGGAGATTCATCTCCCCAGAGGGTGGCATAGTTCGGCTGTACGGTTGAGCTGGTCCTGAACAAATGTTTGCTACTTGGCTACCCCCATCCTTGCCCTCAGTCTCCTTTGACCGATGTCTCAAACCCTCACCCCTGGAAATATGCAATGGAATCATTCCACCTTCTGTGCTGAAGCAGCTCCTTGAAGGCCAAACCTACATTCTGCTGTCCCTGAAACGGCTGCTTCGCTGTGAGCTCGTGGACCGGGATCTGTGAGGATGCTTGGGGCTGAGCGATTCCCCATCAAATTCTCTCCCTGGTCTTCTCAAGCACTCGGGCTCCAGAGATCCTGGTGCCCCATTGGCAATCCCCTGAATGAGAAAAAGAAAGGATCTTTTTAGAGTTCTCTGCCATTCATTATTCCTTTCTCCGATATTCATCTCCTCACTCATTTCATCATCCTTGGTGCCTTATTATCCTGAGCAGTGCACGGTTATCGCTCCCAACTGGTTGGATCCAAGCACCATTACTGATTTCATGTAGTGGGTTGCCACCTCAAAATTTCAGACATCAGACACTGTGTATTGTCGAAGGCTTTCACGGCCAGAGAACGATGGTTGTTGTGGGTTTTCTGGGCTGTATTGCCGTGGTCCTGGCATTGCAGCCCGGAAAACCCACAACAACCATCAGACACTGTGGTTATGCCTGGTGTTCTATGGAAGTGCCCAGTGTCTTTCCCAATATTTCACAGTTCTAATGTTCCTTTTATTTAAAAAACCTCCCTGCAGAAAGAAAGCTAGCTGTTAGAACCTTTTTCTTCTTGACATGCTGATTTTTTATTTGCAGGGAGCGTGGGGGAAAGGAGCCAAAATATCTTGCATGGCCTGCAGTTTGCAGCAGTGCTTTTCACTGTCCCTCCTAAGGTTATTACTGCCTGCTGTATGCACTGCTGAGCCCAGAGGGAAAAAAAATCAAAGCTGAAGGGGAGGTCAACAAGAGACCATGCTCTCTTCCTTACCTTTGCTGGAAAGAGAAACTTATTCATGCTTCTCCACTTGAGCGCAGTGGTGGCAAAGGACTGACGGTTCCTTCTAGAAATTTCTGGGTCTTTGCAGGACAGACTTGGGGACTCAGTTCCTGAACCACACTGCAAGCACCTGCGGCTGCCGCTGAACCGGGAAGGCAAGCCCTCATGCCCGTTTTTCCTCTGGACTAACATTTATGGACAATCACAAGGAAATCCCGTCCTCTCTTGCCGAGGCAGCGGGTCTGATACAGTTGCCAGAACTGGAAGCCTCACAGATTCAGGTTCGTGGATGAGGCGGCAGGAAGACTCCCAAAACAGGAAGATCTGCAGGATCCATCAGTAAAGACCAACAAAAAGAGGGTAGATCTCATAAAAGCGCCTAGAGCTAGCTGCTGCAGGCACAACAGCACCTTAAAGGCTAACCCGTTTATTACAACAGAAGCTCTTGTGAGAAACAGCCCACTTCGTCAGAGGCGTGAAGTGTTACAGTCAGTCGGCAGAGATATTTACAGCTAGGGTTACAATCAACAGAAGTACAGAAGGTGGGTGGGAGCTGACGACAGGCAAGTTGGCCCAGCTTCCGTTTCCACACTACTCACCTTCTTCCGGAACGGGGCACACCGTCACAAAAAAAACACGGAAGATAGCATCTTCTCATGTGAGTTTTGTGCGACGTTGCGCAAAACTCGCGTGAGAAGACGCTATCTTCCACGCTTTTTTTAGTGACGTTGCGCCCCATTCCGGAAGAAGGTGAGTTGTGTAGAAACGGCCAAGGTGTGCTACATCACGCTGCAGGGCCCAGGAGAAAATGAAAGCCAGTCTCCGTTCAACAACAACATTTGATTTATATACCACCCTTCAGGACAACTTAATGCCCACTCAGAGCGGTTTACAAAGTATGCCATTATTATCCCCACAACACCCTTTGAGGTGGGTGGGTCTGAGAGAGCTCCAGAGAGCCGTGACTAGCCCAAGGTCACCCAGCTGGCTTCAAGGGGAGGAGTGGGGAATCAAACCCGGCTCTCCAGATTAGAGTCCCGCGTTCTTAACCACTACACCAAACAGGCTCTCATTCAGAACAGGTATGGGAATCCCAAACACAGAAGAATCTGAATAGTGTGTGCAAACCTGTACAGAGAAATGGTTTGTTTTTATCCTGTGCTAACCTTCTCAAGTCCCTCTTGTGTTTAAGTTACAGTATCACATCTGGACATGGATTCTCTACAGAATTCCACAGGCAGATACAGTATGGCAGAAGTGCTGCTGTTGGTGGTACAATGGTTAGAGCATTTGGACTAAGATCTGGGAAACCCAGCTTCGAATCCCCACTCAGTCATAAAGCTGGTTGGGTGACCTCAGGCATTTTCTTTCAGCCTAGCCCACCTCACAGGGTTGTTGTGAGGATAAAACAGGGAGGGGGAGAAACATGCACACCACCTGTGGAGGAAAGGAGGGTGTGTGTGTAAAAATGGATAAATTGTCCTCAGATGTATCAAGCAAGCGAGTCAAGCGCCATGAATAGGAAAGGTCACTCACAAGACTGCAAGTAGCGCTCTGACTTTCCTCTGGACTTACCCCTTGACAAATTGCACCTTGCCGATGGATCCCAAACGTGTCCAGTCGCCTGCTGCATGCACCAACATTCCTCCACGCCAAGAAACACAGGGCAGCTGCTACTATGGAAACTGTGGCTGTAACAAGCTTCCAAGTTCCTGCCTTCCTGGGTCTGCACAGATTGGCCATCGTGAAGCAAGTCACCTGTCAAGCCAGGAAGGGCAGAACAGAAAAGAGAGTCAAGCAGAGCCCTGGGAAACCACGTACCTTCCAACATGACACACAAACACTGATGAATGTGTAATGCCCCAGTCCTCACACTGCAGATCACTGCTTTAAACGATCATGTATACACACGCTTTTTGCATAAGGCAGCCTGTCCTGGACAGATTTCTGCCACGGGATCATATTGAGTCTAACTCTCCTTTGGAAATAAACACAGACCCTTAGGAACGTCGCCTAGGAAGTTTAATCTTAGAGTCTCTCTACACGAGACATCTGACACGGAAAAAGCACATGTTGGGAGATGCAATGTTAGTTGGGAAGGTTAGTTTAAAAGGACAGAGCCGGCAGCAGGACAAAAGCTTGACTATATATGGGAGCTGTGTGAAGGGGCTGTGAAATGCCAGAAGGGAAACTTCAGCCCATTATAACCTCTCCATGTCCAAGCCCGGCTCTGGAAGGCAACTCCAGCCCATTTCCATTCCTCGCCGTCCTCTGGTTGCAATCCCACAGTTTTAGACTGGGGAGGTAAAAATGACAAAGCCTTCAGGGAGGAGAAAATGAAATTAACAAACCCTCTGAGGAGTGATCTCCGCCAGCTCTGTCTTTTTAAACTATGCTTCCTGGACAACATTGTGTCTCCCTACACTTGACGAACACACACTGAGGTGTCCCGTGTAGAGAGACTCTCAGTGTTCCATGGAAGAGGCAATTCTAACACACCAGTCACATTTACAAGGTCATGAAAGAGGGAACAGGGTGTCTGCATCCAGATGTCCTGACTAGTTGAAACTTGAAGCAAGTCAGACTCCTCCCCCACAAGAAGACAAGCATAGGGGTTACCAACTCCAGGATGGGAAATTCCTGGAGATTTAGAGGGTGGAGCCTGGGGCGAGTGGGGTCTGGGGAAGAGAGATCTGCAATACTGCCTGATATGGACAGCGTTTTGCCATGGCATCTTGCCTTAAACAAAATGCAGCCTATCACAGCAATATTTTCACTCATCCATGACACCTCTCTGCATTTATTGTATTGTTAAGAAGCTGCAACCTGGAGATGCTGCCTTTTGCCTAGGGGAGAATTTGTTTTTTAACAATAGTTAATCTTTGTTGCACTATAATACAAATTTATATTTCTATTAGAGCCAGTCTGGTGTAGTGGTTAATCTGGAGTCTAATCGGGTTTGATTCCCCACTCCTTCACTTGAAGCCAGCTGGGTGACCTTGGGTCAGTCACAGCTCTCTCAGAGCTCTCTCAGCCCCACCCACCTCACAGGGCGTTTTGTTGTGGGGATAATAAATGACATATTTTGTAAACCGCTCTGAGTGGACATTAAGTTGTCCTGAAGGGCGGTATATAAATTGAATGTTGTTGTTTTTATTATGATAGGATTTCAGATTATTTAGCTACCTCGAGTGTTCTTTTGAAAGATGTGATATAAATAAGTACATCAATGCAGCCACAGACTTCAATGTTTTCTCACTGGTTTCTGAATAACACTGTTTTTTAAAAACTGAGATATATGTATTTGTGTGGGTCAGCCAGACTAATATTTTGTAGACAGCAGAAAGGCATTGTTGATAGGCGATCGCTGCTTCCCCTGATTTTCTAAGACTGCCCACGTGGCATATAAATACATGCATATATTTAGACATTTTTGCAAAGATATTTATATTTACAAAAAATATTTTTTTAAAAAAGGGTAACTAATGAAACTTAATCGAATTTTTTGAAAAGCATGCACAACATTTTAAAATAATAAATCGTATACATTCATTTGCTTTTCCTTTTCAAACGAACGCCTCCCACCCTATATTTCCTTAGTCCCTCTTCGCCCCGCACATGGAGGACACTAAGGCGCTTGCAATCAGGAACCGGAAGTTTTTTGTGGCGCACTATTAAGTCTTCTGCCTCTTTGGCGCAGCGTCTTCCCATCCTCCACCGCGCGTTCCACTCTCTCTTTGCCGCAGTCCTCCGGGATGACAGAGAGGGAGAGCTAGAGCGACCGAAGGCGACGGTCGCGCTTGCCCACGCGACGCGTTCTCTCCCTCCTCCCTCCTCAGGGCTCCTCAGGCTGGTTGGGGGAGTGCGCCTGCGCGCCGAATCTCGTTACGACGAAAGAGGGTAAGAAGAGCGGGACGGAGCCGCTCTTCCTCGGCCAGCGTCGGAAGCAGCGGTGAGAGCCTCTTCTGACTGGATCGGGGGTGAAGGGGACGGATAGGGGAGGCCCCAAAACTGCCCCGTTCCCGAAGCGCCGACTAGGCCGCTCCCGTGAGTGGAATCCGGAGGGAAGAAGGCGGAGCTGTTTTTTCTTTCAGAGAAGCAGGCCTCGGCCACGCCCTTGAACAGCCACGCCCCTCGCTCCGCTTCGAAGGGACCGTCGCGATCTCGGGCGCGCGCTCGCCTATCGCGATATTTCGCCTCGCCTTCCCCCCCCCTTCCCTGTTCTTGCGAGGGGTTAGGTTTTTTTTCGCATCCTGCGGGCGAGGCACGTCGGCCCCCTTTTTTCTCTTTCTCCTCGAGCCTCTGGAGGGGCATCGAACCCCAGAGGGTCGCAGGTTCGATTCCCCCCACCTGGCTTCCTTCGGCGAAAAGGATCTCGGGTCGGAGGCAGGTAGGGTGTATGGGTGGGGGTTCGTTGCCAACCTCTAGGTAGGGCCTGGAGGTATCCTGGAATTACTGCTGGTTTTGAGGTTGCCGTCCTCATGGTGACGCCTAGACCTATCCTGGAGTTGCAGCTGATCTCCAGGCCACAGAGATCAGCTCCTCTGGAGAAAATGGCTGCTTTGGAGGGTGGACACTACGGCATTATACCCGGCTGAGGTCCCTCCCCAAACCCTGACTTCCCCAGGCTCTACTTCCCAAATCTCCAGGAATTTCCCAACCCGGATCTGGCAACCTTAATTGGACTGCTGCAATGCCCTCTGATTGCGGCTGCTCTTGGACTCTCATATTCCTCCTGGGATCTCTCCACTCCTCAAACTCTGCCCTCCTTAGGCTCCACCTCCCAGGTCTCCAGGAATTTCTCACCCCAGAGCTGGCAACCCTAGATTGTGTCGGGCCCCCAAAGGGCATGGCGTTTCTCTCGTGCAGATGGGGAGGAGGAGGAGAAACAGGGTGACCTGGGGAGATGGCCAGTTTGGGTTTGCTTCTGCTTGTTTACTTGCTTTGTTTCTACTTTGCCTCTTTCCCCAGTGTGCCCCCAAACCTACTTAGATCTTCCCCCTCTCCTCCATTTCATCCTCACAACATCCCTGTGAAGAGATTAGCCTGAGAGCCCAAGGTTAAATTTTCAAGGCTTAGTGGAGGATTCGAACCTGGATCTCCCAGAGCCTAGTTGGATGCTCTAACCACTACACCAATAGTGTTCTTGCTTCGTGTGCAAAATGACCATGAACATTAATAGTTTAGGTAGCTGTGTTTGTCCATTGCAAATTCCAAACACCATCTAATAAAATATTGTGGTTTTTTTTTATTTTAGCCTTTTATCCAGTAAACACCATGAGCCATGATATATAGTTTTAAATAATATGAAATATATAAGCTTGTTCAGTGTTTAAATGGTGCAAGATTACTGCAGTTTGTGTTGGAGGATGGGGATGGGGGAGTGACAAGTTGTTTTGCCAGTACAGTGGTTAGACCAAGTAGGCAGTACTGGGTAGGATGGCCTGATTCTGAAGGAGACAGATGCATGCTGTTTGCGCAGGCCGAGGTCTGTGTTTGTGCTATACCATGCAGGGGTTGGAGTTGGGAGCTGCATTCATAACGGCTTTTTAAAAAAATATTGGTAGGTGTTTCAAGGATTACATAACACATGAAGCAGACTGCAGCAGAATAGAGCAAAATATAAGCAGGGATTGTGTGATTGGATGTTCTTTTCTGCCAGGAGGAGGGAAAGATCTTTCCACACAGAAAACTAGTATGTTATGAAGGAAAGCTGGTTTTAGCTGGGTAGGGGGTTCTGTGTGGATGACAGTACTTTTTCCCTTTGATAGGGTAGAAAATGCATGGAGTGGTGCCGTTTTCAGTTTGCAAGTAGGGGCTTGCTTAATTGTATGATCACATACACTCTTATGCATGCATATAGTGGGATTTGGGATAAAATGTTTGCAGTTGGACTGTGTTTGCTTCTCTGTAAACTATATTACCTCCGTATGGAAAGCTAGCATGTTAAAGGGAAAGACTGTTCTCTCCAAAATGTTGGTTTTCTGGTTTTCATTAATTCCTTATTCTGTCTTTCATCGGAAATAGAACAGCCCAGTCAGGTTCATCTAACTGAGAACTAAGCTTGAAAAATGTGAGTTCTGCTATGAATTGCTTTTTAAAAACCCTCTCTTTATTACAAGACCCAGTTATTGCAATTTAAAGCATTTTTTAATCAGCTTGGGTCCCAATCTCCTGTTAATTGCATGTTTCAAATCTTTGGAAATTGTGCAATGATGATGAGAACTGCCTGGGTGTTGTGTCTCACTGGGCCTGTGTGTGTGTGTTTTGGCATGTCACAAATCGATTAATCTTCAGTAAAATTGGAATATGAGAGATGAGACGGGAGAGAATGACGTCTGAATCCCCTTTAATGGGCTGTGTTGTTTTGTTGATGTGGATTTCAGATGTGGCTATATGTCCTTTAAACTGGATAATCTCTGAAATAGGCCTGTCAGATAAGTAGAGGATTATTAGTTTAATTGACTTCTAAAAAATCAAATAGATTCACGGAGGAGAGGTCAGTCAGCGGCTAAGGGAACCTCCACGTTCAGAGGCACTAAACCTGAATACCATGATACAATCTACAAAGATGACCGCTTGGCAGAATCTTAGTAGGTCCTTAGAGTGGATCTGGATTACTTTGGATTTTAACAGAGGTGGCCAAATGCCTAAATGCTAGACCAGAAATTATCTGAGTCTTTATACACACACATGCTTCCCTCCAGTTTCCAGTACGAGCTTAACTTCAGGTTCTCCTCCGCGTAGAGGAGAATTGGATTAATAGGTGCTCGAAGCGGATGCAATTAAGCTGGTCATTTACAAAGGACGATTGTGTTGTGGACTGTGGATGGCTGTGTTGTCAGAGGGAACTGGTTTTGTGCTGCCATTTAGGTAAATGGAACTTATATACTTTAGTCGGGCTCTACTTCTGTACTTGTCAATCATGAATCATGGCAATTTAGAAACTGGAAGCGGGGCAGGAGACCTGTGTTTACAAGCCAAAGAAAAATTAGGGCCAGGCTGTCCCAGGCTCTACATTCCTTTCTAGCAACTGGTTTTACCAGTGGGCCAGTTCGAATGGGGTGTGGGGATGGAGCGAAAACGGCCTGCTGTGAGATACAGACATGGCTCTCCACCCAAAGCTTTCCTTCCCTCCCGTCTTGCTATCTAAAATGGAGGATGGAGATTGAATTCCAGATCGGGATTCTCACAGCTACAAGAATCAGATTTCGTTAGAGAAGTTTCTCTTTCAGATAATATACTTGCTTTTGAGTATTTCATCCCTTTTAAATTTTACGTTTGCTTTAAAAAAAGTGTTAAGGATTTTTTTAAAAAATCTGATTAAAAATGGGATGGTGATGGAAACCTGAAAGGCAGGAAGACTGATGCCGGCGTGGGTCATCTTGTTTTTTAATTTGAGGATGTCACAAGGACTCCTTTGGACACTAGTTAAAGTGAATGAGTGGTAACTATTGCTCATAATTGTTCATTCAGATATTAGGGGACGAAATTTCTCTTTCCCAAAATACTTGACTATATATAGTTGTTAACATAAACCAGCTAGTCTTAGTCTTTTGGGATTGGCTTGCTAGTTACACCTTTAGGGAGTTTTGAGCTAGACGAAGAGCAGAGGCAAGGCATAGCAAATGTTTGCTTACTAACACAATAGATGTTTTATGGTGACATAGGAGTTGAAATAAGGAGATGTTTATGCACACCTTTCTTTTGGGGTCTGTAGGAGTGTCGGGCTTCTAAGAGAATGTTGCGAAAATGGAGGTGGTTATTTATGAACACCTCGTAGAAAACAGGATCAAAGGAATTTGCTGTGAACATAACTTGTCAATAATTTAAATGATATAATTTACTTGCCAGGACTTGCCAGACGGTGTTGGCCGTTTATGACTTTTCCCTTTCACTTTAAAATAAGCATTTTAATATTTCTGTTGCAGTGTTAATTGACAGATATACTTTTAATGCCTCTTTGTTTCTGGGATCCCTTTGACCCAGGCCTCCTTTGGAGTGCATTATGCTTAATATGGTGATTAGGGGCCCTGATATCTTTTTGTATAGTCACTGTACCTCTGTAGCGAAAACAAAATACTATAAAAGGCATAGGAATGCATTCAGAACAGTGTTTTTAAATGTTAACTCACAAAATGTATTTGCCTGGAGAAGTGTGATATTTTGAAATCTATCTTATTTTAAAACATACAAACACCTCCCAACTGCAACTATGACAAATGTGTGCGTTGTGTCAACATAAGAACAACTTGGGCTGCTGTGACGTATTTAAAGGTTAACTGTGACTAATTAACAAAAAGAGTCAATTGGGCAGCTGGAGAAAGGGAATACAGTATTATTCTATGGATGTCTCAAGGGCATTTCAGGTTTTACCAAATCATATTAGAGTTGGCCGTTTTCAGCCAACAGTATCTGCCCTTGGGCTGCTAAATGCACACAAATTGGAAAGGCCACACTGTTATATATTTGGAGGGATCCTAATTTTCCGAATCAATTTGCTTTTAGCAGCTCCAGCTACAAAAGGAGCCACGGTTTGTGACTAAACACGTCCTTGCCTTTTCATGGGAAAGAATTTTCCACCATATGTACCAATTAAGGCATCTCTTTAATGGTGGCTTAGGAAGTTTTTCTAGCTGTTTCATAGGGATGTCATGAAAACAGTGTGGAAAATCCTGCCCCGTCCCACACCTAAATTACAGACTTAAAGTATCATCCCTTTTAAAATAAACTAATTATTCCGCGTTCCAGGTTATAAATAAATCTTTATATGCAGCTACAGTTAACATTTGCTTCTAGACAGCTCTTAGTGCATCAAAGATCTCATCAAACCATAGAAGTTACTTTAACCATAAGAATGAAGTTTGTTCGAAGTTATAGCATAAGCAGAGAACGGACAGTGTAAGAAGATTGTGTAACTGTGCCCGCGTTCTGCAGAGTTGTAAGTCAACAGCCCGCATCCTGTCATTCCACTCAGTAGTTGGAAGGTTTCCTCCAACTTAAGTGGATCGTCTTGTTGCGGAAAGAACCACTTAAGGGGGGGGGGGCGTCTCTGTAAGCTGAGGGAAGGTTTCCAGCTTTGCTGAACTGAGTGGTAGGCTACAAACGGTTGCATCTGAAATGGCTATGGCAGGCATCCATGCAAGAAGATGGTTGAAAGGAAATTATTTTAATCCACTTGATTTTATTTTAGGTCAGGGAGATTGTCATTATGAATCCATATTCCTATCAGAGGAATTTCCGAAATAGTTCCAGAAGTTGGGAGAGGCAGATCACTGTATTCCCCGTTCTCCCGGAAATAATGTCACTTCCTGGGATAAAGATGTTACTGCTTTGTATGTCCAGATGAGTTTCCGTTAAAGGAGAATAACCAGCTTAACCACCTCTGCAGTATGGCGTGTGTGTGTGTAAATGTGCTGATTAAAATTAGTTCCTTAGTTTTACTGCAAACCAAAATAGCAAAGAGTCCAGTAGCACCTTTAAGACTAACCAACTTTATTGTAGCATAAGCTTTCAAGAGCCACAGCGCTCTTCGTCAGATGAAAACAGAGAGAGAATTGTTCTTTGGAGATGGTATAATAGTTCTCAGGTAGTGGAGATTTCTCTTTGGCATTTAATATCCGGTCTGAATGCTCTGAAAGGTCACATTGAAATAAAAGGTGGGTATATGCCATGGGCACACCGAACCGGGATGCTGAGTACAGGGCAGTCTGTTCTTTGTTTTGTTGATAAACTCCTCTGAGTTCCTAGTCCTTTGAGAACAGGTGCAGCCCAGTTCTGTGTATGCTTACTTGAGTTGAGGCTCTGCTGAGGCTGCGAAGCTTCCTCTTTTAAGTTTGCAGCTTTGTGTCTTTATCCCGCTGTATTCTTCCTCGCATTTACATTGGTTGCTACACTGGCCTTTCCGACAAGTGTTTCCTTTGGATCGGCAGCAGGAGCGAACTCAGATCTCACCTGCAGTCCTGAAACTGCTTCGCATCGGCACAGCTGCTAAAATAAGATTAGTGGCAAGAAATGAAACCTTTAACCCTGGTCATCCAGTAGAGTTTGAAAGGGCTCGTCTTTTGCTATGAATGTTAGTAGCACTTGGGTGATCTGTCTTGTAAAAAGGTGGTTAGAAACTGGCACTATGCCTTTAACTTGAATGACACAGTGCTTATGTCACAAAGGCCCTTTTACTGGCACTGAGTTGTGAATATTCTTTAGGACTGAATTTCCTAGCGCACTTGACACTGCAGCATAGATTTAAAATATAAGTACGGTAATACTCATGTGGTGTGTATTAAAGGTAGGCATCCAGTGTTGGGCAAGATTGTGGGAGCGCTTCTTTAGGATCGCCTTGTTTCACTGACAGTGTTGTTCTGGCGTTTTCACAAGTGCCTCCTTTGCACCCCTAGATGCATCATTGTAAGCGCTACCGCTCCCCCGAGCAGGAGCCCTACACGAACCACAGATGGAAGAGAAGGCGGTCTCGCAGCAGGGAGCATCACGAAGGAAGGGTGCGATATCCCAGTCGCCGGGACCTTTCACGGAGGTCACGTTCTAGAAGGTGAGCTGGACTTCTGCTTGGGGCAGGGGGAAGCCTTTATATGAAGGCTGTATACATCTTCTTAATAACATTCGATTTATATACCGCCCTTCAGGATGACTTAACACCCACTCAGAGTGGTTTACAAAGTATGTCATTATTATCCCCACAACAAAACACCCTGTGAGGTGAGTAGGGCTGAGAGAGCTCCTAGAAGCTGTGACTGACCCAAGGTCACCCAGCTGGCTTCAAGCGGAGGAGTGGGGCGTCAAACCCGGCTCTCCAGATGAGAGTCCTGCCACTCTTAACCACTACACCAAACTGGCTCTTAGGAGACTTCCTGTTCTTCAAACTTAGACTCCTAGATAACATAAGGCTGGTAAGGTCTTGTGTAACTGATGACTGATCTAGCCATGCGGCCCAAAGTGGCCCCTGAAAAATAATAGGCCTGTGGACAAAGGAACACCTCAGAGAGAGAACCCACCTAGGAGATAGATATAGGCTTGTAATAAGTAAAACAAATTTAGGACATAGAAAGAGCACTCCAGGCGAGGCCGCTTCGTATAGATCTATGACCGATGCATGCACCGCACAGATCTCAAGCATTCATTTATGGGGACATTTGTGCCTGGCAGGCATCAGCCAGTTCCTTAATGTGAGGTTTGATTCTTGTTGGTTATGGGCCACTGTTTTAAAGGCCTGAGGGGGGCAACTCCTCAGGTCGGGTGAGCAGTATAAAGCAACTCTGTTGGCGGTCAGAAGCCTTTGCATGTGGGGGGAGGCGCTGCCTCAAATCCTGAGCACCCACCCCAGCAGTCTGAGCACCACCCCTCATTTAGATTAAGGGTAGATAATCTATGGGAAACCTGTAAGCCCAAAGGAAAGCAAGTTTTCTTTTTCAAAGTGTTAATATGAGGGGTGACCCTGAGTGCTTTCAGAATCAATTTTACATTCACAGCCATGAGGATAAAGGCTTCTCAGAAGCTGCTGTGGTCTAATAGAATGTATGGTTTGGCCTGGAGCAAATTCAAGTCCCTGCCCAGCCATGAAATTTGCTGGGTGGCTGTGAGTGACCAGTCCCAACTGAGTTGCTTGTGAAGAAAAAGAAAGTGGATTCTCCCAAGTGCACTGCCCTGAGTCTGTCGAAGGAAGTGCAAGACAGAAAACGTGGAAGATGAAATATAAACTCTTAAAAACCAAGCTCTCGTACGGAGTTGAGCTTGTCAGGTATGGTATCGAGGTAATTCACCTTCTGCAGAAATGACGGCAGGAGAAATACTTTTTGTGCCCAGTTAGATTGCCTTTGGAAAGTGACGCTTAGTATATATCAAGGTAGATGGCGCATGTGCAGGTTTAAGAGCCAAAACACTTTTAATCTGTGGCAGTGTGTTACTGTAAGGGGATGTGTGTGTGTGTGTGTGCGTGTGCCTGCAATTGATTAGATGTATGCTGGCAGCAAACTTCCTCCTAAAATAAACTGCCACGCTAAGGAGCGAGACAGACTTGTCTCAGTTTTAGAAGTTACCAACCTGGAAGGATTGCAAGTTGGCGTTGAATTTCACTGGGCAGGTTGGTGGGCTAGGGAGCAGGTTGGCACAGGAATAGATGAAACTGAAGAAGGGAGCTCGAAGGTCAACAGTGATAAAAAGTCATGGCTGGGCGGCATTTGCAAAATAAGAAATTGAATGAAGTTGGCTAATAGGGAGAAACTGCATATTTGTGCCCCTGATCCAGTAGCCTCTGCTAAGGAGAGGAATTCTAGAAAGGCACTTGTGTCTCTTGAAGGAACTGCTGCTTTTTAAAAAAATATATATTTTATTTTATTACAACAAAAAAGGACTACAGAAAAAAGAAGATTAAAGGAAAGGGACAAGAAAACCAAATATAAAGCTGTGTGCTACAAGGATTATTTAAACACATAGTACAAAAATCATAAACTTTAAAGGTGTTAAACTTTAAAGGTGTTAAACTGTCTAGTGTATATATTTTCAAATAAATATATGCAGAATTCAAACCTATTTGTACTTATCTTAAAAAAATAAAAACACTAATTATTCCAAACATTCATTATTCCATCTTATCATTACCTTCTTAAACAATAACAATGCTGAGTTCTAATACAGCTAATTATTGTAACTTTTAAGAGTGCTAAAATAATATTGGGAATTTAAACCTATTTCTACTGATCCTAAATTTTTTAAAAAGTTCTTATTTCCCCTATTTTGTCATTCCCTAATATATTTCTTAACAATAACCATGTTGACTTTTTACTAGTATTTCAGTATTATTGATCATACATTCTATTTTACTAGTTATCTTTATTTAACTAAACTTAAGAGTCAAATTATGAAACATACAATGTGTAATCATATTCAGATTTGCAGAGCTGCAATGTCTTATGAATTTTATCCGTTGCAAGCAAAATAGTTTCCCTGTTCCTCTTCATATCCTTTAATTGGCTTTCTGTTTATATAACTCGTCAAAAGGAGCTGCTGCTTTGGACCTAGATATTTTAAAAAAGCAGCACACCATTTAAAACTACTTTTTAAAAAATGTCCAGGGTGATGTAATTGAGACAACCCAGTTCAGATCTTTGTTTAGCCGTAGAGATCGCCGCATGGTCCACGGGGGATTGCTGCATCTTGCCTTACAAGGAGGCACAGTTACAGAGTTTATGGGCAGGGCCATGGGCCCTTCCTTTTATGTGCCTCTCCCTTTACAGCTCCTTGTGCGGGGAGGAAATTAGGGCTTTCTTGCACGCCTTTTAGCCCCACTGGTGTAGGTGACTTGCAAAGGAGCACAGAAGAGCTGCTGCGCCCCACTCACCCGCAAGAACTCCTGCCTGTAGGCAACAGGAGACAGGCTCAGCATTGCAGTGCCTCTGGGTCTGGAAGGGTGTCGTGCTTGGAAAAGGCAGGCGAGCGGGACTCTCTAGCGCCTCGTTTTCTCTTCCGCCGCCCGATGTTCCTTCCCTTGGAAAATGGTCAGTCCAGCTCAGTGCCTATGGCAGGGAGGAGGCCCCCTCGTCAGGCCTGCCCTGAACCTTGGCAGGCATCCAGCGCCGGACGGCAGCCCTGCTGACACGGCGGTAGCTGTTTTGCAGGGTTGCAGGAATGGAGAGATCATGGAACATTCTGCGTCTTGAAAGACATTGTAGAAATGACGGACGTGAAAAGGATGAGCCCCTGTGCCTTTGTTTCTTATGAAATACACACTCCCACGAGGGCCCGAATGCTATCTTTTGAATAGCGACATCAGCGGGCCATTTATCAATTCTCTTGTGGCTTTCATATACTTTGAAAACCTGTTATGAATTATCAGTTGTAGAACAGCCTTGATTCAGGAGTTGAAACGTTTTGCCCTTGCCCAGATCCATGTAGAGGCATGCATGCACATACTGCCGAGTTCTCTTTCCTTACCCACGTGGTTATCCTCTTTTCTACAGCCAGCAGTCTGGATCAAGTGTTAAGCAAGAAAGAACTGAGGGAGGTGGTTTGCAGTATTCTGTTCTGCTGCTACCAACTAGCCATGCACTTGGTGTAGCCTTCCTGACCCTGCCTAACTAGCTGCTGTTGGCAGAGACAAGGGTGAGAGAAACGAGGCAAAAGACACCAACCAACCAGTTCCATACAGCAAGCTCTGAAGCCCTCCAGCCTAAGGAACCTTCCTCCAACGTCTCGTCCCTTTTGCTTTGCTTGTGGTGTTGTAATAGGTGGATGTAGGCATGTGTGTGCGCGTGCTGAGTGTGCAGTTGGGCCAGTGTGTTCACAATTCAGTCTGAGATACTCACTATACCGGTTCTGGGAGTCTGGGCTGCCTTTCCCCAGAATTAAAACTCACAGAAGCTTTCCGCTTTAGCTACTTCAACGGTCTCTTGCCTTGCCCTGCAATGAAAGGGTAGGTAGCCCTGGTTCACATACTGCACTGCCCTTGCGATGTTCAACTAGTGTAGCCTGTTGCTTCTGTGGGGTGATGGCCTAGTGGTCGAGCATCCGCTTTGCACACAGAAGGTCCCTGGTTTAAACCCTTTAGCATCTCCAATTAAAAATGATGAGGAAGCAGAATATAAGAATGATGTTTGCATGATACTTTGGAAAGTCACTAGCAGTGACAGTAGATTAAACTGACCTTGATCGACCAGCTGTCTGATTCAGTACAAGCCTTGCGTCCATCTCCCCTTCCCAATAGACACACATGAATTTTATAATCTAGCTTCTCTTTTCAATTCAGCCAGGACAGAATGCCCTATCAGAGACGATACCGAGATGGAGCAGACAACGAGGTCTATAAATTTGAAGAACAGAGCCCGTCTTTTGGAGAGGACTATTACGCTTCCCATCGCTCACGCCATCGCCGGAGAACTCGGGACAGAGAGCGTCACCGGACACGGAAGCGCCAGCATCGTTGCCGGAAACGCAGGACCAGGTCTTGTAGCAGTACCTCCTCGGTGAGTAGCATCCAAAACGAGTTCAGGATTGGTCAGGGCCTTAATCAACTTCTAGCTTTTTCACAGCTTTGAGTAACTTTGGGTGAGTACCTCTAATCTCTCTCTTTCTCCTCAGTACAGTTATAGAGTTCAGTTTTCTTGCACCTCTGTGACATCTGTGTTATGTTAGCTGCTCTTATTCTTGGTGGTTCCCTCGCGACTGATGGATGTGTTTCTCAGAGTGAATTTGGGAAGGAAACCTAGTCAAGCCGAATAGGGCGTGCGTCCATGCTGATCCATACATGTGTGAGTGTGGCTCAGAACGGCCGTGCCATCTGTCGTCATTTGGCACTTTTGGGTTTTCTCCTGTGGCGATCTGCTACTTATTTGCATATTGCGGCGGTGGATGGTTCCGTTCGGGGGTCTGGGGCATCCCTTCACGGCGGGGAAGCACCCCTGTCCGTGCCCTTGCTTTCTTATGGCCAAGTTGAGCAATGACAGTTGCATCCTTAGTATTTTGCTCTAGTTCTCCTTTCGTGCAGCCCTCGGATGAAGGGTTCTTGTCCCTTTTACTGGGGTGAGACCATCCGCTTTCTAGCCGCTGACAAATATCAGGCTGCACGACTTATGACAGAGCAAGCAGAATAGAGTCTTCCAGCCCCATCTGAGGGGCTCTCTTAACTTCCTGGGAGCAGAGAGAAGTGTGCGGAGCGCCTAAAAAAGGCTACAGCACACACCGGTGGGCCATTTTTAGTTGTTTGGGTCTTAAAAGATCCAGACCAACAGTGTAGGTCTCCTGGCTTCAGTGAATCGCAACACAAACTCACTCACACTTTCTGTCTACATTACTCGTATCTTAGTACCTTTTTTTGAAAAAAAAATGAAAGCTGTTACTGACTTTGACTGTGATTCACAAGCAGGTAGCAAAAGTAATCCCCAAGTTCTATCCCCACAGAGAGTGAGAAATGTCATGATGGGGGAGAGAGGTGACATAGAGGCCCGCATCTGGCTCCGTTTTACTGGCTGAATTGCCTCCCAAATACTGAAAATTGTGAATGCTCAAATTGGGTTTATCCTGCAGTTTTTAGGCACTTTGATGATTCTAGTGTTGACAAATGGAACAAACACACACACAGAGATCTGAACCCCTTCCTCCACTTTTCAGTCGCGTTGACTTACATCTCAAAGTTTGATGTAATCATTGTCCCCATAAACACACCCCTTTGTGGGGGAACCTGCCCCATGGTTATGTGCGTGTGATGCTAAAAGGATTTCAATTGGTGTGACCTTTTAAAACTTTCTACATCCTAAATCTTCTTTTAAGGATCTCCTGAGTTGCTCTTGCCACTTTTCTCTGATTCTCAGACCCTCTCTTAGGACTTGTATGTAGTTTTGTCCTGCAGTGGAGAGAAATGGAAGGCCAGGGGGTGCAGGCATGGAGCTTGTAACCAGTTTCTTGGAGCTCAGCCTAGAGAGGTCACAGTGTGAAAGATGATAATGGGGGGGGGGTGGTTAGAAATGTCTGCATTCTTCACAATAGCTGGAACCCTTCAGGATTTCTTGGTGGTTTCTTTCCTCTCCCCTTCAGTAGAAGCTAATAGTGATGCAGGATTGAACTGCAGCCAATTCTTTCTCCAAGAGCAGAAGCAATGAGCTGAAAGGTTTCCTAAGGGTTAGGAGGTGGGGTTCCCAGTCGGCCTCTGGCACTTCAAGTAGTGCCAGTTGGCAGCGATACCCCCAGATTGTCCGAGTTCTTCCTGGTCTACGGCCATCTCTCCTGCAGTGCCTCCCAGCTTTATTTCTGCCTGAAATGGAAAGCCCACAGCTCGGGTCCGGTTCCGTGCGAGCAGGCTTGTTCAGCGTGTAGGACAGACTGGAGGGGAGGCTTCGCTCCTTAGCATTCTGCTGGCCAAACTGACTTGCTTTTGGGTTGCCCATTGTCACCGTTGCTGATGGAGAAGCTGCCGTCCTTGAGTCCTCTTCCCTGCGCTGCTGGCTGTTTTCCCCCTGGTAGTTGAGAGGGGGCAGTAGTGTCTCTGTGGGAGGGTGCCCAGTGACTGGAGCATCCTAGCTGCCCCCCTCCCCGCTCGAGAACAGTGCGGTGCTTACTGCCGAAGGCTGCCACCACATCTGCCTTCTGTACCTAATCAGTTTCTTTACATACCTGTAGCTGTCTTTTTAAAAAGAAAAAGAAAAAACTTTTGTTTTGAAGTCGGTTTGTGTCTTGACGTGTCCCTTGCAATATCCCTATCGTTATATATGCTGTGTGCCTTATGAAATGCTGGGATCTGGAAAATCCAACCACCGGACGCATCGTCGTCTCTCCGCCTTTGAATGACAACTCAATCTGCCAATCGGAACTGCCCGCTGTGTGCGATTGGTCGGATGGCGTTTCGGGGGGCGGTGTATACAGAGAAGCCAACAGAGCAATAAGCGCAGCAGGAGCGTGGAAGATGACAAGGAAGGTCACCTGGTGTGCAGGATCGGCGATTGGCTCCAAGAGCGATGTACAGCCACCTTTCGTAAAACTTTACCTCTCTACTTTCTATCCACCCCATGTTAGACGAGATCGCTCTCAGTGTACGGGAGGGGTCTCTAGCGTGTTTATTGTTTATAAATGGACTGACTAGTAATTGCCTGAAACAGGAAGTAGCCACTTGTGTGTTAAAAAGAGTATAGCATTGAGAGAGCCTTTCTTGAGACTTGTATGCTGTGAAATTGCAGGACCTCGCTCCCTCGGTGTTCCCCAGCGCTCACATGTGCTTTTGTTTTTTCTCCTAGATGAAATTGTCGGGAGCCTGGGCGAAGGGACCTTTGGGAAAGTTGTGGAGTGTGTGGACCACGCCAGGTAGGCCGCCTGTGACCTCTTGCCTCCTTTGCCTCCTTGCATCCAAATGAAACCTTCATTGATCTGGTATTAGAAAGGAACCGCAGTCTCTGGCACAAGGCGATCTTTGGCCTCTTCTCACTTGGAGGAGGAGGGTGGCACCTTACAGGGCAGGTGATTCTTTCCATTGGGCCAGGAAGCTGGTGCTATTTTGAGCTTCCTGTTTCCACCAGTGGGAAAACCCCTTCCTCTTTCATTTCTTTCCTAGGAAAGGGAATACATTTTGTTTAGAGTAGGATTGTTAAGAGAAATTCTCTTAATCCCTCTTTGCCCAATTTCTCCCTGAAACCCAACTATCCTTTCTTTTCCTCCTCTTAGGAATTTGACATCAGTTTCTAATTAAGTCTGAACTTAATAGCATTGTGTGTGGCTGCTGTTTTCAGTTGGTGTGACAGCATCTACACCTCTTGCCAGGCCTTGAGCCCTGCTTAGAACCAAGTCTGAGATCACGGCCCTTCTGGTTGCCGTTGTGACCAGCTGTTCCACTGCAGCCATTTATGATGTTTAGGAATCTTGTTTCTACAACATGACTTGAGCATATTTGCCCAGTCAGTGGGAGGGTAGTTGAAGTCACCCAGCAGTATCACAGCATTATCTACTTCAGGCACCTTCCTTATTTACTTCTGCATCTCGAGATCAAGTTCAAGGTTTTCACCAGATGACGATGGTACACCCCCTCCTTTAAGTAACCCTCAGGGCTCAGTATTTCCATCCACGTCGCTTCTTTTTCAGAGTTCATTCTCGTAATGTTTGACAGCTTTATTTGAGTCTGTGCCTTCTTTGATACACAGTGCAACACCTCCCCTAACATGTCCCTTGCTGTAGGACTTATACCCAGGCGTAACTGTATCCCATTGATTTTTCCTGTTTCTGAGACATCTGCTATATCTAAATGGTCATTGAGCAGCAAACACTCCAGCGCCCTCATCTTCTAGCATTGGCATATAGACACCTGTAGCATGTTTCCCTCTGCAGCAACCTTCACCTGTTGTGCTCCTGTCAATACTATCTTGAGTGTTTACAGTATCGTCCCTTTGGACTGGCTTGTCCCAGCTGCCAGCTCTTGTCACTTCTCCCCCTGGGATTAGTTTAAAAGCTGCTCTGCCACCTTTTTGAGGTTAATTTCGTAATGGGGTTTCCTTTTGGTTGAAGTGAAGCCTCTGTCTTTTGCACAGTGTTGACATGTCCCAGTAAGTTCCACCAGTGCCTACCAAATCTAAACCCTCCTTCCTGGCACCATTGTCTCATCCGTACATTGAGAACCGTCATCTATGCCCGTCTAGGTGGCCTTGCGTTTGGAACCAATAGCGATTCTAAGAGTGCTACCTTTGAGGGCCCGGCCCTTAACTTCCACCCTAGTAACCTACGTTTTTTCTCCAGGACCACACAATTGCATTTCCCAATGTCATTGGTGCCGACGTGCCCCACAACCAGACTTCTCCCCAGCACTATCAACCGATCTAGACAATGCGTGATGTCTGCAAACATTGCACTGAGCCGGCAAGTCACCAGTGGTCGAAACGCCTGTTACAGACCCAATGCTCTGTATTCCTAACAATTTAATCACACACACACACACATCCAACCTTGAAGGGGTATCCTCAGTACAAGAAGATATTGATCCATCATCCAAGGAAGGGGTCCCTTATAAGGGATCATGTCATTCCTTCTCAGCTTGACAGCGAGCATATTGTTGTTATTACTGTTCCCCGTAACAACACTAGTTTAGAGGAGCTCCAAATGTATATGTAGAACATGATGTATTCTTGATAGTCCTTGACTTGTTTCACATCTCTCTCAATTTGTTGGGGTGTGTGCATCACAGATGGTGTTCGTCTGCAAATCTTTGGCCATGTAGTACTTGACCAGATAAGACATGAACACAAGGAAACAATAGTCCCTGGGGTTTTGGGGGTGGGGGGAGATGGTAGAAGAGGTTGTGGGTTGCCACTAGCCTCTGTGTAGCTGATCCATCTTCACCCAGATTGGACATTTGGACACTCGTTGGCCTTGGATAATGTTAAGGAAACCAAGAGTTCACTGCCTTCTATTTGAGTGGCAATGTTGTAAAATACTAACAAGCACCACACTGGGTTCCCTTTTGTTTGCTGTACGTTTATGAGTGACTGCAAGAAGAATGTCCCTGGAAAGGGGCTAGGAATGTCTCTTTGAGTACAACCCATGTATTCAAATGAATGTAACGGAGCAGGCTGGACTAGTACAACCCATTGATAACTCCTTTGAACTGGATAAATAGCTAAAGTCTGGAGGGTTTTTTTTCTTTCTACTGCACTTTGGACCACACTTACTAGAGCACACTTGCTAAGGTTCACATGACAGAAAGAAAGTGAACTTTCGGCTGTTCTTCTCCTCCCAAGTTTTGGCGTTTGTCTCCTCTGCTATTGCGGTTGGGGATAAGAAGGGAAGTTCTTGCTCCAGGATTTGTCTAGCCAAGAGTGTGAGGACTTGAACAGAATTGTTCACCTCGTCCGAAGATGTCTACCATTGACTTCACTCACGTGTCTTTACCGCTCCTCTTCTCTCTCCTGCCCCCCCCCCCTCCCATGCAGAAGCAAGGCTCTGGTAGCTCTGAAAATCATTCGAAATGTGGGCAAATATCGTGAGGCGGCCAGACTAGAAATTAATGTCCTAAAGAAAATTAAAGAGAAAGACAAGGAAAACAAGCAGTAAGTCTCGCCATTGGGGTTGATTTTCAAATTGGCTGTTTTTATGTTTGTTTGTTTTTTGCCTGTTCCCCACCACCATTACTGCCGAAGAGGCTGCCAGGGCCATTCCTTTCCATTCTTTCTCCAGTTGGACGCATTGAAACAATTAGACATTGAATAAGGGCTGTAATCCGCCCTGCTCCCAGAAGAATTGGGGACTGGAACGCAGCGTTCCATGCATCCTTTTAACTGTTGGAAGCGACAGGGTGCTGATACGCTTTTGCTTAGGTAGGATTTGGAAAAGGAGAAAGAAATGTCCTATTCTTGGGTTTATCCAGTGCAGTAAAGCTACCCCCTCCTCCCCATGGATGCAAATCTGTAATAGGGAGGCTGTACTGTTGTTTCTGGGCGGGAGCGTGGCTCTTAATGGCTTCTTCACATGGGTGTAATTTGGGATGAGACCCAGATGGTCCTCTAAGGCTTGCTCACCCCAGTCCTGGCTTCAAGAGGAGGAAGGGTGGAGCCAATACTTTGGGGGCAGCCTCTCAGCAATTCTGTTCTTGTCCCCCTTGGGTCCAGCTTGTGTGTCCTGATGTCAGACTGGTTTAACTTCCACGGGCACATGTGCATTGCGTTTGAGCTTTTGGGAAAGAACACGTTTGAATTCCTTAAGGAGAACAACTTCCTGCCCTACCCTCTCCTGCAGATCCGACACATGGCCTACCAGCTCTGCCATGCCCTGAAGTGTAAGTGGTTCCATGTTCTTGTGGTCTATTAAAAAAGCTTGGCTCTCTTCTTCTCCGCTGTCCAATTATTATTATTTTTGTTACTTCTGCCGCAACTGCATTTAAAATTTGGCTCCTCCTACAGCCCCTCACCAGTAGTGCTTGCAATGTAAAGGGGTAGCTGTGTTACTCTGTTGTAGCAGAATAAAACTGAAGTCCAGTGGCAGCTTAAAGACAAACATTTATTTTAGTATGAGTTTTCGTTTTCGTCAAATAGCCCCCTTTCTCAGATAGGCACGTGATGGAACACTGTATTGGTGAATATGGGGTGGGGAGTCAAGGTTTTTCTTGCGCTCAGACCTGCTTTAACTTTGGCATTCCTACTTGGGTTTTCTGTTGTCTCCTGAGAATCTGAAGCAAAGGAGTATTTGTGCTCTTAAGAGCAAGCCCTCCTCTCAGAACCTCGTCTCCTTTAGCACACCCGGCCACGAAAGTTCTGCATGCTGCAAATGACGCGGTGAGCTGGCCTGAATATTGCTGGTGACGTAGTTCGAGAGGCTTCGAATCTACATGACCAG
The DNA here is from genome assembly GCF_028583425.1 of Eublepharis macularius. Lineage (NCBI taxonomy): Eukaryota > Metazoa > Chordata > Lepidosauria > Squamata > Eublepharidae > Eublepharis > Eublepharis macularius. The sequence continues at coordinate 33,512,669 of NC_072807.1, read as the reverse complement.
ATCTTGCATGAGAATGGTAGTACTAAAAAACAAACAGGTCTGAGGAGAATAACTGGTACAAATTTGGAATACGCCTGGTCAGACCTCTGGTACCGTAGAGTGTTTGCGCCTGGATGTTCGTAACATGGCAACATTATTTTATTAATCCCGTGACTTGCCATCTGTAGGGAGCAATTTCGCTTTGTGTCTGTATGAGTCAAAACAAAACAGGCAATTGCCTATGAAAGGATGGAAACGGAGCCTTTTTGACAGCTTCCCGAAAGCCCCGTTGCCCCTCTGCAGACGATCTTGTGCTTTGTCTCTCGGTGACCGCAAACGCTGCTGCCGACCCTGAGCACGCAGCAGAATTTCAAAAGCCGACAATCTTTTCTGTCTCTCCTGCAGTTCTGCACGACAACCAGCTGACTCACACTGACCTCAAACCAGAAAATATCCTGTTTGTAAATTCAGAATTCGACACTTTGTACAATGAGAAAAAGGTGGGTTTTATTGGAGTGTTTTGATCGTTTGTACTCATCCTTCTGTCTGTTGCTCTTTCCCCCCTTAGAATAAAAGCAGTGGGGAGGAACGCCGGCCTCTCTCAGACTCCCCGCTAGCCAGTAGTTTGCAGCCTGTCTTACCCTACCTTCTGAGTCTTTGTGGCCGGCCCGCTTGACATACTATTTTCTTTAAATCTCCAAACTTCTGTTTGGTAGCTAACGGCCATCTGTGGAGTGTTCCTGCTAGAGCAGTCCCACCTCTGGAAGCTTAACCTACAGGTCTTCCTTGTGTGTTCCAGAACTGCGAAGAGAGGTTGATCCGGAACACGAGCATCCGGGTCGCTGATTTTGGGAGCGCCACGTTTGATCACGAGCATCATACCACCATTGTGGCGACCCGGCATTATCGCCCCCCAGAGGTGATCTTGGGTGAGTTGGTTTTAACTGCAATGCCTTTGAGGAGCTGGGAGGAGCAGAAGTTAAAAGGGGGAAGGGTGGTTGTCTGTGTGCTGTGCACACCGAGATGATAACTTAAATAGCAGAAGCCCGCCCCGCCCCCCAATAACATTCATAAAATGGAGACTTTAGGAAGCGGCGCTAAGCAGAAAAGGAGAGGGAGGTGTTAAACGTTGGGGAGGGAGAAAAGAGTCCTTGGAGCATTATTTATGTGAAGACAGGGATGCCAAGTTCATACACACCTCACCATCCCTTGCTGTGGGACCAGGATGAGCAATATTTTCAAGGACTGGGGAAAGGCCTTGTTCTCACTTTACGACCACTGCCCCATCATTAAAGCACGGGGAGCCCTGTTTAAGGGAGCTGAACAGACGACACCTGCACCAAGCAGGAATATGCTGGCTGTCCAACTTCTGCTGAAAACAACATCATTGGAGTTTGGCTCTTCTTGATCCTCAAGCATGCCACAGACATGGAGCATTTCCTCTCGTACCAGTGAAACCAGTTTTTCCCCAGTTGCTCATTCTGTGTTGCAAACAAGAGGAAAGGAACACAAAGGAGAAATTTTTCACGTGTGTGTCATGGGAAGGGCAGACAGACAAAAACAAGTTTTCCGCGCTTAGTCTGCCTTGTGTGTTCCTCTTTGCAGAGCTGGGCTGGGCACAGCCATGTGATGTATGGAGCATCGGCTGCATTCTCTTTGAGTATTACCGGGGGTTCACACTCTTCCAGGTATGTCTGTGGGAATAAACCAAAATGTGCCCTGTGGAATTATTTTTAACTTCCTCCTAGTGAGCATTTCTCAGTGCTCATCTGTGGTTAGTGAGTAGTCCAAACAGATGGTACATTGTCAGGCACTAGGAAGAGAAACAGATTACAGTGGCAGAAGCAGAAAAACAAACTTGATGAACCAGTACAAGGCCATAGTCGACTTCCTCCTCCATTAGGCAGGAAGTTGGGTTTGGCTGGAGGTGGCAGCACGCAGCCATACAGCTCGCTCGCTCTTGTCTCTCTCATCATAGGCATTGCGATGCTCTTTGAATAGCTAAGGGCTGCTAGAAGTGACCATCTTTTCTCTTGCCCTGTTTTGGGGCAAAGAGGATTGTTTGGTTGTTTCCTAAGAGACAGACGTGTGCCTTCCGTTTTGCTCTACAGACTCACGAGAACAGAGAGCATCTTGTAATGATGGAGAAAATCCTCGGCCCAATCCCACAGCACATGGTCCGCAAAACACGGTGAGTTGGTTGGTTGTGAACAAAGATGTCCCTCCAGTCTGCAGCTGAGTAGATAAAACCGCAAAATAGGGCTTGGCCTTTGCGGGAGGAGCAGGCGGGGAGAGACTTGGCGAGAATGCCCCCTTCCTGTTGCTCGTACTCATAAGAGAAAACAATTTCCTCCAAGGTTCTCTGGCGATGCCGGGCGTTCTCTATAGATAGCAAACTTGTGTGCAGCGTAATCAAGCTCTGGACAAATTTCAAGGTTGCCAGTGATACGAACCTATAGAATAGTCCTGGAGGGGAAAGGGTTGTAGCTTTTTAAGGTTTAGACATGGATAGCTGTCTCTAATCTCTTCTGTCTCTTCCCACCCAGGAAGCAAAAGTACTTTCACAAGGGAAGTTTGATGTGGGATGAGAATACCTCTGATGGTAGATATGTCCAGGAGAACTGTAAACCACTGCAGGTGAGAACGTCGTGTTGCTGAAGTTCAAAAATAACAGGTTCAAAGTGTGTTCCAAGCTCACAGTATTCCACCTGCGATGGATTATAGGCAGGCATATGGGTCTGCTTTGTGCCTGCCTTGGCAGCCTAGTAGCCGCTGTTAATTTGCACTTAATCTGACTCCAGGGAAATCCTGGTTGAGTTTCTCCTTCCTTGTTGTCATTCTTACCGGACTTCTCTTCCCCTCTCCTAGACGTACATGCTGCAAGATTCCTCCGAGCACATGCAGCTGTTCAACCTGATGAGACAGATGTTAGCATTCGATCCTGCTCAGCGGATCACGTTTGCCGAAGCTCTGGTCCACCCATTCTTTGCTGGCCTGTCTTCAGAGGAGAGGCGGCTGAGTTGCCGAGATTCTAGCCGGGACCTAAGCAGATGACAGAAGGTCAAAGGTGGAGATTCCAGCGGGGGATATGTACAGAATCTGAAATTGGCCTGACTTTTGTTGTGGAGACTCCAGAGACCCTTCTGTAGCGCAGCATTTCGAGGCATTGGTGCAATGTCAAATGGACCCTCGTGGGAGGGGAAGAGACAGCTCCTGAAAAGCACAGATTTGTCTCATATTTATATGTTGTAAAGTTAAAATAAAGTGTTTCATATTGTTTGATAATTTACTTGTATGATTGTGTCCTGATATTTTTGCTCCTAATTCTATTGAAATTTTTTTTGTTTTAACAATAAAATGGTGGTTTTGTATCTTGCCACAAACCTGCATTGGTAGTTCACAAAGTAGTTTCTTGCCTTGCTGTGTACTAGTCAGTCCCTTTTGCATAAGACGTAGAAAGCAGGAATAGAACCTGATTCTGTTCTTCTCCTTTTGCATGCTGTGGCTAGTCTTAATTTTGAGATGCTTCTGTGTGCTGCTGCTGGAACCAGTAACTTCAAAGATTTGCAAGGAGCAGAAAATCTTTTCTAAAAGAATCTTCCTGCTGTGTTGCAAAACTTGAGGTGACAGAGGAGTTCCAAATCACGTGGAAAGGACCTTAAAGATGTGTGCCAAGTCAGAATGGAATCGGCAGACGCCACAAAGATGAGAAGCTATCCTTGGCATAGCGAAGCAACCGTAATCCTAACCCTATCGAAGAGTCATGTCTAGCCAGCTTTGCTTCCTGCTAGGAATGGCAATTCACTAGCTTACATTTTTGAGGAAATACTAATAATCCTGTTCCCCGTTTGAAAACACGATTCTCAAAACTTTTTCATGACCCAGATTGATGTGACCGTGTTCAAATAAACTCGCTCTACTTTAAAACTACAGCCCTGAAGCAGGGGAAATTGGGTAGTAGTAAGTCTTCTAGTACTTTGAATCCAGTGTTTTTTTTACAAAGTTTTAGTAGTTGAGGGAGATAATTACTTTTCTTCTTTTGAAGAATGACTTTTACTGAGAAGCCGCTGAAAACCCAGGAGCCGCCTCTTAATCCAAGTGTGCAATTTAGGACCTACTAATTTTGCAGTCTGTACATGTATTTCCAGGAGGAGCGGCAAGAGGATTATGTAGTGGAGAAGAGATTCTAGTAGGAATGTAGGGCTGTATTTTGAGCGGTGTTCCTAGTCGCTTCAGTCCTAAACGCTATGCCTTTGTAGCATAACAGTGCTTTCAAAGTTGCAGAGGTAGCTGCCCTCGAGAACAATGGAAGTGGAAGTAAAAAGTGGACCTTCTAATGGAGATAGGACTGCATCTGAAGGCAAAAATATTCAGGCCCCTTGTTAACCTCACTTGGCTTCAATACATGATCTAAAAACAGACTCCCTGCTTTATTTGAGCAAAGGTTATGTTTTGCTGCTGCAATCTCCCTGACAAAGGGGACTCCCTATCTTTCGATTAGCGCCTGCAGGAGATGCCCTTGAGATGCCACAGCAGCTGCCACCCTCTCATGAAACGGCTTTTTTTAGAGGCATGACACGGCCCAAGCCAGAGCCAGTGCACAGGCACTCCACAGACACCTGGAACTGGAATCTACAGGAATGCAGAGAAACAGAGAGCTGCATTATTACCAAGTGCATGGAAGGGTGACTCCCTCAGAAAACATGGCTCATTCAGCAAGTGCTTTTGCTCTATTTCTATTGTCCTGTATGTGTGTAATGAGATTACTTAACATTTTTTCAAACTTTTTCAGCCGACAAGAGGGTTGCTCTGTAAATTTAATAGAACCAGCTGCAGGGCAAGCAGGCATATTCTTTTTAATCATCCAATTTGATGTAGACTTTTAAAACTGTACTGCCTTGATTCTCCTTTGGGAAGAAAGGCATGCATGGTCTTCCCAGCTCAAATCAGCCAGGCTTCAGTCATTCAGCCATTACCCTTATTTAGGCTTCAGTGGCAGCAATCCCAATATTCAGATGAACCAACAAGGTTTTGTGTGCACGATAAGGTGGCTATTCGTGGGCACAGGTAAGCATGGCCTGAACTGTCTTTCAGTATTGTTAAATCTCCTTGTTCGCTGAAGATTATTAATTAGCATTACCAAGCACTGTGCAGCCACGGGAATGAATGGAAAGGCAGCTTAAAATTCCCAGATATTCAAATAGCACTTCAAAAGTCCCTCCTGCCCCCATGCCTGAAAAATGTGTCTTCCCTTAACAGTAAGAGAATACAAAGGTTAGGTTCTAAAGCTCTGGACCAACAGGCACCACTAACCAAGGCCCAATACAACTAGCCTCCCGCTCCCCCGGCCATCTAAACACAGCTGCCATTCAGTTTATAGATCCAGAGGAGTTAGTCATGTTAGTCTGTAGCTGTAAAATAGTATAGTCCAGTAGCACTTTTAAGACTAACCAACTTTATTGTAGCATAAGCTTTCGAGAACCACAGCTCTCTTCGTCAAGATGCATGCATCTGACGAAGAGAGCTGTGGTTCTCGAAAGCTTACGCCACAATAAAATTGGTTAGTCAAAAGGTGCTACTGGACTCCTATTATTCAATTTATATTCTTAGGAGTACAGTCTATAAGCAGAACCCAGCTCCCACCAGTGGCCTGCTAAACAATTCAACTTAAGTATTGAGGGAAGCCTGCCTTGAGGATGCATGTCTACCGTTAAATTACCGTCCAATTTAAATGAATGGCCCTTCTGAAATGACAGCAAGGCCAGAAACCCCTGACCCTTGGTCTAGCAACATCAGTATTGTCTACATTGAGGGGCAGGGGCTCAGGGCAGAGGTCTTTGAACCAGCACACAAAGCACAAGCTCCTTAAATATCAAGCCACCTGTTTTCTTCTAAATCCGTTTTTTGTTTCCCCAAGATAACTCCAGCAGGCTAAAAGGACGATTCCTTCGAGATAAATGAAAACACAAGGCCCAGTGCATTTGCTGTACGTTTTATTCAGAGTCATGGCTAGGCAAGAGAGTTTCAGTATGGCACCTTTCGGGACACGGACAAGGTCAAGCGCTGCCAACTGCTCAGAAACCAGCAGGAGGGACTCAAGGTTGGTCACTTCACAGCACTGTTTGTCCCCGGAGACTAGACAGTGCTTGGCTACAACACAGTGTGCTGGCAATGCTCGGAGGGAACAGCAAGCCACTGACAGCAAGGGGCTAGTCCCCAAGTGGGAAGAGGAGACGGCAATGCACAATTCGCCAATGGTATTTATACAGAACTCATGCTCAAAGCGCAAGAGAGCCAGATTAGATCAGTGCAACAGCACATGCAAGGGTAGAAGGGGCTATGCCGGCTGGCGTTCTCAGCAAAAACGGGGGGCCCGGGTACCCTCTTCTGCAATACTGTGCTGTTGCTTTACTAGAGCGCCCTTGCATGCCTGATCGAGACATATCAACAAGGGCATGGAACGAAGTGCCAGAGCTGAGCGCACAAATCTTCCTGCAGCTTTTGTGCCACAAGGTGGATGAAGAGCACTCGTATGTGTCCTCTGCACAAATTTGCTCCCAGAACATAAATGGAAGAGGGCGGCGGGGGGGGGGGGGGAGACAAAACACCAGCAATGTGGATTTCTACAGTAAGACGGGAGGGCAGCTACTTGTGGCAAATACAAGTATCAGCACCATTTTGCCTGCTCCCTCTCTTAAGCCACGTTTGTCACCCAAGAGGTGTCATTCAGTCAACCGGGGGGGGGGGGGGGAGGAAGCCACCACTAGCTTGCCTGTGGGTAAATGCTAAGTGCTGATCCTGCAACTTCCAAACTGCCAGCAGGAGCACCAGGCACGGCCTCTCAAAGTCCCAAGTAGCTTCAGGTGTGGACTGAGTGATGGGCTTTAGCTGCACAAGAAGGGAACACAGGAGGGCTGCAAGAGTTCCCACATGATCAAAAGGGAGGGGGGGCTGTACCCCAGAAACTCCTCCCACTACAGGGGAAAAAAAAGGAAATCACATCATCTGGTATACGGCCTGGCAAGGGCACTTGCATGTGTGAAGACACATTTCCCCCTGCCCTCCCACCACCAACTTTCTTAGCCAGTCGAAGCCGCTGGTTCTCCGGCTATTCCTTCAGACAATGGCACAAGAGCATCAAAGGCTCCTTGGTACACCAGTCCTCCTTGGTTCTCTTTTAACACTTGAGGTTTCTCCTGGAAGAAGAAACATAAACCCAGAACTTTTGCTTCCTTAAGGCGTCACATAGTTTTAATACGGTCAGAATCCTTTCGTAAAGGGGTTGAGCCGATTCGGCCCCTTCCCATCTTCCGAGACACCGGGGCCCACCCTAGGTCGAGTGCAGAGGGATGACGAACTTGCAGCCGAAAGGTGAGTGGTAGTTTATCCCCACCTCCTGGAAGACCTTCTGCGGAATGCCGATGTCGCACAGGTACACCCGCCCAGCCCTCTCGCCCAGCGGCAAGGGGAGCCCCAGGGCTAGCGACCACTTTGCATCGATTCCCTGCTCCGCCTCGCTCACAGGCGGGTCTATGCTGAGGACCGGGGCTCTGTTCTGGTTGGCCCAGTCCACAACAGCCTTGTACCAAGGCTGGTCCCTCAGAAAGGCATTTTCGTGGCAATCCAAGCAGTTTATCACCAAGTCGACTGGCGTGTCTGGAAGATCTGACAAGACAAAGAGAGGGCTGATGGACAGGTTCTTTGGACAGTCTGCAAATCAAAAGGATATTAAGAACTACAAAAACCCCACGTGAAGCTGCCTTCAAGGGAATCACACCGTTGGTCCATCAAAGTCAGTGTTGTTGACTAAGACTGGCAGCTGGTCTTCCGCTAAGCCACAACACACACACCCCACTGACCCCTCAACACATTTCTGGCAAGGCACCCAAAAGGTCCCTTTTTGAGAATTCCAATTCTTTGGCGGGCTTATGAGTTGTGCATTACCTGCCCCTTAGAGCCACTTCTATTGGAGGGAAGGTTTCTCTCCTACAACAGTGGCTCTAAGAGGAGAGCTTCAGAATTTGGCAGAGCAGTAGGATACAAACCACCTTGATCCTATGACCCCTACTTGCCTCTTTCAGATCCCACGCCCTTCAGCAGACCACAGGGATGTTAAAAAAAACCCCAGACTTTTGCCACTAGATGGAGCTGCTGCATCAGAAACCTAAATCAGCCTCTCCCAAAAAGCAGGCAATCACCTGTTGGAATCGAACTGATTAATGAATGCACCAGGCTGCCCTAAAAAGACGTGCTCCAAGATACAGGCTTACCTTTGACACTGGACACCTGCTGGCCTTGGGTCTTGCCAAACAGCATCAGTTCGTTGGTGATTGATTCCAGCATCTTGACAAAGTTGGGAAGGAAAAGAATGACATGCACGTCGTGATTGGAAAGATGCCGACCACAACTGATCCCTTGGGCCCCCTTCACGTGGGGGCCGCACAGCAAGGCAACCGTGGGACGCTGGTGAATGTTTTTGGGGTTCAACCTGGAAGTCAAGATGTGCAAAAGGTCTTAGAAGTATCCAAACCAGTTTACTATTATCTCTATTTATGACATCTAGATTAAAAACGTGGCCCTCCCAAAAGGGGAACTTCAAAAAATAATAAGACCAGCACAGAAGCCTGGGTCAAAAGATGACACTGACTTCGGATCCAGTTTTCAGAGACCTTAAATAACCGTAATTAGAAGTGTGGCCTGTTTGCAAATAGACAATCCCCTTCTAGCTGTAGTTAAGTAAGCCACACCATCTGAAATGAACCAGAGAATCTAATGCATATGTCTCCTAAGCACAAACTAAATCTACCGAATACCATTTCTTCCTCTGAATTTAAGTAAGCCAGGCAGTATCACTGCCAGGGGAATGCCTGGGTCAGACCCTGTCGACACATTCCTCGGGTGTACAAGAATGTAAACAACCCCTTCTCAGAGTAATGAAGCGGACAAGTTGATGAACGAACGGTCTGCCTTGGTGGCTCACAGCATTTCTTTGCAGTTCAACCAAGAGCCCTGCGTAAAACAAGACGGCCGCAGGTTCAATCTAGTCACGAGGATCTCTGCAAAAAATCTTCTGAAGCATATTGTAACTTCTATTGAGCAAACAACACTTTTTTTTAAAGTCATACCAATAGCTGACTTGAGCCATTGTGTGATGATAAGAAAGGCAAAGTATGAATATTTTAAATATATGTAACTCTCCTGAAGTGTTTCCAAATAACCAAAAGTAGTTAAACCGAAATATTTCACCGAGGAAATAACACCATGCAGCTAGAAACCCCGTTCAGGTCAATTCAATTCAAGGCTTGACTTGGGAGTAGGGGTGTGCAAGCCAAAAATTTTCGGCTATAGCCGAAAGTAGAAAGCCGAAAGAAGATTCTCTATCGTTAAAGCCGAAAGCCGAAACAAGAATCTCTTTCGGCTTTCGACTTTCGGGATTCTTTCGGCATTATTTCGGCATTCTTTCGGCTTTTTTCTATGGGAAAATGCCTCCGTCTTCCAGGACGCCTGGAGGAGGCATTTTCCCACCGAATAAGCCCAAAATTGGTGGGGACCTTCCTCTAACCCTTCTCTAACAACCACCCAAGTTTCAGACAGATTGGACTTTGGGGGGCCATGTTATGGCCCCCCAAAGCAGGTCCCCCCATCCTCCCATAAGAAAGCGAAGGAGCAGCATATTGTTAGCATGCTGCTGCTCATCTTTCTTCATTATTTCCTATGGGGAAAAAATGAAGAGGCAGGCTTCCTTTGCCAGGGGTGGCATTTTGCATGCAAAATGCCCCCTTACCCTCAGGGGCCCTTCTCCCACCCCTCCTCCCACCCCCCACCAAGGCTCAGCCTGATCCCACTTGGGGGGGCCATTTCATGGCCTCCCCAAGTAGGTGCTCTAATCTCTACCACTGACAGCTGGGGGAGGCTTGTGTTGCCAGGGGTGGCATTTTGCATGCAAAATGCCCCCCAACCCTCTGGGGCCCTTCTCCCACCCCTCCTCCCACCCCCCACCCAGGCTCAGCCTGCTCCCACTTGGGGGGGGCATTTCATGGCCTCCCCAAGTAGGTGCTCTGCTCTCATCTCTACCACTGACAGCTGGGGGAGGCTTGTCTTGCCAGGGGTGGCATTTTGCATGCAAAATGCCCCCCAGCCCTCTGGGGCCCTTCTCCCACCCTTCCTCCCACCCCCCACCAAGGCTCAGACTGCTCCCACTTGGGGGGGCCATTTCATGGCCTCCCCAAGTAGGTCCTCTCAGCCCCTAAAGTCCACCCCTTACAGCCCCACACAAACCCAATTCCCCCCCAGCTGCCACACACAGACCCAAATCCCCACATTAGCCCCTCACAGACCCAAATCCACCCCCACCTGCCCCACACCCATAACCCCAGGAACAGGCTGGCAAAGGCCAGCCCTCTCCCTTTGTTCCCTATGCTGGGAACTTCTAAACTCTCTTTCCCTGGGCAATTCTGCACAGCCCAGGGGTGCCGCAATGGTGGGCACACTTCTGAGTGCCAGCTGGTCCCTGTGAAAGAGCACCTGAACCACAGACACCCTCCCTCAAATTCCCCCACCACCTACAGAGATGGCTGGCCAGCCAGCCCCATTGTTCCCTATGGTGGGAACCAACTGCACAACAAAGAATAAAACAAGCACAACACAAAATAAAGTTTTAAAAAAATTATTTTCTCCCTTCCAAAGTACAAGTAGGCAAAGCATTATGACACATTACACCAGCAGTCCCCCACACAGAAAAATTAAAACAAAACTCACTTAACATCAGAGAATCACAAAGCACGATTCCTGTCAAAAACACTTTATTTCTTGAACAGCTTTAGGTTACACAGCAGGGGGGAACACCAAAGGGCATGGCAGCACTATCTTACACAAAAATAACACAACTCACTTAACATCAGAGAATCACAAAAGCACAATTCCTGTCAAAAACACTTTATTTCTTGAACAGCTTTAGGCTACACAGCAGGGGGGGAACACCAAAGGGCATGGAAGCAGTATCTTACACAAAAATAACACAACTCACTTCACATTAAAGAATCACCCCAAAAAATTGCTGTCAAAAGCACTTTATTTCTGTAACTGCTTTAGGTTACACAGTAGGAAGGCACCACAGAGAAGGAAAGCAGTGTACTACACAAAAATAACACAACTCACTTCACATCAGAGAATCACACAAACACAATTGCTGTCAAAAACGGTGAAGTGGGTTGTATTATTTTTTGTAGTACATTGCTATCATGTCCTGTTGTGCCCTCCTACTGTGTAACCTAAAGCTGTTCAAGAAATAAAGTGTTTTTGCCAGGAATTGTGTTTTTGTGATTCTCTGATGTTAAGTGAGTTGTGTTATTTTTGTGTAAGATAGTGCTGCCATGCCCTTTGGTGTTCCCCCCTGCTGTGTAACCTAAAGCTGTTCAAGAAATAAAGTGTTTTTGACAGGAATTGTGCTTTGTGATTCTCTGATGTTAAGTGAGTTTTGTTTTAATTTTTCTGTGTGGGGGACTGCTGGTGTAATGTGTCATAATGCTTTGCCTACTTGTACTTTGGAAGGGAGAAAAAAAAATTTAAAACTTTATTTTGTGTTGTTCTTGTTTTATTCTTTGTTGTGCAGTTGGTTCCCATCATAGGGAACAATGGGGCTGGCTGGCCAGCCATCTCTGTAGGTGGTGGGGGAATTTGAGGGAGGGTGTCTGTGGTTCAGGTGCTCTTTCACAGGGACCAGCTGGCACTCAGAAGTGTGCCAACCATTGTGGCACCCCTGGGCTGTGCAGAATTGCCCAGGGAAAGAGAGTTTAGAAGTTCCCAGCATAGGGAACAAAGGGAGAGGGCTGGCCTTTGCCAGCCTGTTCCTGGGGTTATGGGTGTGGGGCAGGTGGGGGTGGATTTGGGTCTGTGAGGGGCTAATGTGGGGATTTGGGTCTGTGTGTGGCAGCTGGGGGGGAATTGGGTTTGTGTGGGGCTGTAAGGGGTGGACTTTAGGGGCTGAGAGGACCTACTTGGGGAGGCCATGAAATGCCCCCCCTAAGTGGGAGCAGTCTGAGCCTGGGTGGGGGGTGGGGGGAAGGGTGGGAGAAGGGCCCCTAAGGGCTTGGGGGCATTTTGCATGCAAAATGCCACCCCTGGCAACACAAGCCTCCCCCAGCTGTCAGTGGTAGAGATTAGAGCACCTACTTGGGGAGGCCATGAAATGGCCCCCCCAAGTGGGAGCAGGCTGAGCCTTGGTGGGGGGTGGGAGGAGGGATGGGAGAAGGGCCCCTGAGGGTGAGGGGGCATTTTGCATGCAAAATGCCACCCCTGGCAAAGGAAGCCTGCCTCTTCATTTTTTCCCCATAGGAAATAATGAAGAAAGATGAGCAGCAGCATGCTAACAATATGCTGCTCCTTCGCTTTCTTATGGGAGGATGGGGGGACCTGCTTTGGGGGGCCATAACATGGCCCCCCAAAGTCCAATCTGTCTGAAACTTGGGTGGTTGTTAGAGAAGGGTTAGAGGAAGGTCCCCACCAATTTTGGGCTTATTCGGTGGGAAAATGCCTCCCCCAGACGTCCGGGAAGACGGAGGCATTTTCCCATTGAAAAGCCGAAAGAAAGCCGAAAGAATCCCGAAACGTTTCGGCTTTTTTCTTTCGGCTCCCCGAAACGTTTCGGCATTCCCCGAAACGTTTCGGCATTCCCCTAAAGAAGCCGAAACACTTTTGTTTCGGCATTCTTTCGGCATTCTGAATGCCGAAACGCACATCCCTACTTGGGAGTTACTGGTAAGGATTCTGACAAAAAAAAATATTTTAAGCCATGACTACTCAGTGGTATACAGGTCCCTTGAATTTACACAATGCATCTGACGAAGAGAGCTGTGGTTCTCAAAAGCTTATGCTACAATAAAGTTGGTTAGTCTTAAAGGTGCTACTGGACTACTATTTTGCAACTACAGACTAACACGGCTAACTCCCCTGGATCCAAGAAGAAAAAGGCACTGAAAAGCAGCAGGTAATATCCAGAAACCCGTGTTCAATATGCCCTACTTGCCCTCTCTTTGTTTACATCATTTATATCCCACTTTTCATTTATATTGCACTTTCCTTTCCAACAGGGACCCAAAGTGGCTTATAACATTCTCCCCTTTCCATTTTATCCTCACAAACGCCACCCTGTGAGGTAGGTTAGTCTCAAAGTGTGTGACCGGCACAGAGGGTCTCCTAGATCTTGTTCCACCACTAAACCCCTGTACCACACTGGCTCTCCCTCATCAACCGAGACAAGGTGAAGACGCAACAGCAAGTCAGATAACTGACTGCTACACGAAATAGCCAAAGAAGACTCTTGGAGTCATGTACACCTACTCCTTCATGGTGGGTCTTGCAGGGAGGGTGGGCTAAAAATCAAATAAATCAATAAATATTCGTTATGGAGAAAGGAATCACATCTTGCACTTATTTCTGAACTATGGCTTGTGCACTAGGGGTGTGCGCTTCGGGAATCCAATTCGGGTAAAATACCTGAATCGGACCCGATCCAAAAAGTTTTGGGATTTCCGAATGCTAGCCCCAGTCCAGAAAGCCAGAAGCAAAGCTTCCCGAAGCATTCGTAATGCTTCGGGAAGCTTCGGGTTTAAATGCCCATTTCCCTGCCGCTGCAAGTAGCAGGGAAAGGAGCATTTAAAGCCCGAATCAGCTGCTCGCTGGGGGCTTCCCCAACAAGCAGCTGAGTGCGGGCTACACTGTTGGGGCCAGGAAACTCCTTGGCCCCGTCAGCGGTGTAGGAGGTGGCGGGGATGCTGCAGGCTTAAGCCTGCAACCTCCCTGCCGGGTGCTCTGTTCGCCTTGCCGATTGTTGGGGTCGAGGAGCTCCTCGACCCCGACTCCGATGGGCGAGCAAAGGAGGCGGTGGGAGGCTGCAGGCTTACCGATGTCGGTGTCAAAGAACTCCTCGGCCCGACATCAGCTGGGCGAGCGAAACAGGTGGCGGGAGGCTGTAGGCTTAAGCCTGCACCCCCACCCCCGCTGGGAGCTCCAGTTGCCTGCCGATGTCGGGTCGAGGAGCTCCTCGGCCCGACACGGGGGGGGAGGTGTGGGGATGCAGGCATAAGCCTGCACTTCCCTGTCAGGTGCTCGGCAAAGGTAAGTGGGGGGGGGCTGTGTGTTGTGGGGGTTTTTAAGGGCCCTGGGGCAGGACAGGGCCCTTTATCAGCTGGCAGGAGGCAGAGGGGAATCCCCTTCTGCTGCTTGCCAGCTGATAGGGAGGGGGGATAAGGGGGGGTGGGGAGTGGGGTGGGGAGGGTGCTGGAAAACCCAGCTCCCTGAATTACTTTGGAATGCTCCGAATCTTTACGGAGCATTCTGAAGCAATTCAAATGTGGGTGTTTCTGAATGTTTTTCCTGCCTCAGGTAAACCCGTAGCAGGAAATCCAAATTATTTCCAGCGTGCACACCCCTACTGTGCACCTCGGCAGAGAAAAAGAGAAAACCACAGTGGCTGGGATCCACAGAAAGATTCCTACAGGTGACAATTTTCACAGATTCCCATCTCTACCCCTCATACCGTCCCCTGACAAGGTAAATAAGGGCTGTGTGCCCACTTCCTGGAAGTCATTTACCTGTTGGGCCCTCCAAGCAGACTCAAGGCCATCTGGCTGGCACACACCCCTGTCATTTCCAGCCTCCGCTCTAGAGTCAGCCCGTGCTTCTCAGCCACCGAGAGCAGCTTTTTGTGCAACTCGTAAGAGACACTCGGAACAACCAGGCCAGAGTCTGAAATGCAGAACAGGAAGAGGCTGTTAAGCAATCCAACTCCTCCCCAACCCCAACGGCAGCTCTCAAACGTGCATGATGGTTGTTTCCATATTAGCAGGATTTGAGTCCAGTAGCACCTTAGAGACCGACAAGATTATGAGGGTATACGTTTTCTAGAATCGAAGCTCCCCTCTTCAGATACAGGCTTTCGTATTAGAATCATTTTTTACATTTGATCCCAAAGCCTCTTAAGACACAAATACTATCAAACAGCGTGGCATTTCACTTAAGAGAATTAAACATGGTGAATTATCAGTTCTGACCTACTCCACATTGCCCGTGTGCACAAATCACCGCATCAGGGCTAGGATGAGCCAGTTCAGGTAGGTGCAGGGGAGAAAAGGGAACAACATAGAATAACTAGGTCTCAAAACCTACTTTATATACTAGATTCAATGTCATTGGCAAGGCACTAAATTCACACACAAATAGTGCAGTCTTAAGAGTACGTTCCTAGGAGCACGCCCCACTGACTGGACCCGAGTTGTATTCTGAGTAGACCTGGTTAGGATTTTTCTCAAACAACCTCAGTATTATCTACTATGATTGGCAGCTGTCCTGTCAGAGACCTTAACAAGGCCAGAGACTGATCTGGGACCTTCTGGGTGGGAAAAAAAACACATGCCTTCCTACCGAGCTAGAGCCCTTTTAAAATTCTTTTTTATGAAAGCTGATGAGGTCTGCAGAGCTCCAGCCCAAAGGAAGATTCCAGGCGCTCCAGAGCAAGGCCACAGATCCTCCTGCATGCTCAGGAGCTCTGGTTGCATCTCTAAGAATTCCTTTTCTTGGGAGTCCCGGCTCTCCTGAAAGACTGCACGTGCAGTAACCCGGTGTCTCGCAATAGAGAGCCCTCTTACTGTCAGACGAGGGGGGAAAGATTCTGCTCAATATTACCCCACGGCTGTCATCTCCAAAGGTGGTGTCCTTTCTGAATGCCACTGAGCATGCTCAGGGCAACCATACCATGCCGCTTTAGCAGCATGAATGCGTGCGATTCTCACTTGGGATGCAAGAAGTCCAGGGTCCATTTCCCAAAAGCGAGGAGAGGCAGCTCAGCAGGAGAAAGCATCTTTCTCCTCGGCGGAAGACCCTGGGGAGCCACTGCAAAACTCAACTGGCAGTGCCGACCTGGATACACATCAGTGCGGCTTCGTGTGTCATTCATGTCTTCATTTCACTATACGCCTCCCAGACCCCCTGCACAGGCACTGGTATTTGTCATTCACAAAGCTGTGAACACCTGAGTATGTGTAGCACTTCCGTTTGCCACGTGAGAGGCGTAGCTGCCCATGGTTAGGTGTTAACGTGGAGGGAATCGCATGGATTTCAGGGTGAAGCGTGATCAGGTCGACACAGCTATAAGAGCTCAAGTCAGGATTCAGCTCCGAGGGAAAAGTGGCTAGAGTCAAATCTAAAAAGGAACAGAGAGCCGCTGGGAAGGGTCCCAGAGGATGAGGAGCTGGCTGAACACGCAATCCCCACCCTCAAGACGAGCCTGCGACAGGCGTGGGAGAGGTGAATTGTTTATACACTTGACCTCGCATGTTAACAGCCAATTAAGATAATAGCCTTCCCTTCATCAGTTTTATTGCACGCATCACCCAGGCTAACACTAGGTCATTCTCAAAACCGGCTTCAAAAAACACTTGATAGCAGAAGCTTGGGAGACAAAAAAAAAAAACAACAACCTGAACTGTTCCAAGTCACAAAGGACCCAGGCCTTGCTGAACTCGTCACACAGCATTCACGGCGTACCTTCCTGAGTCACGCAAGGTTCAGCCGTTGCTCGCTCCCGCTTGTTTCCCTCGGAGCCAAGCTCCTGATATCGAGAGCTGGCGGGACTTTCATGTGCCGGGGCAGAAAGCAGAGCCCAGTTCAATGCCAAACCAAGTTCTTTTTGCTACCTTACAATGGTGTCCTAGAAGAGCAAAAACCACCCCACTTCATCAGATGTGGCCTATTTTGACATCTCTTATGCTCTGGGAAATGTATTCCATTCACACTCTTGCCTTTCTGACGCCTGGGAACTCACGACGGCGCATGGGAAGACTTGGCAGGAAACATCTGACTTCGCAGAGGTCCCTAACCAAGTTCGCACCTATCAAGGTGAAAAGAAAGTACAGCACAGGAGTGAGAAGTTGTACCCATCGATATTCCTGGTGTGGCCTACCAGCCCAAATTCAAAATCTGCAGGGGAGAAGCACGGCAGAGAATCCCAAGGGAGTTTCGACTAACCTGCATCCTAGTCTGAGGAAACAGGTCCCATTAGGTCTGGCTTGCATGCCAACGGATGCCCAGATTTAGGCTGTTGTGCTTGGAAGACAATTAAGCAAGACGTGCCTCGTCCTGCACACAAAAGCCAGAAAGGAAAACAGACCGAAGGCAGACTAAAGAGCCAAGAAAAATGCCCAGCCAGCCAAGTTCCACAGTAATCTCTGCACGCCAGGGCTCCTCATCAAGCCACTCCTGACCTCTCGCTCGGACGCTTTCCCCAGCAGCCCTCTCTTTTCTCCTCGCAGATTAGCAGGCAAGAGTTCCTGCTACTTAGGTGGTCCTGCGAGCCGCCCCGCCCCACCCGTTACAGTCCCTCTAGAGGCTTAAAACCCAAAAAGGGACCTTGCGAGAGAGAGAGACTGCTCAGCGAGTCCCAATGAATTCAACAAGAGCTCCTCAAGGGCAAGAGAACTTCCTGAGGGTGATTGTGCCCAATTCAACATGCATTTCAGCTTGGCTGGTTTTCCACCTACAGATTTTGGATTGCAAGACCGCCCGCCCCCCCGCCCTGGATTAAGCCTGCCACCAATACCGGGTTGAGTTTATGCTTCTGGGAACTTTCAAACCCACAGCTCCAGGGACCTCGTTTGAAGCCGAGAGGAAAAGATAAAGGTGCAAGATTACGCAGCACCCTCGCACGCGAGAACGCCGAGGCCCCGAGCTGCCTTTCCACTTTGCCCCAATTGTTCTCCGACGGGAGCGTGCAAGCACCTAGACGGCTTCCCTTCTTCTCACTCACGCAAGGTCCAACCAGTTTGACCGGCTTATCGATGCCAGACTGCATTAAATAAACTCAGAGTGCAAAGCGATCAAGGGGAGGTAGCGTGTAAACCTGAAGAACAACAACAAGAAAGCTGTGAAAGGCGGCTGGACGGGGGCCAGGCCGATTTGTGCTTGGGCTGGGAAACAGGGGAGGGCAGCTGTATTATTCCCTAATTAAAAGGTAACAAAAACAGATCGATGCAGGGCCTTGATCTCTTTCACAGCTGCCAAGGACGCTGTAAAGGTTAACACAGCCTCAGAAGGAACGCTGGAGGGGAAGCTTGCCCTCTCACCTGGCTCTGCTCCTATCCTGCCCCCTCTTCCCTCTTGTCACCCCCCTGTGCTCACCACAGCCCTCACGGCCGTTTCTTAACAACAACAACCACACGCAGCAGCAGCAGCAGAGCTTTTTTCCTCCTACACTATATCGCATAACGTCAATACTCCTTACAACAAGCTTGTAGAGTAGGCCGTTTTACAGATTAGGGCCCGAGACTGGCTTGTCTTTGGCCATCCTGTGACTTTCTAAAACAAGCTTCTATCTGCCAACTAATTTTAACCCATTCTCCCCCTTCTCTGCCCCCACTGCACACACAAAGGGAGCTGAGGACAGCACTCAAGCTTCTCTTCTTCCTTCCTTCTTGCTCTCACAAGGTCCCTGTGAGGTAGGTTAGGCCGAAAGGGGGCTTCTGGTAATTTCTCAGGTTTGATTCACAACCTCTTGGATCGCTTTCCTTGCTTGGGAGCTCATTGAAAGCAGCCGCCCCAAGATCCTTCCAGCTGGCCTGTGAACCATGAGTTCTACTTAAGAGCTGAGGCCACTCCTAAACCCACAAGCCAGAAATAAGATTTTGAGTCTAGCACGCAAGGGGCAAAGGTTTCAGCCATCTCCTTCCCTGCTGTGCTAGTTTTCTATGGAAAGGAGTTTTTCGTATTTTGGAAACAGCAATAAAGAAAAGTGACTCCCCGCCTACAATATGAACCGGTAGGCCTCTCTTCCACCTTATGTTTCATGTGTAGATCCAGCTACCAGAACTTATCAGAAAGATCATAAAATACTCTGCACGTAACACAGACCGCTGAACTGCCCACAGAGTCATACTCCTCTCTTCATTGGCAGATTATCTACCACAGCCTACGAAGAAAACCCCACACTGAAACGGATCCAGGAATTCAGGTCCCTTCCTGTGGAGAGGGATGGCCCCACGCTCATTTCACCCTCCACCAGTCTCTGAGAATGTCATGTATCTGCTGGATTCAGCGAGGGCTTCTTCAAAAAGCCAACAAGCCCCCTGCTTCTTTCAACACTAGTGGAAAGATGCTCAAGGGAGGCATCCCCTAATAGGAGCCAAGCGGGCACACGCAGAAACCGGCACCCCTACGATAGCCTCCACGAAGGACTGAAATCGATCCTGCCATCTAATGGTACAATCCTATGCAGATCCAATCAATCCAATCAAAGCTCACTGGTTTGCATTGCAAGTCTCAATGGACAAGAGTGTTTTAAACAGCAGAGTCACTACAAGAGTAAGAGAGGTTGGCATAGCATCACTTCTAAGAGCTTAATCAGCGAGCCCCTCTACCCCAACCTTGCTGCCTTGAGATATGTAGAGTGCTGGCCTACACCACAAGATTTTTGTAAGGAGTGCAAAGATACTGGTGGTAAGACCTTTTCGAAGGTTCAGAGCGCATCACAGTCAAGCAGAGTTATAGGTCTTCTCCGATCATTTTCCTAGTTATAGGTTTTCTCCAATCATTTGTGCAATAGAACGGCTTTTGTGCAACAGAACAGCTTTTGACACAATGCATGGAAAGATAGGTGGGTAGCCATGTTGGTCTGCAGTAGAACAGCAGGACTTCGGTCCAGTGGCACCTCGGAGACCAACAAGGTTTTCAGAGTGTAAGCTTTTCACGAGCTTACACTCTGAAAATCTTGCTGGTCTCTAAGGTGCCACTAGACTCAAATCCTGCATGGAAAATCGCACTACACAAAGCAAGTGGCTTTGCAGAGATGATATCCATCTAATTACCTCCATTGGTCCTCAGCTGACAGACACCTTGTCAACCATACCCTAAAGCTACTGCATTTATTATTTTTGTAAAGAAAAGCCAGCATACCCGTGCAGAACTCTTTGCTGGCTTGGGGCACCGTGATTCTTCGATACACAATGGGCTCAGATTCCAAGATGTTTTCGTCATGGCGATAGCGGGAGGACCTCTCGTTCGGTGTGCCCCTGGACCGAGTCCCGCTCTTCCTCTCGAAAGTTTCTATCTCTTCGAACACAGCTGCCTTGTCAAAGAGCGCCAGGTTCCCTTCGAAATCAAAATCCGTATCCGGGATTTCCTCAATGTTGTCCCCAAAACACTCGTCATCCTTGTTTTTCATTGGCCCGTTCTTCACCCCGCTCTTCTTCGGAGTCACCTGGTTCGGGTGACGGCTACTGGAGGACCCTGAATTGAAGAACAAGGGAGGCCAAAGGTCAGAGACAGAAAAACTCAGGATCTGTACCGTGCACAGCCTGTAGCCTCTTCCACCAGGGGATGTTCAGGTCACTGCCTTGCATTTCAAACAACTTAACCAGCATCTATTGGGATGGCATCCTAGCAGGGTCTGGCTAGGCCATACTCTTAGTCACAGTTCAAGCACACAAGCCCAGACAAGCCAGGCAAGAAGCACCTTGTTTATACTGAAACTTTTTTGGCACAACTTCTGCCTGGAGGACACGCATTCCTTGGGTGAGGTTCTGGCCATTCAGCACCCTTCTTACCAGGAAGCTCCCATTCTTATTTGAAGAACACAAGCAGATTATAGCATAACGAAGGGACACCCCCATCTTTATGTCAATAGAAGAAACCGATACCAAACTAGAGCCACAAGCGCCATGAAACGTCCATCTGGATTGCAACTGATCAGACGGGCAATTTACAAATCCCTTTGTCATCGCCCAAAATTAGACTGACCCAGATTCATAACCTCTTTCCCCGATTCCCCCGGCTGTGGCTCTTCCTGGTCAGCGGTGCTAATGAATATAACAACGACCCTACTCCAGGTGTGCTCCTTCTTGCCGCCAAGAAGGTCTATTAGTTTTTGGATTCGAAGAGCTGGTATTGGGAAATCGGGCGTATAAAGCAAAGCAGCTCCTGGCTTCTGGATACTTGAAAACTCCTTACTGTGGAAGGAAAGCAACACCCCGCCCAGGTTTCCTGGTGATGCTGCAAAATGAAAGCTTATTCTTACACGGTGGGTGGTTTGAGGTCCAGGGGAAAGGCCATGTGCCAAGGGAAAACAGAACCTCCCCCCCCCCGCCCCCAGTTTTCTTTCTGTGACTAAGCAGATGTATTGGGGGAGGGGTGTAAGATAGCCAAAGCATGTCCCATTTCTTCCCAACCCATGCACTCACCCCTGGATTTCCCACAGCAAAAGAAGAGTCTGGAGTGAATGGTAGCCGTACCCTGTCACCCCCAATCCCACCAGAAACCCCACTGAGGGTGGCTGGGGGCCTGACACGTGGCCACACACCTGTTCTTCCAAGTCAGACTGGGGGGTCATACATATCTGCAAAAGCTGTGGGTAGTTTTAAGTAGAGGTGGCTTCTTTGGACTAGCGTGCATTGCTAAGCACGGGGATTTGGGAGGGTTGGGGAAGCAACTGACGCCCCTTGCTTTTTTGGCAAGGGTTCTTCCTTACCCCCAAATCCTTGTTTATTCATCTTCTACCAAATCCCTGTGTGTCAGTTTGGTCACAAGACGGTAAAAGTTCAGTCTGGTCAGAAAGAGTTGCGTTACAACGTGGCCTGCAACGGCCAAACTGACATTTCCAGACTCTTCTACAAACAAGAGTAGAAGACTGCAGCGCTAACTCAAAAAAAAGAAAGAAAAGAAGAAAAGCAGCAGTGCCCATTTCAAAGGACAGCGGAGGCCAAACGGGCTTGGCGTCGAAATGCTGACAGAACAAAAACGGTCACAGAAGCAGGAAAAACAATAGTTGGAACACTCTCCGCAGGCTCCCGACAGACATCCTGACAGAGTGCCAGCCTTGGGCCCCACCAAAGCTAAACACACTGGGATTGTGGCGGTCGGGCCACTTAATCCACCCCGATGATTGCCAGCTCCCCAGTCTTGCTGACTCTGCTGTTGGCTTGGCGATAAAGGCGGCAGCAACCGAAAGTGACATCACTTGGACAGATGAGTCACCAAAACCCATCAGGTGGTCTCCGGAAAAGCACCACCAGGCCTCGGGAAGAGTGACACAAAAACCGGTTAGAGGAGCCAGGCCACTTTTTGTAATAAATCAGATTTAATGGGGGCGGGGGGGAGGAGGGAGGAAGGAATTCTCAGGTTTAGGAACGGGGAAGGATAATGCTTTATTCTCAATATCAGAACTTCCAATCACAAATCCTCAATGACTACAGGTCCAAACAGGCGAGGTACCAGGCAAACTAGGGCTCCATCTGTTCAGCTTTATTGCAGCATAAGCTTTCGAGAACCACAGCTCTCTTCGTCAGATGCAGGGCAAGCAAGCAAGAGAGCTGTGGCTCTCAAAAGCTTATGCTACAATAAAGTTGGTTAGTCTTACAAGGTGCTACTGGACTCTGTACTGTTTTGCAACTGCAGACTAACATGGCTAACTCCTCTGGATCTATCTGTTCAGTGTTTTAAAAATGCAGTTTTTGTGCATTTTTGTGGCTTCCCCATTTTGACTCTTGGGGAGGTCCTGTCCAAGAACTGCACAACCCAGCCTGTCCTACCCAGCAGGCAGGCAGGCAGAGATGGCTACAGAAGAGCAGAGTCTACTGGCACCACAGAGACAGATTTAACCTGTCAGGACCTTGCCTGGAACTGCCACTCAGTTCGTCAGGCACTGAGGAATGCTTTGCTGCCTTTATATACTACTTGCAGCTATGATTCCTCTATGATTCCTCCAAAAAGAGTCCAGCCGGCACTGTTTTTACCTGGCCGGGCTCACACTGCCACCGGATTGTTAACCAGGAGCACAGGCACCCATGCCAATTTTAGAAGCAAGCTGCTCCCACGTGCCGCAGATCCTGCAGCCAGGATGATGCCTCCATTAATACGCTATTGTATATGATGCAGACTTTGGCTAACGGGCTGCCTCGGGTTGAGGCTGCTGTTTGCAAGATGATAAACAGGCCATCCGCATAGGGCTGCCAGCCCCCAGCCTACACAACAGATTGCCTCAAGTGCGGGTGGCCCTGAAGTCAGAGGTTTTGTGCGGCTCTCTTGTTCGCTTGGCACCCTGCCAGGAGAGCCTTCCTTGGAAGAAGGTCAACAAGGGCGCCCAGACTTATTCAGCCAACCCACCGCCGTGTGAAACTCCCAAGCAGGCTGGCTGCCTTCCTGCAAAAACCCCTTCAAAGACACGCTGCCAGCCCTGGCACGGAAGAGCCAAGTGCCAGCTCTGCACGTAAGCCATTGTTGTACAGCTGTCTGGGCTACTGTTTGTTTATGGATTCCTCTCACTCCAGCATTAAGATGAGAAAGAAGGAAAAGAGGGATCTTCTCCATCTTAGCACGCACAGCACAGGGCGCCCAAAGGTCAGTTGTAGATCATTCAACGCAGAGCAACACTTTGAAGACTAAAAACACAAGAGCATTTCATCCCCATCCTCCTCAGCATTTATGGAAGTATCCCCTTTCTTGCTGCCCTGGGCTACTAAAAATTTCTAAAGACATTTTGAGGCTGGGTATTCCACCAAGGAGAAAAATCAGTCCCTCTTTTCTGTCCAGCTTTCCCAGGGCGCCGCACAGGGCCTTTGCAGGGTGGCACCTGGGCAGGAGGCGATGCTCCATGCAGATGACAATCTCAGCCCCTCCCCCTAGTCTCTATGGCATTTACCACAAAGACTAAGAGAAATTTCTAGAGCTTCACTACGTGGAGACCATTTCCCCGCCCCTCCCCCTCCTGCTCCTCAGTTCCTCGGGCCAGGAAACGGTCTGAGGGGAGATAACAAGGAGGTCTAAGCCCTCCTCTACAGGAAGGTTGAGACAGCTGCAGCACTCAAACAAGTGGGAAGGTGCACAACAACGAGAGACGATGCCCCTTGCTGGGGCACTCTGCTTGTCCCCCAATCTTGTGCCCCTTTCAGTAAGAGAGAAAAACTTCTGCAAGGAGGGTTTTGAGCGACAGGGAGATACGATACTGCCTTACACCAAGTCAGATCACTGATCCGTTCTAGCCAGGCATGGTCTACTCAGACTGGCAGGGGCTCTTCTACATCTCAAGCAGAGAAGGGTCTTCCCTAATTGCTGCTACTGGAAAGGTTTTAACTGGAGAAACCAGGGACCAGAGTTGAAAGTCAGGAACACCACAGACACCTCCCTCCAAACCTCAGGTGGAAAGCCTGGGCGTGTGCTCAGCCCAGGCAGGGAGAGGTTTCGCAAGACACTGAGCAGGATACTGCTGTATGTGCCTGCAGGCTTCAGGCCACTGCAACATCTGCAGGCACTAATTCTTCTAAATAGCCTCAATTTAGCTTTGGCTGTTGTGGAACCAACAGCTCTGACAATGCTTGCCTTGACTGTTTTACGCACCTCCTTGACTGTGCTCCTGAGACCTGTTGTCTGCCCCGGGAGTGAGCAGGACACTATTACAGGTTTAACTTAACATTGGTGACATCTGTTCAATTTGACTTTGCTTTTCAAATTCGTCCTTAAAATTGCTGCTTTCCACTTTGCTTTAAAAGAGTGGGACAAATGCTTATACGTAATTTTTTAAAAAGCAGTACAGAATTCACACTTGCCACAGGGATTTGCTAATCAAACCCATTTACAGGTTGCTCACTTAAGCTAGTAAGAAAAAAAATGACTGTAAAGAGGCACAGGAGGTTGGGGAGGGAGGGGGAGTTTTCAGCTTTTCTGGAAAAAAAGTCAGCTTTAGAGTATTAAGTAGAACAGAGCTGCAAGCATGTATTAGAAAACAATGGCATGCAGAAGTTATAACCAGATGGGAACAAGTCAGGAAGATGTGGCTTCTGACATTCAGCTGATGCACATTTCAGAAGTTTGCAGAACAAAGTATTGAACAAAATCCTGATCGTTATATGATTTATCGTGGCTGGCTACAATTAGGGAACATTCAAAATATACACCAGAGATGAGAAGTGAAAAGAAACAGCAATCCTCAAAGCTAAAGAAAGAGATAATTACTAGGATACTAAAAGCCAATGAAAATGTCAACCTGGAAGTGATACAAGTGGATTAGATACATAGATCCCTTTCCTTAGGGGAGAGCCTCTAGCACCTTGTGCTGGTGGAAATCACCACTCTTATTAGTAGAACAGAGCCACATGCCTTGTACACAAGTATGAAGCGTTAGTACTATGTACCTGGCATTTCTCACTCTGGTTGCTGCAGATTTGAGTACTCTTCCCGACAAAAATACTTTGAAAATGGATACCTGTCAGCAAAGCAAGTGCCAAGAAGCCTTTATGAACACACAGATGACATCATAAAAGCCCTCAAACCTGCCTGGATGTCGCTTTGGGGAGATCAAAGCTTTAAATGCAGCATCTCACTTTAGGCAGAAGGAACACATGAACCTGCCTTGTATCGAGTCAGGCCACCGACCCATCAAGGCCAGCGTGGTTTACTCTAACTGGCAGGGTCTCTGTCAAGAAGTTCTCCATCAGCTACTGTGTGGGCCTTTTAACTGGAGATGCTGGAGATTGAACCTCTGAGAGAGAGAAGCAAGCAGCAGTGTGAAATGCCAGTAACCAGTGTTCAATTCTTCCCAACAACTTCGTAACGCGTAAGAACTTTGCCAGCCAGCCGGCATAGCACAACCACCAGCCCAAAGAGGAAAGAGTGGCCACTATACTCACACGAGTTGTGTCGCCGGCGGAAGACTTTCGACTGATTCAAAGTCTCCATGTGCCGATCCATGTAGCTCTTGGAACACTGATGCTGCTGGGGAGAAGTGGCCACGTCTTGATTTTTCATGTCTGTCCTCCTGGGGATGCTCTGTGGGGCGCTGCTGCCGGGTTTCTTCAGCAGTTTCCCAGTACCGTTCTGGCTGCTACTCCCTGGGAATCCAACACCGGATATGCCCAGATCGGTCTGCTGGAAGTCTCCGTACGGCCCGTTATCACTGGGGCCTGGGATCTCTAAGATCTTCAGCTCAGTAATGTCACCTGCCCTGGACAAAGGAAGAGGGCCAACCAAGGCGTGACTGTGCAGCAGTTATCCATCGACATTTACAGGAACGCCAAGCTGGAGAGCTGGCAATTACATTCGGGAGGGGGAAAACGGATGAGAACTTGAGTCAGAATTTTTCTGTTCGCATTCTGCGTCACTAAAGGGAGACTCGCCGTGACAAAGAAAAATACTCAGTTTCAGGAACCGGCACAGCGTCACAAATTTGGGCCTAGAACTTGTCTTTAAAGTCTGACGTACCAAGGAAAACAGACTCCGTGGAGCTGTTACTTAATTTTTTCTCCTTCATATTGAAAATCCTGTGCAAACGGGGGAAATTACATAGGGATACATTCCCTAGGATGAGCCATTTGGATTTGCTACTATCAAAACATATCCTGCCTCTGTAAAATTTCTCAAATATTTAAAGCTGGAGGGGGGCGGGGGGGGAGGAGAGAAAAGGCAGATATTGAAAACCTAATTCTTTAGATCTGAAATAAAGGTTTATTTTCATATACAAGCAACTCCCATCTTTAAGTCTCTTGCTGCACAGCGGCTAAGAGACTACAGCTTTTACCCAGCAGGTCACTGGTTTAAATCTCTCATCTGCCACAAGCTCATTAAGAAACCTTAGGAAAACCACTTTCTCTTGCCCCTCCCCTACCAATGTGGGGATAATACTGGCCTACGTTACACTGTAATTACTGAGATGTGTAGGAAATCCTTTGATCGTTGAATAACTATTAAGTCTTACTAGTGCACATGAGGGGGGGGGATGAAAGAGAATTTATTTCCGGAGATGACAAGTTAGAGCTTCTATAAAATGCAGCGGCTGTTGAAGTTCTGATGATATCCAGAATTGCACAATCAAGCTTTGCCACAGGTATATATACAGCCCATGAAGTTACTGAGGGTGAGTCAACAGGAGGGGGCTGACAGAATTACAGCTTCTCATCCAGTGTGTAAGCATTTGGCTCTGGGGCACGGAATTCAACATGCTCAGAAGACGAGGTATGTAGAAAGGCGCTACTGTCTTCTGGCAGTCCTGGGGATGATTCAATCTTCTGCACATCCCATTCCTCGCTACTTTTCCTCCCAGGATAGAGTTCAGCATGCTCAGAAATACAAAAAAAAAAAATCTAACCCTTCCAGCCACAAAGGCAGGCAGGCAGGCAATGATTCAGTCACTGCCTACGGAACTCTTCCTCATACCTGCACGACACAAATTTGAACCTGGCAGAAGAGGAATGCTACAAACAGCTTAATTTATGTACTTTATGCATGTCGCAGGGTTTGGCTTCCCGGTGCTTGCGTTTCCCCTAGAAATCACACACACACGGAAGCCCTGGACCATCCCACGGGCATCCATGAACTTCGCCAATATTAAAGACCCTGCCCCTTTCTCCCACCTTTACTCTCCCAACAGAAAAACGGAGCCCCCGAGGGAAGAGAAGTCATTTAATGTTGGCTTCCAGCCAGGGTGGTATCGCATGTTTTTCTAGGCCTGTTAACTTACGTGCAAACAACACAGCAAAAAGATAAAATTCATAAAACTGCCATCGTCCCTCGACAGCAGTAAGCTTGTTGATTTTGGACTCTCTTCTACTTTTCAGAAAGGCAGGGAAACAGTTGTCAACCTCTTGTCTGGAAGCTGTCCCCCACCACCACCACATGCACACTTAACACATCACTGCCACATACAGCAATCTAACTGGCCACTCCCATAATCCTGTTCCAACTGTGAAGATTTGGATTGTGTGTGCGATCAGAAGAAAAGCACAGTAGAAGACACTTCCCTCCTCCTACGCACGGACTGGCAGAAATCAAGGGTTGTTACTTCCTGTGTTAGTAAATAGCAAAACAGAACATAAAGGTGGACATGCGAGGACTACCTCGTCCCTCCCCGTACCCACCCATCGTAGGCTACAGCTAAAGCGAATATTCAGTTTGTTATTTTTTAAAATGTTTCCAGGCCATGAGCATGGAGGCAT
This sequence comes from Eublepharis macularius, assembly GCF_028583425.1. Taxonomy (NCBI): domain Eukaryota; kingdom Metazoa; phylum Chordata; class Lepidosauria; order Squamata; family Eublepharidae; genus Eublepharis; species Eublepharis macularius. The sequence continues at coordinate 33,484,725 of NC_072807.1, read as the reverse complement.
GGAAGTACCGTCCCCCTAGTCTATGTAGCAAGATATTTCGAAGGGCAGCTCCCAGATTTTTTTCCCCCTTCAGCTTGGAAGGGACACCTTTTGGACTAAAATGCTCCAGAAAAAGAAAAGCAACACACACTGCTAACTAGATTTGTCACCCACTCACTTCCTGCAAATGAAAAATTAAACCGTGTATCGCATACACATGTTGACAGTCTCTCGGCATATTTTCTGAAATGTTCACTTGTACAAGAAAGTAGAAGCTTACCTGAAGGTGACCTCGGGTACCAAACATTTGACCCCATTATGGAAAGGCCGTGTTAATGAGATTGTCTGGCTGACCTGGTCCACAGCCGATACTCTTCCCTGGTAGACCCCCAAGCTGTCTCCACAGTTGATGGAGACGATGCTTCCAAGCCAATCTGTAGCCATGTTTTCTCTGAACACTGCAACACAAAGGAGTAATAAAGAAGGTAAACATTCCGTTCTATAGGTGGTATGTGACACCTGAAAAATTAGCAAAGATGTACACGGAAGTACCCAATAAATGCTAGAAGTGCAAAGAAAAAGTGGGCACCTTTTTCCATATATGGTGGCTATGTAAAAAAGCAAAGAGATATTGGAATGGGATACATGAGCCGTTGCAAGAGGTGCTAGAAATAAACATACCCTATAAACCAGAAATGCTCCTATTAAATATAATACCGGAGGAGCTAAATAGGGAAAATAGGTATCTAATAATACATATTAATAACAGCAGCAAGAATAGTATATGTCAGATACTGGAAAAACACAGATATACCATCAAAAGAAGAATGAATAGAGAAAATCTTAGAGATGGCAGAAATGGACACACTGACAGAATTAATAAAAGAAATAAACGGACATGATGGAAAACAAAAATGGACCCTGTTTTACAGATGGGTTAAACGGAAGTATAAAATAGAGACATAACTATACGTTAGCAGAATACAATCAAATGAATGAGCAGACTAAAGAAGTACTAGAATTAAAGAATGCAGACTTACAGTGATAATAGCGTAGTGAAAATAGTATAATTATGATGGAACTGTAGAGATGAAATGGAACGAATGATGTATAACATGTATCCAAAGAATGTAAGGCTTTTGATTAACTTTGTTATTAGAATAAGATGGAACTAAAACAAATTAAAAAATTAAAAAAAAATAAGGTAAAAATTCTGCTTCTGAGATCATTCCAATGATCTCAGATGTGCTGACAGCTTGGCTTCAGACCTCTATACTTATGACACCCACTTCTCCACCTGCGTAGCCATAAAGCATCAAGGTCTTCGTGATTCCAGTAGCAAAAGCTGATAAATGTCATCTCTTTAAGCATACACTTAAAGAACGGGATTTTCATGCAATGCTGTCGTCTGTTTCTGCAACCCATTAACATGCTTAGAACTTGAAGAAAGCAATCAGAGCTTACACGTCACGCTGCTTTGAAAGTTAGCCTAGCTACAGCTCTTCAGATCGTATCAGGTTTGAGAAACAGAAGGCTTGGAGCTGAATAAGGGGGCAGTTCTAAGGATTCCTGAACACGGGTGAAAAGTTATTGCACCAGAGTTAGAGGATTTTTGTAAAATGTCATTGTTAATCGTGCTGGTTTCATAATGGGAAGATTTCCCCCGCTACGAAGTTCCATCTTGAATCTTTTCTTCACCCTCCCCACATTAATGTAAGGAAATTCAAACAGTAATCAGCTGGCCTCAATCTGAATAGGGCTTGGCTTGCTTTGTATTAGGATACTCACTTTTAATGGCTCTCCCCCCACCCCCGCCACCTCCATTTCATCACCCCAAAACAGGTTAGTCTTCAGGGAAGCACAAGACACTTGGATTATTTTCACTAAAGGAGTCTTGATTGGTATTTTCATACAAGGGGGTATTTGTTACAGATACATTCTGCCCTTCTTCTGACGTGCTCACAGCAACGTGCAGTGTTCCATTTTATCCTCACAATGTATGTCACTCTTCTAGGCAGGCTAATGTCTACTCAAGAGCAGTGAATGTAATGAGCGTTATTACCACTATGATACAGCTGGGCATCTGGGGCTGAGAGGACTGGTTTACCCAAGGCCACCTGCTGAACTCATGGCAGTACTGGGGATTCAAACCAGCAGAATGCTAACTCTCAACCCAACCACTGACATAAAAGTTTTTGTATCCTATAATCCGCCTTGGGTCTCAGTAAGAAAGGGGGACTATAAATGAAAACAACAACAGTAGCAACAATTAGAAATTCCTAATAACAACAACAATGTAAAAATAAAGCCAATGCAGGAACAATATGAGATCAGGTTGTAATAACAACAGATAGCTACCAAAAATAACTACCAACATAAATAATATTAAACACCAAGCACCAATATTAAGCACCAATATTAAGCAACAATTACCAATATTTTATTTACGTATCTTATGAACCAATATTAAGACCCAAGCTTCAATATAAAGCCCCAAATATTTTATTTATCTTATATACCAATATTAAGCACCAAGCACCAATATTAAGCACCAAATACCAATATTTTATGTATCCTACACACCAATATCAAGCACCAACCACCAATATTAAGCACTGAGCACCAATATTTATTTATTCATCTGACCTTCTATGCCAATATTAAACACCAAGCATCAATATTACGCACTGAGCACCAATATTTGACTTATATGCCAAAATTAAGCACCAATATTTATTTATTTGACTTTATATACCCATATTCAGCACCGAGCGCCAATATTCATGCAACACAACAACTTCTCAGAAATGCCGGGGGGGGGGCAGGCCGCGTCCCCCGGCTCGAGGGGGGAGGGGCTCCTGGCTGGGGTGGGGGAGGGGCGTGGCAGCTCCCCTCACGCCCCCTCGGCCCAGCAGAGAAGGGAAAGGAGCGAAGCAGCGGCCGGGCAGCCGACCCCCTCCCCGCTTCGCCCCGCCGCGACCCCGGCCCCCAGCCCCCGCCGCGCCGCTTCCACACCTGGGCTGGGGGGCCGCCACTCACTCGCTTCGCTCTCCGCCCCGCTTGGAGGAATCTTACCACCGGAAGCGCCTGCTCGGCTTCCGTCACTTCCGCCCTCGTCTTCCTCCCCTTCCCTTTAGCGTTCCATAGCCGAGATAATGAGAAGCGCATGCGCACGGCGCTCTTCGCGGGAAAGGCTTTTTCCCTCTCGTGCGGGAGCTCCTTCTCTTACGCACGCGCAGAAGGGGCGTAAAGGGGTTTTGCTAACTGCAGCACGTACGATCCTAAGTAGAGTTACTCCCACCTAAGCCTCCTGATTTCAGCGGGCTTAGACTGCAGTAACTCTCTTTAGGATTACATCGTTAGAAACGCATTTGCATTTTTGAAATAAAACCCAATTGCTAATTAATGTCTATGTCCCATATATCTGACGAAGACAACTGTGGTTCTCGAAAGCTTATGCTTCATTAAAGTTGGTTAGTCTTAAAGGAGCTACTGGACTTTTTACTATTTTGTGTCCCATGAAAGCCCTCTCCCCAAAATTCCAGAACGGGGTAAACGTTGATATTAACTACTGCCATCAAAATAAACTGTGTATCAATTTAATTAATTTTCTATTTAAGTTTTTTTATGAATGCTGAGACCTACCTAAAGTCCTTGCACAGCAAGGATCCACTCTTGCATACGAAGAAGCAGGTTTGCAAAAACTTAGGCTAGAATAAAATGTTGCTAGCGTGAACTGATACACCTCATTTGTGCTGTGAAAGGCTTTAGGCGCTTTCCTAAGGAGAAGCGCTAAAAAATATTACCCAACCTAACTAACTTGTATGCCAAGCAGAAAATGCTCTGCCCTCCCCCTCACCTTTGATGGAAGAACGGGGTGGGGGGGGGACACTAGGCTTGCATTTGAGTAAATACAATAAATGTTCACAATTCACAGCCTGTACCAGTGATATCCATATAACCCTCTGATTCAGATGGTGGCTTTCTCCATATTGGCAGGACTGGCTTGGATATGGGGACAGGGAAAGAAGCTATTGGATGTGTGAGCAAAAGCGCAGCCATTTTTCTAGCTAGCTTGAAATACAAAGCAGGTTAGTTGCCTGGCCAAAGTGTAACTGTGCAAAACAGGGTGAGCTCAGAGTATTTTTTTTACTTGCTAAAACTATGTCCCCTTATTTCATGAAATAAAAAGTTTTTCCTCTTCAGAGTTCTTCAAGTCTTGGTGTAAATCATTGGGCAATAAAGCACCAGGTCACGAACCTTGCTATTTTTGCAACAAATGAACCTGTGGCTGACCCATGCAGCTAGGAACATACAATAGTGTCGTTCCTGCCTGTGGGAAGAGGCCAGGAGTTGATTTTCACAGCATGGCGAATGCGCGAAGTCCAATTTTCAACAGCCCTGTTCAGGGCAGCCAGTTTACTGTTAGATGAAATGATGGACTATTAGCAATGTCAAAATTCTGCATCAGCTATAGTCTGTAAAAGGCAGGCCCTTGCCATACCTACGCCGAATGCAAGAAGAAGCTTTTGAATCCTGAGCCAGCTGAGAACGAGGCTATACAAAAAAGCCATCAAGCACCCACGTGGTTCTTTTTCCGCTGGTAGGAACTCAGACCGATTGTAAACTGTTCATATAAACGTTTAATACATCTTCCACGATATCAGATACAAGTGATCAAACAAAAGCATTATACAAATAAAGTAGAATGCACGTAAACAAAGAGAGCCTTCCTTCTGGAATCGAACTCGCAGCAGCTCAGAAAAGCTAAACAAGCAAACAATAGAACTGTTCCATGTGCTCTGCAGGCAGCCTTACACTGGGAGTCGTTGAGGATGGCATGAGCTTTCATGCCATTCTGCCACATTCTTTCCTCGGAAGCAAATCTGTTTTCTTAGTCAGGGCTTTTTTCCAGCAGGAACGCGGTGGAACGGAGTTCCGGCACCTCTTGAAAATGGTCACATGACTGGTGGCTCCGCCCCCTGCTCTCCAGACAGAGGGGAGTTTAGATTGCCCTCTGCACCGCTGGAGCGGCTCGGAGGGCAATCTAAACTCCCCTCTGTCTGGAGAGCAGGGGGTGGGGTCACCAGCCATGTGACCATTTCCGCCGAGGGCGATGTAAACTTTAAAAAACTCCCCCCTTGTTCAAGCTGACCCAAAGTGACATCATTGTGCCGTCTTGAGTTCCACCACTGAGTTCCACCACATCTTTTCCCAGAAAAAAAGCCCTGTTCTTAGTAAAAAGTCCAGTAGCACATTCAAGACTAACCAATTTTATTTTAGCATAAGCTTTCGAGAACCACAGTTCTCTTCGTCATGCATCTGACGAAGAGAGCTGTGGTTCTTGAAAGCATATGCTACAATAAACTTGGTTAGTTTTGAAGGTGCTACTGGACTCTTTACTATTTTGCTACTACAGACTAACACAGCTAACTCCTCTGGATCTGTTTTCTTAGCTGCTTCCTGCCCCTCTTCACTCTATTAATTGGCTCCTGCTGACAACGGCCATCTATGACTTCCAAATCTCTTTCCATCTTTCATTTAATCAGTGAATTAACTCCGTCCTTGTGGTCGTTGCTTCCTATTCTTGTATATTTTTCCCAGTTCCCTATCTGGCTGGTTCTTTTGGTCCGGCTCCTAGTTCTTCAGTATCTCTCCACCTCCAAGAACTTTCCTTGTCCTTGAGGAAGCCTGATTTCTCTTTAGCACCCCACCCTCTTCCCTAACAGATCTTTGACATTAGCCTGCACATGATACTCCATAAGTTCATACAACATTGTTCTGGTCAAACTATTGCTTTCTTAAAGACTTGGTATTTGGTATACAAAAAACAAAGAGGAGAATCCCCAGATATGTCCCATTCAAAAAGTTCCACATCAAGCTATGTAAAATCTACACATGAGAACTTTAATCTACTCCCAGTCTGGCAAGAATCCACTACTGTTAAGAGGTCCATCAACTTAGTACAGACATTTAGATGTCAAGATTTCAAGAACAATCAGCCAAAAACTTCCTGAGGAAACCCTGTGGAAATGAACGGAAGATGAGCAAGCCTTTGAGAATGAAAGGCATTCTGATAGCTTTTAAAACAGAAGAGCACCCGCTACATCATTTCGGAATGCAAATAGCTTTTGCTTCTTTAGAGTCTGGGGATTCTTTAAGGGTGGGGGGGGGGGAAAGAGTTGCAACCCCATTCTTCCATTTTATCTTCACAACCACCCTAGGAGGTAGGCTTGGCCCAAGATTTCTCTCTCCCAGCCCAAGATGAGAGCTTAGTGACGAGTTGATCTTGAATCTTTGTTCTACCCCGCTGCTCTTACTATTACACCACAAGTATAACCCTTGCAATGTTATTTAAAACCAAGGCATTAAAAATTGTGCTGTGGTCTAACCTTTCACTAGACCTTCAACAAATCATGTTTGATGGCCACATATCAACTGTCTTAACATTTTTGTGCTTTTTGCAGCAAGCATGGTGTTCCTCATCTGCTGGAAATGCTCGTCAGTCTTAAGATTTACCCTTGTTATGATGTGATCTCAACTAATCAGGAACACTACACAATGAACATTGTTTTGAGCGAAGAGTTTGCTTTTGAGTCTTTGAAGCATAAGTCTTTCAATGCCACCTCTATCCAGAAGTTGCGGATAACCTAACCCTTCTTTACTGAAGAAAGATGTGACGTCTGCATTTATCGTAGCATCAACCCACAGTTTCAGCCTGGGAGACCGTCCCACTCCCCAGGCAAAACTTAAAATAAGGTGACAGACCGTAAGAAATTATTCCTAAGCCTCTATTTCAGTTCACTCCCGATCTTGTTGTTTAAAAACGCTGCTTGATCTGGAAGTGCTCACACCTCTTGTGTTTCATTGTGAGTCCATACTGAGGGGTGATATCCACCAGTTGTCCACGGCACACGCTGAATTCTAGTTTCTGGAGGAGAGTGGTCAAGAAAAGGAAGACTTCCCCTTTGCCAACGGATTCGCCAATGCATCTTCTCTTCCCCAGACCAAAAGTCAGCACCTTCTCGCTCTCCACTCGATTTATTCCAGCCCCATCAGCAGCAAGAAAACGTCCTGGCTGGAACGTAGAAGGGTCCTTCCAAAGTTTCCTAAAAAACAAACCAAAGCAGACTCTCTAGTTTGCCATTTTATAAGACTATGCCTAGTTTGCCATTGTGCTGGCATGTTTATGACTTGCCAAGGAAAACTTGGCAAGTGAATGCAGGTCAGGGGGAGTGCCGATACGGATAAGATCCACATTTGACTTTGATCATTATGTTTAATATGTTCAAAGCGGCCCGATTTGCCGTACAAATCCAGAATCTCAGGAAGACTTCTGCAGTGGCCTGCCAAGGGGGGGGGGGAGATAAATATCATGTTTCATTGTTTTATATCGCACAAATTGTTATGTTCTAGGTGGTTAAAAGCTTTCTGGTTGCCCAATTAACTGAACTGGACCAACCTTATGTAAGAGGTAAGTTGATCTATGAAAGCCCAGGGTCAAAAAATACAGCAAGTTGAGAGAAGATAAATATACAAATACGATGAATAACATTGCTGTGAAACTTAGAGGGGGCTGAATGTTTGTCAGTTACTCAAGTGTCTTAGCAGTCACTTGCTAAAACAACAAAAGGACGGAACAAGCTCTCTCGCTAACCAGGTATTTTGTCTTTATAGCTACGGACTTGTTTTGTTAAACAAAATCTGAAAATCCAGGGAGGAAGAGGAGAATATTAGAACGTAAGCAGAGCCTGTTAGGTCAGACTAGTTGTCCATTAAATCCAATCTCCTGTTTTGCAAGGGGACCAACCAATTGCCCTTGAGTCCCAAAGAGACAGGGCATAAAGACAGAGGCCTTCCCCTGATGTTGCTTTCCGGCATTGGTGTTCAGAGATTTTCTGTCTCTGTATATGGGGGCTCCCTTTGGCCACCATGGCTAGTAGCCATGGACCTCTCATCCAGAAATCTGCCTCAGAGCGGGACCACAAGTGACGCCTGACACAGGTTGGACACTTGCCAGCTTCCCTCAAGTTTTGGCGGGAAATGTAGGCAGCTTGGCGGAATGTTGGACAAGTGACAGTTGAAAAGTCCATTGGACAGCAGTCGGAGAGCCAAGCTGCAAGACCAGGATGCCTACATTTCCCATCAAAATTTGAGGGAAGCTGACTAGTGTCCAACCTGTGTCAGGCATCACTTGTGGTCCCGCTCTCACTCACCTTTAAAGCCTACGCTCGTGGCCATCGCTACCTCTACTGACAGCAAATTCCACAACTGATGGTCTCTACAGATGAGACATCTTACAGGAGGATGCTTGATTGAAGAGGGACACAATGTTAGCCGGGAAATGTACGGAGTCTGAGCACTGAGTCACTTTCACCTCTCTACAAAGAGCTGGGAGAGAGCTTATTTCTTCTTTGCCTCCCCAACTGGGAAGAGAAGGAGGAAGGGGAAATTAACAAACCCTACCAGGAGCCATCTCTCAACTCTGTAGAGAGGTGAAAGTGACGAAGCCTTCTGCTCAATCTCCTATGTTTCTCAGCTAACATTGCATCTCTCTTCACTCGAGCGTCCTCGTGTAAGATGTCTCGTCTATAGAGACTCTAAAGTTACTCATTGGATAAAGAAGTATTTCCTTTTCTCTGTCTTGAGCAGGGCTCATTTTGAGGGGGAATGAGCAGGAACACAGTTCCGGCAGTTCCCCAAAGAGGTCACGTCAGGTGGCCCCGCCCACCTGACTCTTGGCCATTTTGGGCCCATTTCGGCCTGGATTGGGGCTGAAACGGCCCAGATATGGCCTCTGATGGGTGGTGGATCACTCTCCCACCCAGCTGCATCCCAATCCTGACCATTTTGGGCCGCTTTCGGCCATTTTCAGCCCTTTTGCCATTTTGGTCCCAATTTTGGCCCGGAATGGCCAGGATTGGGTCCAAAACAGCCAGGATAGGTGATGTCAGGGGGTGTGGCATATGCAAATCAGTTATGTCAATGACACTTCTGGCAATGTCAAGGGGTGTGGCATATGCTAATGAGTTGTGCTAATTAGTTATGCTAATAAGTTCCTCCAGCTCTTTTTCTATGGAATGACCCCTGGTCTTGAGTGTATTTCCCCAACAACTTCATTGGATGCCTCCAAGTTCTAGTATTACTATTCCCACGGAGGTCAGACCTATAGGTGGCTGCAGCCTAGAAATGCCGGCCAAGATTATTTCAGTGGAGTTTTGAAGAGGGTTCCGGAGATACTTACGGATCGTGGTTGACTTGCCATTGGTTAACAAACACGCAGACATCTTTAGGGATGTAGAAGCCATTCAGAGATGTTTCCCGAGTGGTGCTACAAGGAAAAACGAATGCCACGATTTACACAAAGCTAAGTCACTGCAAGCATCAAGCTCTTTTATAGAATAACATGAGCTAAACAGAAAATGCTTGCCATCTGAACTCACTTACCCGGAAGAAAATCCCTCTGAAGAGATTTATTTCTAGTTAAATTGTTCAGGGGTGTTTTGAAGAGAAATCTCAGAGAAAGTCAAAAATGTTGCACGCAATAAACCACCTTGGGATTTTCAGAACATGATCCTCAGCAGGTCTACTCAGAACCCTTTTCAGATCTACTTAGGGGAGCTTACTCCCAGGAAAGTGTTCTTAGGATTGCACCATCAGTTTCTTCAATAAATACTACTGCAAAATTTGGTCTACATGAACTACCTAAGGGAGACCTAGAATTTTAATCCTACTTCTTTATGCTTAACCTAGGGCCAATTTCAGGTGGGCAGTACACATGAAGCTACCTTATAATGAATCAGACCCTTGGTCCATCAAGGTCACTATATTCTACTCAGACTGGCAACAGCTCTACAAGGTCTCAGGTAGAAGCCTTTCACATCATCTACGCCGGGGGTCCCCAACGTGGTGCCCGTTGGCACAATTGTGCCTAATAACACTTTTCCTGGTGCCTGACCAGTGTTTTCAGAAAGTGGGTGAGTCCAGGTGGGGTTTTTGCAAAGCGTGGCTTCTGAATGGCTGTTGGAGATTTGATTGGCTGTGCAGAATTTTAAAAACATTGCTTTGGCAGAAGCTGTTTCCATAGCACAAGGATCTTCACTGAGTGACTGAAGGTAAGCTGCTGCAGCCATTTTGTGGCTGGCTCCGCCTCCTGCAGCAGCCATTTTGTGGCAGCCATTTTGTTGCTGCACCCACCACGCTGTATCAGAATTCGAAATGTGCCCACAGATGCAAAAAGGTTGGGGACCTCTGATTTACCCCCCCCCCCAGTACTTTAAACGGGAGATGCCAGAAATTGAACCCAGGACTTTCTGCATGCAAAGCAGATGCTCTGCTTCTCAGCCATCAGACTACCACAGTGCCTAGCCCTGTTTCAAGACCATGAAGTCTAAAGTGTCAATTTAGGATTGCCGCCAACCTTGAGGAAAAAATGTCCTGTCCCTTTAATACAAGCTTAATAGGTGGGACCAAAGCATTTCATGACAATGGTGGTCATAACATGGCAGTTAGCTGCTCTTAAAGGGACAGGACATATTTTTCTCCAGGTTGTTGGCAAACCTGGTTATCGTACACCAGTCCATTCTTGTAGAACCCTTACCAATGAGGAATTGTGAAGGGTAGGAAAGAGGAATGTCTGAACATCTCCAGCAGAAAGGCTTCTGTGTAAGGCAACTTGGAACGGTCAGATAGCCGGGGCGTCCGTTCTCTGCCAATTGTTTGGTCTGCAGGACAGGAGAGAGAAAAGAGATTGAAGGAGCAATCTTTAAGAGGTCTACTGAAAAAGTTAGTCCCATATTATTCAATGGTGCTTACTCCCAGGAAATTGGCGTTAGGATTTCAGCTTGAATGTGTGTTTGTTTATTGTATTTACTGTATTTATTCCCCACTTTTTACCCCAATGGGGACCCAAAGGAGCTTACATCATTTTCTTCTCCATTTTATCTTCACAACTACCCAGAAAGGTAGGTTAGTCTGAGTGTATATAACTGGCCCAATGCCACCCAACAAGGTTTCATGGCAGAGTAGAGACTTGAACCCAGAATCTCCCAGATCCTAATCCAACACACTCTAACCACTACACATTGCTGGGTCTCCCGTATGTTATGTAGATTAAGCATCCTTCCAATGGCTGGGTTTCAACTTCTGAGTTTACCTATCTCCTCCTGTATCTTCTTCTGGATTTCCGGATAGGTCACCAGATACATAAGGGACCACGACAGAGCTGTCGTCACTGTATCAAAACCTAGATGGGAACAAAAAATGAACATCAAGACAGGCAAAAGGGTAAACATTAACACCTATTCTCTTTTTTTGAATTCACAGCAAGCCTCGTTTACTACTTTAATCTAGAGCAGCGGTCCCCAACCTTTTGGGCACCAGGAACTGGTTTCGTGGAAGACAATTTTTCCAGGGACCAGAGAGGGGATGGTTTTGAAATGATACAATTGTGCACTTTATTTCTATTATTACGGTATAGTATATAATGAAATAATTATACAGCTCATCACAATGCAGAATCAGTGGGAGCCCTGAGCTTATTTTCATGCTAGATGGTCCCATCAGGGGGGGGGGTGATAGGTGACCACCTACCTCGCCTGCTCCCTGGAACTGACTCTGCGCTCACCCACCACTCACCTCCTGTGTGACCCAGTTGCTAACAGGCCACGGACTGGTACCGGTCCATGGACCGGGGGGTTGGGGACTCCTGATCTAGAGAACAAAAACTTCAAGAGCTAGAGATCTGGGACCATTAATGAGCAGCGGAAGTCTAAGGGGGGGAACCATTTTCCATGTTTTGGAGGAAGGATTCTTTGGCAAGTTGCCAAGGAAAGCAAATCCAGCATTTCCATATGCTTCACAAAATGTCAGCGGTGGGATGATTTGGCACATTTTGAACGAGGGCTTTTTTTCTGGAAAAAGAGGTGGTGGAACTCTCAAGAGGAAAATCAGTGAAAAACACATGGGCCCCTTTACAAAAAGGCCCCCTTACAAATCTCTCTGTCTGGAGATCAGGGGGGTGGGGCCACCAGTCATGAGAGGTGCTGGAACTCCATTCCACTGCATTCCTGCTTTAAAAAAAGCACTGTTTTGAACTATCAGGATAGCAAAAAGCTTTATGTAGGAAAAGAGAAAAGCAAGGCATTCCTGCGAAGAACAGATCTGAAGTGACAATATATTGCCGGTATGTTCTGTCCTTTGGGGGGAACCATCATATCATATATCATACAAGCAGCAGCTGTAACTGGTCAATTATCTCTAGAAGCTGCTGAAGGCAGCAATTATCGTAGAGGGAGCATGGGGGGGCAGTCTTTTGATTTTTTTTTCAGGTTCTTACCTGCACCGAAGAGATCCCCGACAATATTGACAATCTTTTGATCTGAGAACTGAATGTTTGCGTTCTCGTCTACTTTATCTTGGCAGTGGTCGATCAGGGAGTCTGTGATGTCTCGGATGTTTTCCTGAAATGCACGGGACCAGAAGGAGACAGTAGTTTAAGGCACTGAAGATTGGAGCATTTGTTTCTATACTATACATCGACACAAAATTTGCTAGCAGTTAAGAGCAGTTTGACAAAGGAACCAAGTTGAAAGTGGAGAACCTCTCCTTTAGAGAGAATTTTCAAGCACGGGATGGATCGCCCTTAGTTGAGGAAGCTCCTTTAGTTTGGGGTTTCCTACACTGAGCAAAGCAGTTGGGCTAGATGACCTCTGAAGTCACCTTGCAACTTGTTCTATAAACAGACAAAATGCTGGAAGATCCATAATCAGATCTTCCAGCATCTCATTTCAGTGACCGACACAAGCCTTCTTCTGGCTTTCTGCGAACTATGCAAGACTGAATTATTCAGGACAGTTTTCTATCCAAATTATAGGTCTGAGTCATAGCTTAAAAAGATACTGTATACTAGGCTATTGAGTACTAGCTGCTGATATAGAAATACTCCTACTGGGTATTTCCACATTGCTAAAGATGTCAGATTAATTATGCTTTAATTCATCTATGCCATTCCGCACACATTGGATAATGCACTTCCAATCCTCTTTATAGATCATTTGGAACAGATTTTTTTGTGTGCGGAACAAAAAATCCACCTCAAACGATTGATAGTGCATTGAAAGTGCATTATCCAACATGTGCGGAATCAGCATATGTGTTTTGGCTTTATGCTGGTTTTCAGATCTGCGGCTACAGTACCCTATTGTATTCTGTTTTTCATTGAATGTCCCAACAGCTGATCATATTGTAGTTTTGCCGTGTTGACCTAATTATCAAAATGTCCTAGTTGTTCGTTATATTGTATTCACTTGCACTATGTAATCCGCCTTGGAATTCAGTGAAAAAGGCAAACTATAAATAAACATAATAATAATTTAGACCGGAGCTGCCTTGGGAAAGGAGACCACCAGCCCTTTAGAATACAATTAGAATCTAACAGAGAGAAGATTCATATAGTAATGCCGAAACTGAAGTACCGCTTGGAATCGATGTTCCATGTTTACCTTGTCGAAGCTTATGTAGTGATCCTTGACAATCTTCCGTATAAATGCACTGAACTGCATATTGAGATCTTTGAAGACCTTCATGGTGCGGTTGGGAAGATACTGAAGGATTGGGATGAAATCTGCTGGGTTTCCCGAGGCAGCTGCCTCCCCAAAATCATTGCTCAGATTGACTATGCTGAGAAGCTCCTGGTCGTCGTGGCTGTAGCGCTTCCCGAAGCACATGGCGCAGATGACGTTGGCTACCGAGACCACCAGATAGCGGTAAGGATCGAAACTCTTCTCCTCCTTCATCCGCTCTTGGAATTTCATGATCAGGTAATCGGCTTCATTGGAGACATGCTCCTCCAGCAGACAAGAAGAGGAGACCGGGCTGGGGGAAGCGGAGAAGATCTTCAGGGCGTTCTGGGCCAGCTTGTGACTGGTCCGCCAAACCTCTCCAGAATCGTGACCAAAGGTTATGCTCTGGCCGTCACTGATGTACCGGAAGCTGTAGAGATCAGGACGTCCCATGAAGTCTCCTCCTTGTTTCACCAGCGCTTGCCGGATAGTGTCCAACCCACTCAGCACTATCACGGGTCTTGTGCCAAGATGGATCTGCATCACATCCCCGTATTTCTGGCTCATCTTAGCCAAGGCCAGGTGGGGGTTCTTCCCCAGGTCTAGTACGTTGCCAATCAAAGGATAGCCCTTTGGTCCTGGGACCCTCTTCAGCCCCTGCGGGATGCTCTTATTGAAGGATTTTATGATCACCAGAACCAGACAGGAAACAATGCAAGCAATTAGGAGTTCTGTCACCGACAGGAAATCTTGGTTTTCCATTAGGGCAACTTTCATCTTGCTAAATATGGGTATCTTAATGCAAGAAAAGGAAAAGATGAGAGGGAAATATTGTGAGCAACAAGTTGGGTCATTATCCAGAGTTTTGTGTGCAATCTTTATTTACTTCAGTTCAGGACTTTTTTTCAGCTGAAATGCAGTGGAACGGAGTTCTGGTACCTCTTGAAAATGGTCACATGGCCGGTGGCCCCGCCCCCTGATCTCCAGACAGAGGGGAGTTTAGATTGCTCTCTGCGCCTAGTGCGGAGGGCAATCTAAACTCCCCTCTGCCTGGAGATCAGGGGGTGGGGCCACCGGCCATGTGACCATTTTCACCGAGGGCAATTTAAACTTTAAAAAACTCCCCCCTTGTTCCAGCTGACCCAAAGCGACGTAATTGTGCAGTCCTGAGTTCCACCACTGAGTTCCACCACCTTTTTTCCCAGAAAAAAAGCCCTGCTTCAGTTAATAATATTATAATAACAACATTTGATTTATATACCACCCTTCAGGACCACTTAACACCCACTCAGAGCAGTTTACAAAGTATGTTATCATTATCCCCACAACAACAAACACCCTGTGAGGTGGGTGGGGCTGAGAGAGCGCTGAGAAGCTGTGACTGACCCAAGGTCACCCAGCTGGCTTTAAGTGGAGGAATGAGGAATTAAACCTGTTTCTCCAGATTAGAGTCCTACTGCTCTTATCCACTACACCAAACGGGCTCTCCTTACTGATTGCTCTCAAGTGGAGAGCTCTGAGAACTGGTACGCATTTCATTAGAAAGTGCCAGCAAACTTGCGGCTGCTGCTCGTTGCCGAGGAACAGAAACACAGAATCCCGCATCCCATCTTGGCATGTTTAACAGGGCTAAACCTGATCCACCTTGGAGATGGAGAGGCCGACTAGAACTGCTGCCTAAATTCTCTTCATCCAAAAGATTTCCCCTTGGATTTTGGCACTCCCAAATTCTTTGTGACCCACCTGAGCTCCCATCCCTTAAAAAAAAATTCAAAAGAAGTTCCAAAGCGGAATTGATACATTAGGAATGCACAATTTTCCACATTCTGTGCGGAACACAGTACATACTTGGCTTGTAGGAACTCTCAAGATACAAATGAAACAGAGGCTCAGCCTTCTAAACCTATTCACTTCCAGTGGGCTTAGACAGCTATAACTTGATTTAAGATTGTGCTGTAATTCTCTTGAGTCAAAAAGAGTCCAGTAGCACCTTTAAGACTAATTAACTTTACTGTAGCATAAGCTTTTGAGAACCACTGCTCTCTTCATCAGATGCATGTAGGCACCTGACAAAGAGACATGTCTCTCTCAAAAGCTTATGCTACAGTAAAGTTGGTTAGTCTTAAAGGTGCTACTGGACTCTTCGATTTTGCTACTACAGACTAACACAGCTAACTCCTCTGGATCTATTCTCTTGAGTAATCGCCATCTTCCCCAGCTATGTTGCCAGTTCATATACATTCCCATGGTGAGACAGAACAACAGAAGTGCTCTGTATTCTGTGTTTTTTAAAAACTAAGGTCCCCAAACACACATGGGCAGTTGCAAAGCCGTTACACAGACAGAATCTTGATGCAGTTTTTTTATTAACAAAATTGCCTGTTGCTGTTTGAGCATTATATATCAGAAACGTAGAGAGGAACAGCAACCGCAAACTGTGCATTTGTCGGTTTTCAAGTGGCAGAGGGAAAGGCACTAGGGGTGTTTACTTCAGCGATGTCACAGACACTAGCCAGTAGGCCCTTATGGGACAAGCATAGCAGCAAACCGTGCAACATTCATTGCTGCATTAATTGCTGGTGAGGGTGGCAGGACTGCATTTCCCTTGCAACTCCATAGACTCTGAGTGGTGGTGAAATGCAGTGTCCCGAGAACGTTGGTTACATGGACAGTGGCACATGTGTGCAAACACATCTGGACAGCATCTCTGGAACTAGGAACAGAGTGAGGCTGAATTTGCGGGATGGGGGTGGTCAGGTGGGCTACAAAGCGATCTGTCGGTGAAAGAAAAGGATCTCTGCACATGCTCAGAGATGCACGGCATTCCCCTCTTAACGGGGACCCCCCCCCAAATGAAACCTGGATTCTGTTTAGGAATTCAAAGCAGCATTTCAGCCAAGTGACACCGGTTCGGTTCGTGCTGGAGCTCATCGAATGCGTGGAAATCAGCACACACACCCCACCTAAGATACTTCTCCCACCAGGAGACGCGTGCATCCGCATGCACACGTGCAAGCCAGCTGATCCTGCGTTGCAAAGTTTGCAGAAAGCCCGGTTACCTGCGGTGCGCTGCGCTCCTTTGCAAACTGCGTCGCTGCCACCAAGTTTTCCCCGGGATGGCAAAGCCGAGCAGCGCTCCTCTCCTCCCGGCGTGTTCTTTTGCCGGTGACTTCTGCCAGCTTTATATGCACCTCCTTGGATCCTGATTGGCCCGGCCTCCTCGGGTCACGTGGCAGAAGGGTAACCAAAAGCGAAGTGGCTCTTTTGGCTGCGGGCTCTCTCCCCCTTTCCAGAGCCCAGGCAAATCCGGATTTATTCCCCGGAGGGCTCAAAGCGAGGGGTCCTTGCTGTAAACGGGGTTCCGATCTTCCTGGATGGTGCAGAGGGGTTCTGGGGTAAAAAGGCAGCAAAGGCACGGGGGGCTTTTCCATCCAAACTGTGCCCCGTTCGCACCGTGGATCTGAGCCTGTTTCAACCCCAGTGGGGTGGTACTTTCAGATGGGTAGCCCTGTTGGTCTGCAGCAGAAGAGCAAGATTCGGGTCCAGTGGCTCCTTAGAGCCGTATCTGGAAATCTAGTTGGTCTTATGTGCTAATGGGGTGGTAGAATTCTGTGTCAGACCCTTGTAGGGCAATCCTAAGAAGTGTTTAAACTCTGCATAGGATTGCGCTAAGGTCAGTATTGTCTACTCAGACCGACATCTATCTGAAGCAAGGAGCCCTGACTCTCCTAAGCTTCCACCCTGGAAGTCTTGTTGGTCTCAAAGGTGCCACTGGACTCAAATCCTGCTGTTCAGACGGGCACCGGCGTTCCAGGATCCTAAGTTCGGGTCTTTCCTATGACAGGGACCGAACCTGGGACCTTGTGTCCACCAAGCAGATACTCTACCACTGAGCCGCAGGTGAGACTGGGAGAGAGAGGGGAGAGGGAGAAAGACATCTCTCCGAGTTACTGAAAATCCCAGTCCTCTGGATTTTATTTCTGAGAGTGCCTAAAATGCTGTGTTTTAATATTTATTCTGCCAATCGAGAAATGTTATTGCCTATTCTGCCAATCGAGAAATGTTATTGTATGTGGAACAGTGTTTTAATGTTTATTTATAATATTTTTCTTGTTTTTAAACTGTATGTTACAAATTGTATGTTGTTACACCGCCCTGAGCCCGTCTGACAGGGAGGGCGGTCTAGAAATGCAATAAATAAATAAATAGACATCAGAGAATCTGGTATTTACCAACAGGCAAAAGTTACCACTAACTGACAAAGCAGATATCATGTTAGATCCAAGCTAAATTTCCACCTTCATGTTGCAGGACCCCCCCCCTCCTGATTCTTCCCTGTCCCATATTCCTAGAAGCAGCACTTCGTGTGGATCAGGGGACTGCAGTGGGAAAGGGGAGGCAGGAAAGTTCTAGTCTCCCCTTGGAAAATTTACAGTGCGGTCCTAAGAAAAGTTACTCCAGTCTGAGGCCATTTAAATCAATGGGTTTAGACTGGAGTAACTCTGCTTAGGATTGCACTGTTAGTCTGGATCCAACCCCTTCTTTTATTCCGGATAACTTAGTATAAACACCATTGCTTCAGACGTAAAGGCGCTGCCCGCTCAGAAATAAAAGCACTCCCAATCAATCAGCTAAATAATCCTTTGTTGATTCATCTGTCAGTTGCACAGATTACAGATTTCAGCTTCAGTTTGCATAGGGTTTTGTTCCTGCATTGCATGCAATAATAATAATGTAAAAATATAAGAAGTAAATAATAGTATTTGCATGACCCTGTGGACTTGTCAAAGCGCTCCACATGCTTCATCTTGTTATAATCTTTACAACAGCTTTGTAAAGTAGGCCGGTATTGTTAGCCCCTTATCACAGGCACTGGGCTGCAGCTGAGGAAAGGGGCATGAACTCACATAAAGCTGCCTTATAAAGAATCAGACCCTTGGTTTATCAAGGTCAGAGTTGCCTACTCAGGCTAGCAGCAGCTCTCCAAGGTCTCAGGTGGAGGAGGCCTTTCACGTCACCTACAACGTGCTCTTATAAACCAGAGATGCCAGGGGGACTGAACCGAGACAATGTTCTCCCACTGAACCAATGCCTCTCCCCTGGGCTTGCCCCAGTCATTTGGTGAATTCATGGCAGAAGCAAGTTTCAAACCCAGTACATCTGTCACCCCACCAAATCTCAGCATTTTCTCCAATCAGTCACATCCATTTCCCAAAGTGAAAAGTTTCCCGATGGCGAAGGAGGCCAGCACTTTCTAATCAAGGATATGTGTCCCTTTGGACAGGAAGGGAACACTTTACAGGTGGCCAACTTTTGTAGAATATCTTGGGGTAGGACCTCTTGGAATGTTAGTTAGCACCCATCAACAAACGCATCCTGGAATGTGCGATATGCAGAACTAGGAAAAACATGGGGTAACCCATTATAAAATTCAGAAAATTGCACATTGGATCTTCAGGAACGGAATCCATTTTTCTCTGGAGTTCACCGCTGGAACTCCGAATTCAGACTGCATGCGCACAACCCAGTGCGAACCCTGGCCCGACTTGTTTATTCAGAATTGCACACTGTGTACAAGGTGATTGGAACGTTGTGTCTCTGGAGTAATATCTGGGATTCATACACCCATGGCATCACTTGGTTGTTGCAGCTGCCAAGTGAAAATACTTGTGGGTACCAGGCCCGAGTATAGCATGATCCAGAACAGAAAAATCAATCAGTGTGGCATGGTGCATGGATGAACCGGTCCTTGGATTGTCCTGGTCATGTGGAGAGTTTCCCTAACCTAATGCACAAATGTTCTTGGAAGTATCTGTGGCTGGAATGGAAACTTTCCAGACAATGCAGAGGATCTACTTGTCGACCCACATAGGAAGAGGGATGAAACCATAAGGTCTAGATGTGGTGCAGTGTATACTCAAATGAGATGTCACATTGCTCCAAGATATGAGTCCAGTGGAACCTTAGAGACCAAGATTTTCAGAGTATAAACTTTATTATTCATTCATTTGTTTGTTTGTTTGTTTGTGTATTTATTTATTTATATCCCGCCCTCCCCACAAGCGGGCTCACAGCGGGTCACAACAGTAAATAAGAGAGTCAAAGCTCTCTTCTTTAGGTATCAGAAGAAGGTCTCTAAGGTGTCACTGGACTCAAATTCTGCTCTTCTACTGCAGACCAACATGGCTTCCTACCTGAAACATGAGGATTTGTGTCCAAGGGTACCTTAGACAGGGCTCCAAAGCACCCCTATGTGAAAACTCCCTGCAAAAGAGAAGTAGCTGCACAGGAAGCAGCAAACTAGGTTGGAGCTTTCCTTTCTGAAGTTTCTTTCCCCACTTGCAGTGCATAGCTGTCCCATCACCTACAGCCTGAACCGGTATAGTCCTTTCAGTCTTTCAGGCCTCTACCACTTACAACTCAGTCAGTGGTGGAGATGAGGCAGAGAAGGAAAACAAAGACATGCGCCCCTGTGCAGCGCACGACCTGCCCTGCCCAAAGTAGGTTTTGAACCCTGAGCAACCTTACAGGGCAAATTCTACTTTTTTTTAGCGATCTTGCACCAACAGAACTAGTCCAATCCAACCTGTGGGGGGGGGCATTTCCCTGGAGTTCCAAACGCCCTTTTTGCAACAGGAGCATCGGAGAATCGCCACATCCCGCTCCAGAGGTTAAAGTTTATCAGTCAAAGGAGCCGGCCCGCTTTCCCTGCGAGCGCCCTCCGGGTTAAAGATTGCCCGGGTTCGCGTGAGAAGCGCTTTGGCGGCGCGGCGGCTCTTGGTGCCGCGGAAACGAAATCGGGAAGTGATCGGGGTGGGGGTGGCGGCGGAGGAGAGGAGCAGCCGGGCATCCGTGGCGTGCCAAGGCAGCCGGAGGTGGCACGGAGCGGAGAAAGGGGCGGAGGAGCGCTCCTCAATTGGGGATGGTTCCCAGGAAAAGCCCAGCCCAGAAACTGGGGAAATGCAACCCGGCAGGCAATCCGGTCCGTTTGCACGAACGCGCCGGGCAGAGATTGACACACGATGCCCCAGAACTGCGGGGGAGAAGGGCTGGCTGTCTCCACCACGAATAGCTTTGTTTTGCAATGCTCCCATCAGACCAGCCCTGAAAAGAGGCAGTCAGCCCTCCCTGAAAATAGCTCCAGAGCCCTGTTAGTCTGTAGTTGCAAAATAGCAAACAGTCCAGTCGCACCTTTAAGACTAACCAACTGTATTGAGGCATAAGCTTTCGAGAACCACAGCTCTCTTCGTCAGATGAAAAGACTGCGTAGCATCTCAGAAACGGTTCTGGGATCCGGCGCTAAACTGGCTGCCCCCTTTCATCTATTTTTTTTTAATCCAGTCGCTTTATTTTCATGCTGTCCTGTTGTTCAGGAGGGGCAGTTTTGTAAAGGGAACAGAGCTGTAATAAAATGAAATTTATTGGGGAGGGCGCTTCGAGAAAAGGAAACAGGGTTGTAGTTTACTGCGCTGTTTATTGGAGTTTATTGCGCTGTTTATTGAACGCATTATCTTGTTTTTACTACATCGGTTTATTTTGCTGTCTGTCCGTTCTTTGCGCTGATACTGTTGTTTTGAAATTGTGTAATCTGCCCCAGTCCGGGGAAGAAAGATAGCCTATAAATAAAGTAATTAACTAAATATTCTGCCTTGGTTTGTCTGGATGAAATACTCCGCGTTCCTGATTTCCGCAACAGACTTGACTCTGAAATAGACTAGTGCATTGAAACAGGTTAGGCCAGACCTGAACACCTGGAGCTGCCTTATGACCATTGGTCTACAATCTCAGGGCCAAGCTACAAGTGACGAATGATACACGTTGGACACTTGTCAGCTTCCCTCAAGTTTTGACGGGAAATGTAGGCGTCTTGGTCTTGCAGCTCGGCTCTCCGACTGCTGTCCAATGGACTTTTCAACTGTCACTTGTACAACATTCCGCCGAGCTGCCTACATTTCCCATCAAAACTTGAGGGAAGCTGACAAGTGTCCAACCTGTGTCATTCATCACTTGTAATTTGGCCCTCTGTATGGTCTGATGTGACTGGCAGCGGCCCTCCAGGATCTCTATTCTTTCACATCACCTGGTCCTTTAAAAAAAGGAAAAGAACACTGGGCGTATGGTGTGGTGGTTAGAGTGTCCCACTACGATCCAGGAGACCCAGGTTCGAATCCCTACTCTGCCATGGAAGCTGGCTTGGTGACTTTGGGACAGTCATGCACTCTCAGCCTAATCTACCTCACAGGGCTGTTGTGAGGATAAATGGAGGAGAGGAGAATGATGTAAGCAGCTTTGGGTCCCCTTGGGGGGATATAGGTGGGATAAGACAGACAGACAGACAGACAGACAGACAGACAGACAGACAGACAGACAGACAGACAGACAGACAGACAGACAGACAGACAGATAGATAGATAGATAGATAGATAGATAGATGTTCTATTGCTAAGTCTCAGGCCTTTCCTAGCTACTCCTTCAAAACCTAAATGTGAGCCAGGACTTAACTCTGGAACCTATTTCAACCCCCCACAAGAGAAGAAGTGGAACAGAGAAGAGTGCCTCTGAGCATTCACAGAGTGCTTTTATTCAGGGTAACTGCACACACTAGTGCCAGCGCTGTGTAGTGATTAGAGTGCCAAAGGAGGATCCGGGAGGCCCAAAACACTTTTGTGAATAAAACGGGACTTACTTCTGAGTAGACTTTCTTAGGATTGTTTTATCCTGCAAATTAGGCACTGTCCTGTGCATGACCCGCTGCTGTGGGAGCTGAAACGACCCCAGCGGTACTCTTCCCTCCATATAAGGCCAGGTTCACACATGCAGGATAATAAGGTGGGAGAATGCTGAGATGAAAGAATGCTCCAAATGTGTGTGTGTGTTGGGTGTGTGATTGTGTGCGTGTATGTTCCAGCTTGGCACATTTCCTTTGCATATTTGTTAGCCGCCTTGGTGGCCCTATTGGGATAGAAAGGCGGGGGACAAACCTTGCGAATGAATGAATGAATGAATGAATGAATGAATGAATTGCCCCTTGCAAACCGAAATCTAGCGCAGCAAGGAGAAAAGCTCTCCCTCTCTGCTAGATTTCTAGTCGCCTCGAAGTTTCGCCGCAGCACTAACGGGGTCCTCCACCGGCCGGCTCGATACACGCGACGCGCCCCGCAGGCTCATTCTCTTGCACGTGTGGACGCGCGCCATCCAAGCGAGACGCGTGGAGAAAGCAGTC
Organism: Eublepharis macularius; assembly: GCF_028583425.1. Classification (NCBI taxonomy): domain Eukaryota; kingdom Metazoa; phylum Chordata; class Lepidosauria; order Squamata; family Eublepharidae; genus Eublepharis; species Eublepharis macularius. Next base: position 33,461,961 of record NC_072807.1, on the reverse strand, counting down.
TTTGCTATGCAGAGCGCTTGCCAACGCCTCCCCAAAGGAAGCCCTGCAGGGTCCGGCGCCTTTGGCGCGTCTCTAATCGCGCAGCCGGTGCCTGGGAGCGCGTCTCTGCCTCTCGCTCGGGGCAGGATCGGGGCGGCTCGCGTGAGAAGCAGCCGCCGCGCCTGCTCGGAATCTCTGCGCCCAGAACCTCGCCGCTCCCCGGCCACTTTCCAGGCACGCGATGGGAGGGCTCTTGCCGGGCCGGCGCCCTCGCCACGCCGGCGACTCGTGATCCCAGGGGTCGGAGCAGGAAAGCGGGGATGGAGGCCAGACGGGCTGGGGCGTCCTTCCTCTCACGCACGGGTGAAGGCGCCTGGCAGCCTTGGCAGAGAAGCGCCCTCGCCTGTGCCAGCGCCTGCCAAGGCTGCCAGCTCCGGGTTGGGAAATACCTGGAGATCTGGGGAGGGGAGAGACCCGAGTGGGGCATAATGCCCGAAGGGCCCCCTGCCAAAGCAGTCATTTCTTCCAGGATAGTACAGAGTCCAATGGCGCCTTGAAGACTAACCAACTTTATTGTTGCATAAGCTTTCGAGAACCACATCTCTCTTCGTCAGCTGCACCTGACAAACAGAGCTGTGGTTCTCGAAAGCTTATGCGACAATAAAGTTGGTTAGTCTTCAAGGTGCGACTGGACTATTTGCATCTGATGAAGAGAGCTGTGGTTCTTGAAAGCTTATGTGACAATAAAGTTGGTTAGTCTTAAGGGTGCGACTGGACTCTACTATTTGCATCCGATGAAGAGAGCTGTGGTTCTCGAAAGCTTATGCTACAATAAAGTTGGTTAGTCTTCAAGGTGCGACTGGACTATTTGCACCTGACGAAGAGAGAGCTGTGGTTCTTGAAAGCTTATGCCACAGTAAAGTTGGTTACTCTTAAAGGTGCGACTGGACTCTACTATTTGCATCTGACGAAGAGCGCTGCGGTTCTCGAAAGCTTATGCTACAATAAAGTTGGTTAGTCTTAAAGGGGCTACTGGACTCTTTACTCTTTTGCAACTACAGACTAACACGGCTCACTCCCCTGGATCTATTTCCTCTAGGGGAACTGAACTCTGTAGAGCATTTCAATTCTGGGAGATATCAAGGCCCCACCTGGAGGTTGGCGACCATGCTTGGGAAGTTTGCCCAAGATGGTTTTGCATTAAGAAATGGGGGTGGGGGGGAGGCGTGGATTAGGCTATTGTGGAGCCGGGTTTTTCCACTGTACAGGCCAAAGGGCCAGGTCAGTCTCTGGCCTCTGCTGGCAGAAACCTCTCTGGGGTTGGGAAAGTGAGACCCCATAGACAGGCAGCATAAGGGGTGCTTCCTAAGGGCTGAACAAGGTAGCCCCAGGGGTCACGAGGTCAGAGAGCCTTTCCTGCAAAGCAAGGCACAGGACTTTGGGGTTTAGAAGAGGTAACCTTAATTATTTTATTAACTGACTTCATTTATACTCCACCTTTCTCTCCAAACTGGCTTACATCATTCTCCGTTCCTCCACTTTATCCTCACAACAACCTTGTGAAGTAGGTTAGGCTGAGAGTACGTGACTGGCCCAAGTAAGCCAGCCAGTTTCCATGGCAGAGGGGATTAAGAGCCAGTGCCGTGTCATGGCTAGAGTGTCAGAGACACAAGTTCGAATCCCTTCTCTGAAGCAGAAAGTTGCTGGCTGATCTTGGGCCAGTCACATGCTCTCAGCCTAACCTACCTCACCGGGGTGTTGTGAGGACAGGAGACAGAACTGGACATATTTATGACGTTGAATGGGACTTTGAAGTCCAGAGGTGGAATGCCAGTTATGGTCAGTTGCTGCAGAAAAGTCGGTAAGGGGGGGGGAGTTGTTGTCTGTGGGTCTAGCTAGGAAGGACGCTGGTGGACAAGACGGCCTGTTGGTCTGAGCTGTCAGGGTTCTTTTATGTCCTTATGTTCATTTGATAGCAGGAACAAGGACAGAGAAAGTGGAAGAAACTATATATTCATCCTACTTACTTCATTTATACATTTCTCCCCAGTACAGACCCCAAATTGGCTTATGTCATTCTCTTCTTCTCCATTTTTTCCTTCACTACAACCCTGTGTGGTAGGCTGAGTGTGTGTGACTGGCCCAAGGTCACCCAACAAGGTTCCCTGGCAGAGTGGAGATTTGAACCCGGCTCTTCCAGATCCTAGCCTGACCCCCTAACCATTACAGAACACAGGCTCTCACATGACTTCTCTCTCTCATTTTTATTCCTTCCATTTTTAAATCCTGCCCTTCTCCCATGGAGCTCTGGGTAGCACAGGTAGCCCTTCCTTCCTCCAAATGATCCTCACAGCAACCCTGCGAGGTTGAACAGACAGGCAGGCAGAGCCCCCCCAGTGAGCTTCCGCCTCCTCCTTTGGTCGGCATCCAGTCAGGCGCTGTTGCGGGTGCCCTGTTGGCCTCTAAGGCCTTCCATGCGTGGTTGAAGGAAGGAAGGAAGGCTTAGACAGCTGGGTGTGTTCAGATGCATGAGATCTGAGCAGGAGGCTGGCACGCAAGCCGCCTTCCTGACCTCATTCACCCCAAGAGCAATCAGCCTCTCTGGCTTTGCCAGAGATCCATGGTACACGACTCACACCAATGAGCTGCTTACTTACACACAGTTCTTCTGCAGCACTGTCCTGTGTGTGTACATAGGATTGCTGTGATCACAACATGTGCACAGAGCAGGATAACAAAGTAGTTCTTCGAGTCAGGACCTGGTTGGATTTTACAGTCCTTCTCTGATACAGCGCTTTTTTTTTCAGCGGGAACACGGTGGAACGGAGTTACGGCACCTCTTGAAAATGGTCACATGGCTGGTGGCCCCACCCCCTGATCTCCAGATCTCCTGAGATTGCCCTCCGTGCTGCTCCAGGGACGCGGAGGGCAATCTAAACTGCCCTCTGTCTAGTGATCAGGGGGCGGGACCACCAGCCATGTGACCATTTCCGCAAAGGGCGATTTAAACTTTAAAAAAATCCCCCCCTTGTTCCAGCTGACCCAAAGTGACGTCATTGTGCAGTCCTGAGTTCCACCACTGAGTTCCACCACCTCTTTTCCCAGAAAAAAGCCCTGCTCTGATGTGTCTGTGGTCAGTACCAAACTGGCTTGTATTGGGGTCAGCAGGGGAGAAATCGATCTACCCCACCCTTCCTCTGAGGATGTCAAGCTAGGGACCTCTCATAACAACCACAACCCTAGGAGGTGGGCTAGGAACTGACCCAAGGTCACTCAACAAACTTCATGGCTGAATGCGGATTGGAACCTGCGTCTCCCGGGTCCGTGGTATGACTCTCTGTGCACCCCCCCCCACGAGCTCTCTATACATTGTAATGTGAACTTTTGAAATGGCATATATCAGAAAATATAAATTATAAGGTCTTTACGGAATAGTGTAGGAATAGGAAAATATAGACAAAGAAGTCTGATTATCTTCCTGACTTGAGGTGGAACCTCTTCTTCGGGAATTTTCTTTGAAGACTGGGGAAACCGTGAAGACTTCTGAGTCCAGTCACTTCCTTGACTGGCTATGGAATTGGGCTAAAACCTTCCTTCCAGTTAACCCAGGTGGCTGCACAGTGGTTAAGTGGTTCTGCTGGAAATCACCACTCTACTGGTTTGAATCCCACTACTGCCATGAGCTTAGTAGGTGGCCTTGGGTCAGCCACTCCTCTCAGCCCCAGCTCCCCAGCTGTATTGCGGGGATAATAATAACACTAACTTGTTCACCACTCTGGGTGAGGCACTGATCAGTATATAAAAGCAGTATATAAATGCAGTTATTATTAATATTTCTTCCATTCTAGATCCCAATTCTAAAGTCCATGGCTCTTGAAAACTGGGAAATTGATTCTTTGAAGGTGGGCTCAGATGGTAGAGTGGTGGGAAATAGATTGCTCTTCTCATATAGAGGTGCTCAGGGCTTTTTTTCTGGGAAAAGGTGTTGGAACTCACTGGTGGAACTCAGGACTGCACAAAGATGTCACTTTGGGTCAGCTGGAACAAGGGGGGAGTTTTTAAAAGTTTAAATCACCCTTTGCGAAAATGGTCACGTGGCCGGTGTCCCCGCCCCCTGATCTCCAGACAGAGGGGAGCTTAGATTGCCCTCCGTGCCGCCAGTGGCGTGGAGGGTGATCTAAACTCCCCTCTGTCTGGAGATCAGGGGGCGGGGACACCGGCCATGTGACCATTTTCAAGAGTTACTGGAACTCTGTTCCACCGTGTTCCCGCTGAGAAAAAGACCTGGAGGTGCTACTCTAAAAAGGAGGCAGCCACTGCTTTGAAGGGAAGTGATCATGTTTAACTGGTCAAGATGGTTAGCTGTGTTAGTCTGTCTGAAGCATAGAAAAGAGCATGAGTTCAGTAGCACCTACAAGACTAACAAAATTTGTGGTAGGGTATGAGCTTTCAGGAGTCCCAGCTCACTTCTTCAAAATTTTTGTTAGTCTTATGGTGTTTGTTAGTCTTGTTAGTCTTATAGGTGGTACTGGACTCTTGCTCTTTTCGAATGTTTAACTGGGTGAACGTTAAGGCCCCAATTCATTTGACAGTCTTCAAAGTGCCACAACACTCATCTGGTCTCTGTTCATTCTCATGTACAGCCCAATCTTCTCTGCATTGGCTTGGGCATCAAACCCACTGATTTCAGGGGTGCTTACACCATTAGGGCAGCCCACAGGTCTCAAAGAGAGAATCTCTTGAGCAAGTGGGAGAAAGTCCATTTTGGAAATCTTGTCTGCATCTGCAGGAGAAGGCAGTTGCAGCTGTTAGGGATCTAGTGGAGCCTGGGGGTTTGCCAGGGCAGGGCAGGGTGAAAGTTTATCAGGCCCGCTTCCAGGCAGTGCTTTGTGCCGGTCACAGTCCCCCCCACCCCCTTGCAGGTTAAAGATTGCCCCGGGTTGCGTGAGAAGGCGTTTGGCTGCATTTCACCGGGCTTCCCGTGCAAAAGCAAACAGGGACTTAGGGGGGAGAAGGAGAAGGGTGGTGGTGGAGGGGTCACTTTCAGGGACGTTGCGTGAGAATGAAGCTAGGCTCAGGGAGGGCAGGGGGCAGGGAGGGGCTGGCCCTTGGGGGAAACCAGGGAGGACAATGAAAAGTCATTTCACACACACACCCCAAGTCCCTCCGGCGGAGCTGCTCGCTAGAGATTTCTTGAAACAGTCTTTTCAGCTGTGCCTCTTTGCACGCTTTGCAAGGGCCAAGAAGTCAATTGCTTTCCAGGCATCCCTGTGCAGAGTTTACTACAGTCTAAGCCTGCTGCAGTCAGTTAAGTGTAAACCAGAGTCCCTTGCATGGATCAAGTTAGCAGGCTCTCCAAAACAGAGTGCGGAATGATGTTGGTTTATCCAAACACCGCATAACGGGCACGGTTTGGTGAAAGTGAAGTAGATTTCTGGCTGCCCTCCTATGCAGTTCCCTGGAAGGAAGCCCCTTTAAATAAAGTGGAGCTTACTCCTGAGTAAATATGCATGAGATTGCATTGTGTGCCCCACTGAATTCAATGTTAGAGCTGAGCATTCGCTTTGGATGGGTTGGCATGTTTGCAACCGAGATTATTTTGATTTTTTTCCTTGTATTTTTCTTTAGTTATTGAAAGTTGATCTCAGAGTTGTCTGTCTGATTCTGAGGATCTCAGAACTTTCTGTCTGATTTCAAGGATTTCAGAGTTGTTTGTCTGGTTCCAAAGATCTCAAAACTGCATACATGGTTCTCTTTTCCTCATTGTCTCCTCCCAACAACCCTGTGAGGTAGGTTAGGCTGAGAGAGAGTGATAGCTCCAGGCTACGCAAATGAACTCCCTGGGCAGGGCAAGATTTGAACTTGGGTCTTCTAGACTGATGCTCTAACCACCACACCACTCTTACCACACTAGCTTCCCAAACCCAGTGAATTACACTCAAAAGATTTCTGATGGGATTTAAACCAACTCTGTCTCTGCTCCCAACCCCTCCCTTCTCCCCCTCCCCTTCTGTATTATTTCCTTAGAAAATGTGGGAAATTATTTCCTCTTCCTAGCATCTGAGGAAGTGAGCTCTGACTCACAAAAGCTCAGGCTGGAATTAATGGGGTTAGTCTTTAAGGTGCCACCAGACTCCTGTTTCGTTTCCCGAATTTAGAAGTTTGTGATTGGGCTTGCCACTACAGGACAGCGTGTCAAAGCTGTGATCGTGCCGGCTGTGAGCCACTCTCTATTTGCCGTGATGTCTGAATGACGCTAAACTGTTTGCTTGGCTTGATGCCTGAATTGCTGAGCCAGTGTCTGTCTTAGGGAATGGGCCGAAGGCCTGTCACTTGCCTGCGTGGCAGACCGTTTAGGCAAGCCCTATGTAAGCAGCCCAGAGCGGTTTAGATGCAGAGCGGCGTGTTAATGTAACCAGATAAAACGATACCAAGCAGGCATGCTTAGCAGATACTTCAAAATGACACTGGCTAATTAACAGCTCATGTAAACATTCCAGGAATCATAGTTTTACCTGGACTGATTCCAGAGGGTGGAACAGTACGTCGATCTGCAATTCTTCTTTTTTTTAAATAAGCAGATTTTAAATTTTATATGGTGGATTTGCAATGTAAACAGCTAGTGCGGTTAGATGAGGATCTAGGAGGGCCAGATTCAAATCTCTGCTTGGCTGCAAAGTTTGCCGGGAGAACTTGGGCTGTTGTTAGGATAATAGTCGAGAAAGTCGGGAAAAATCATGGCCGTTTCCAGATGGCTTACCTTCTGCCGCTCCATGCCGCAACACCGTGGCTTGTGCTGTGGCTAACGCGAAATATCGCGTTTTCTCACGTGAGTTTTGCGCAATGTTGTGCAAAACTCGCGTGAGAAAACGTGCTATTTCGCGTTTTCTCCGGCATGAGCCGCAACGTTGCGGCATGGAGTGGCAGAAGGTAAGCCGTCTGGAAACGGCCCATGTTTGCTGCTTGGAGATGACCCTGTCTAGGAATGAGGTGGGTAGAGAGGGCTTATTCTTTCCAGTGAAGTGTATCGGTTAGCATATTAGATTGCAGAATGTTCAAACCCCTGTTCACCCCTTGAGGCTCTCTTTCTCAGCCTCATCTACCTCGCTGGGTTGTTGTGAAGATGGGAAGTATGCTGCTCTGAGTTCCTTAGACGAAGGGAGGGATAAAAATATGTCAGATTATACACAATTTGTTTTTAATTTGTTGCAGGAAAAACAGCAGTGCTGTGGAGCCTCAAACGAGCCTTTGTGGACTCTTTATAAAAATGCGTGTATTTAAATTATGCTTACCCCTTTTTCCATGATTTAAAGCTTTTGAGGTGACCAATATGAAATGCCAAATTGGCAAGAAACACAGACGTATGGGCTAGAAGGCGAACGTCATTTCAGCAGGCTAGTCCTCAATGATTCCTGATCTTGCTGTTGTTCCTCTTTTGGGCTCTAGAGATCAGAGCATAAAAATACCCCCCTCCTTTGGAAATGGCACCAAATTTATACTGATCGGCCAGATGTTACCACCAGTTTCTATTACAAACAAGCTTTCGTGGCTGCTGTTAATCAGGGCTTAAATGCAAGCTAAGTCCTGGTTTCAAAATTATTTTAAATAATTCAGAATGTCCGAAACGATGTCTGTCTGCCCATCCATCCGTCCACCTCAGTTCTTGCATCTGACAAAGTGGGCTGTAACCCAGAAAAACTGATGTTGCAGTAAGTCTGTCTGTCTTTAGCGTGCAACAACATACCTGACTGCTTCATCTAGTAGTTGTCTGGGGGGCGGGGGGGGGAGGTTTGAATTCTTCCTCTCTGAAATAATGAGACACTCTGCACCAAAGTAGGCACTCGACACTGTTTGCTCACTCCTAGCCTGGAGCCAAGTGCTTTTCCCACGGCACGGACTGTTTGTCAGAGCCGAACAATCTTTGGAGGAGGCAGCCTGTGTGCATACATGCGTGCGTGCGTGTTTGAGAGAGAGATCAGAGGGCGTTTTCAGGTGTCGGAGGCAGAGAACTATAGTTGCCTGGCACGCAAGGACAATCTCTGAAACTGGTGGCTGGGAGGTGCAGGTTCCGGCCCAGCCTGGCATGGGCAGATGTTCTGTTCCTAACTTGAGTTTGTCACGAACATGCACAGGCAGCCTCTTTCCCACTGAGTATCATCAGTATGGCACAGTGGTTAACGTGTGGGATTAGGTTCTCTGAGACCCAGGTTCGAATCCCCACTTTACCATGAAAGCTTCCTGGGTGACTTTGGGTCAGTCACAAACTCTCAATCTAACCTACCCTGCAGGGTTGTTTGGGTGAGGATAAAAGGGAGGAGAAGAGAACAATGCAAGCCACTTTGGGCCATCATTCGGGAGAAAGGTGAGCTTTAAATAAAGGAAGTAAATATATAACCGTCCTCACCACTCAAAGGCACTAGTTTGTACTTGATAAATAAATCGTTATGTAGGCCCCAGAAACCTAAATGAAGGATTCCATGTTTGGGCCGTTAGCAGAGTCTGTCGTTTGGCATAGGAAACGTGATTATAGGTGGTTGTGAGCTCGTTCTGCTGGCTGGTGGCATGTGCGGGAGAGAAAATAACCAATCATACACTTGCATTATATTTAGAAAAGAAATAGGGAAAGAGCTTTCAAACACCTTCTGCCTGAAATCTTTCGACTGGAGGTAACATGGATCAAACCTGGCATCTTCTGTGTGCAAAGGATTTTTTAAAAAACACTTATCACTGTTTCTAGAGGTGAGAATCTCAGTACATGCAGCTTCTCTACTGTTACATTGGGAGAAGCTATAATATTAATAATAACATAATAACATTCGATTTATATACCGCCCTTCAGGACAACTTAATGCCCACTCAGAGCAGTTTACAAAGTGTTATTATTACCCCACAACAATCACCCTATGAGGTGGGTGGGGTTGAGAGAGCTCCAGAGAACTGTGACTAGCCCAAGGTCACCCAGCTGGCTTCGTGGAGGAGTGGGGAATCAAACCCAGCTCTCCAGATTAGAGTCCCGTGCTCTTAACCACTACACCAAACTGGCTCCTGAACATTGCTGGGAAAAAGTTTTTCCTTGTAAGGATCTGAGCAAGTTAACCATTCCAGCAATCTATGCAGCCCAGCCCTTTGCATATTGATATGGATACACATATTAATATGTATATTGATAAATCTCATTGATTCCAGTAGTGTTTACTACCAAGCAAGTGTGAATTACGCCTAGGGTAATGCTGACTGTCAATTTCAGGAGGCAATTTTCTCCAGGTCAGATTGGCCAGGATCCTGAACGGTTTTTGCCATCTCTTGGACATAGAGCAGAGGTCACTGGGGGCGTGGGGCGGGGGAGGTAGTTGTGAATTTCCTGCATTGTGCAAGGGGTGGACTAGATGACCTTGGAGGGTACTTCCAATTCTATGATTCTTTGATGTTGTGATTCTGTGATTCTGTGAATGGCAGCCTTTGAAGGATTATGCTTGGAATCAATCTGCAGTTTGAAAAACTATTTGGGATGTTCTAGAAGAGCAGCTGTGTTTGTCCGTCCCAGATAGAATGACAAAGAGTTGTGTGGTCACTGGCACACAGGCAGTGCACTCCTAAAACAGGGCTACTCTTCTCTAACCCAGTCAAAGTCAATGAGTTTAGAAGGGCGTAAATTTGTCTAGGAACAGAGAAGTTAGCCGTGTTAGTCCGTAGTTGCATCTGATGAAGAGAGCTGTGGTTCTTGAAAGCTGATGGTACAATAAAGTTGCATCTGATGAAGAGAGCTGTGGTTCTCAAAAGCTTATGCTACAATAAGGTTGCATCTGATGAAGAGAGCTGTGGTTCTCGAAAGCTGATGCTACAATAAGGTTGCATGTGATGAAGAGAGCTGTGGGTCTTGAAAGCTTATGCTACAATAAGGTTGCATCTGATGAAGAGAGCCGTGGTTCTAGAAAGCTTATGCTACCATAAAGTTGGTTAGTCTTAAAGGTGCTACTGGACTCTTTACTATTTTGTCTAGGAATGCACTGTAACTTATATTCTGGTATCAGAGAAGCTCTGTAGGCCAGAGTGAACTTCAGTCAGATGAATGAAATATTATAGAAGGGCTTTGGCTAGCAAAGGTTCATGCTGAAATCAAAAGAGAAATGGGGTTTAATGTTGTTGTTTAAAAAAAAACACCCATATTGAAAATCAGTTTTAAGATCCATGAATGGAATTTTTGAACCTGCTCCAGGTAGACCGACAGTCTCCCTCAAGGCAGTAATTTTCTTTCTGATGTTTGAAGTAAACTGACTTTCCTAATACTTTTGTGTCACGTGACTGGAACCAGACCAGCCAATCGGGTATCATATCTCATGTTACCTACTGTGCATGAATTCAATTCACAAAAAGCGAAGTGGCTTCACCGGCGTCTGGCAGAGAGAGAATTGTCTTCTGCACCGCAAAGCAAGTGGAGAGTCTATCCTAAGTAAGTAGATGCTGGTCTTCTGCACATCAATCACCTGGAATTTCCAGGCGCTGCTGATGGCTTCCGATCTTGCCAAAGTTTCTTTGCAATTTAGGAAGTCTGATAACAGTGAGAAAGTAGAGTCAGATAAGGAGCACCTCCACATGAGGGTGATGCCATAAACTCTTTGCAGCGCTGCAGATATTTTAGGGTGAGGTGTTCTGAGGCAGATCTCAAAGGAGATCGTAAACATGGCTTGAATTCTGAAAAGCAAAAAAGCCTGTTTTAGGAGTTTGGGGCTATTTGGCAGCTCTGGTGGAAGGAAGATGACTTTAGAGCAATTACGGGAGGGAAAAGGTGGCAAAAGCCATTATTAAAGAAATAATGGACTCTGCTTAGCTTCTGAGTTCTGACAAGATCAGTGTATATACCATGATTTGATTTGATTTGATTTATACCCCGCCCTCCCTACAAATGGGCTCAGGGCGGCTAACAACATTCATAAAATACAGTGAATTCATCATAAAACTATAAAATCAATAATAATCTTAAGACAATCATTAAAATAGTCCAGGCACAGGCTATTTAAATAAATAGTTGGGAGTCTGTATAAGGGCATATATATGGGCACAGCACATGGCCAAGGGCAGTCCCAGAAAAAGTGGTGGTCTTAGGTGGAAGAAGGGGGACACCCGCCGACACTCAGCCAAAGGCCCAGCGGAACATCTCCGTTTTACAGGCCCTGCGGAACTATAACAGGTCCCGCAGGGCCTGGATCTCCTGCAGGAGAAAGTTCCACCAGGCTGGGGCCAGGGCAGAAAAAGCCCTGCTCCTGGCTGAGGCCAGACGTAATGGAAGAGGTGGTCCCACAGGTATGCAGGTCCCAGTCCATGAAGGGCTTTAAACACCAAGGTTAACACCTTTGTATTTTAAGGTGATGCTGCTTATTCTAGAATGACTACAATGCTCCAGAATACAGTGGGTGTTCTGTCTCTCCACACTTCCACTAAACTGGGAGCAACTCTTCCTTAAGGCGAATCTCATCATGTCTAAGTATCTTGAAAATTTGATTTGGCAATGGTATTGGGAGCCCATCATTCCAGAGCCAGGATGTGCCAATCCTCTTCTTCTTCTTCCAGGATAACATCAGGGACATTATGGATTCCTTGATTGTGCAAAGCCAGGGGAAGAAGTCTGCCAACAACTCCCACATTCTGCTCCCAGCAGAGAAGATAGTTAATCTCGTAAATGATGTTGTTGGAGCCAGTAAACCTTCCTGATCATATAAACATCAGAGGTGCCCTGCTGGATCCGACCAATGGGCCATCTAGTCCAGCATCCTCTTTCACACAGCGGCCATACCAGTTCATGTGATTTTTCGGCTCTTGGTGATATCAGGGCTGGACTTTGAAACAGAAGTCCAGGGCCCCACTTTCTGGGGGACTGCCAGTCACAGGTGGTAGCTAGCAAGCCCTATTCAGCACAGTAGGGCTTACTTCTGAGTAAAAATGCATAAAATCTGGTTCTGTGTTTATCTACGGTGATGGTGGGATGGGATGAATTTGCTGAGTTAATGCACTTCGCATTTGAAGTATACGTTACGTTACTAAACGTATACGTTATACGTTACTAAAGGGAGTCCCCTGCAGAGTAAGTCCATTGAATCCAGATCCTAAAATTACCTCTGACTGCAGCTTTGCCCTTGATTTATATCTGTCTTTCTCACCACATCCATCCAGGCTTTGATACAGTTACGACAGCCTTGTCCTGGTGCCTGGTGTATCTTGTCCTGGTGCCTGGTGTATTCAGAAGAGAATCCAGGAAGAGCTAGGTAAAACCAAGTCCTCCTCAGTCACACAGTGGAGTGGGTATTACTGCTGTCCTACTACTTCACTGAGCAAAGTTTATTAACATATTAATATCCCACCTTTCTTTTCGGCTCAAGGTTGAAGTCTTCCTCCAGTCTAAGGAGCCTTCCTCTAAAAGCTAAACCACACGAGACAAATTACACGAGGATGCTCAAGTGAAGGGAGATGCAATGTTAGTTGGGAAGTGTAGTTTGAATTTCACCTCTCTCTACAGAGCTAGATCGCTCCTCAGAGGGTTTGTTAATTTCAACTCTCTACAGAGCCAACAAAGATTGCTCTTCAGAAGGTTTGTTAATAATTGACAGCCTTTGAGGAGGCAAAGAGGAAATTAACAAACCGTCTGAGGAGCGATCTTTGCCGGCTCTGTAGAGAGAGGTGAAATTCAAACTACGCTTCCCAGCTAACATTCCATCTCCCTTCACTTGAGCATCCTCGTGCAATTTGTCTCATGTGGTTTAGCTCTAAGTTAAGTGTCTATTTCATTGGAGAAAGAGCCACTTAAGTTGGCAGAAGGCTCCTTGGAGGATGGTTGGATCTATCCCAATCCTTTAGGGAGGCTGGATTCCAGCTCGTTCTTCCTTCTGTCCCACAGACCAAACTGTTGGCAGCGAGAGGAAGCTGCAACTGTCGGACCGGACCCTGCTGCCTTATCCCGAGGCCTTTATTTTAGAGGTCTTCAGACACTGCTCCTACCTGCCTTTTACAATCCCCCACTGATAAGTCCCCAGTTAGTTCATTTGAGCCTCAAATTAGTCCATCAGGATGAATGGGGAGTGGATTCAGAGGGCCCACTCAGAGCAAAGGAGAGCAGACTAGAGCAGGACCCAGGCTTTGATAGTGGTAGTGTGGAAATTAGTATATCTTGCTAGATTCCTAAGAGTTCAGGGCACCCTCTCCTGGATGGAAAGCCCATTACCAGAATGATATTTGGCACATTTTATATATAAAACAGATTATTTTATTTTTCGTAATCATGAGATTGTAATGGATTGGGGAGGCGTTTTTTCCAGCCGAAGAGAAAAGGGTTAAAGTTGCCCTCTCTCCCTTCCCTTAGGCTGCTGTCCTCCATGAAACACAAACACTACACAGCTGCAATTAGGACTTGACTACACAAGGTTATTCTCTCTAGATCCTAGCTGCTTTAGGATCCTCTCTAGATCCTAAACACCTCTCATAGCACCACCTTCTGGCCAAATTCTCACTGGCACAGAGGGAAAAACAGGATTCACTCGTTATTTGGTTTCTCTCTACAATTTTGCAGCAGTTTTTTTAAATTGTGTGTCTGAATTTCATTCTTTCTCCCCTCCCGGGCCTGATCAGCACTACCAAAGACACTGTCCTGAAAGGCTTCTACATCCCTAAAGATACCTGTGTGTTTATCAACCAGTGGCAAGTGAACAACAATGTGTAAGTTGGGCTGTGCATTCTAAAAACACTTTGGGGGGGGGAGTAAGCCCCAGTGGATAAATGACATTTTCTTCTGAGCAAGCCTACTTAGGATTGTGCCAAAAATCTATCTCTTTTTGAGTGTAGCGGGGTTCCTAAAAGCCAATGGAATTGGGCAGTTGCCACAAACCCACCTCCAACTCAGGCTTAGGCTGACCTTCCCCTACCCTGAGGTAAAACTTCTCCTCTTTAAGCCTGTGAAGCTGTATACTGGGCTGGACAGCCTCTGGTAGCATGGTTGAGGTGTAGCTTCAACTTTCTTTCTTGTCCCACCCTTAAGGATTATTAAAAATGGTTACCCAGCCAAGTCTTAGTAGAGGACAGATCAGGGGTTTGCGCTTCCCTTTAGCAAAAACTGGCACACAAGGCTTGGGGAGGTTCAAAACACAACTGAAGGTTTATTTACAGAAGGTTAAACTCAAAAGGCAGGTAGGCAGGTGTTTGAACTGAAGTAACAGAAAGGTTTTTATACAGCAACTTCACTGGTGTGAGGCACAAAAGACTTGGTTTAACACTAGGTTGCTGGCTTCTTTCAGAGGTTGACTCTGCTTCACAAATGTTTCCCTTTTAAAGCACAGACACAGCACAACTTCCCCTCCTCTCCAGACTTAAAGGTGCTCCACTGAGACAAACCCTTGCCAGATACTGGGCAGGCGTTATAGTTATGAGCTATAGCCTTGTTCCTAGCACTGAAGGGGAGATGCCTTTCTACCCACTTCCTTGGCCCACTGTAACTCCCAGATCTCTCAAGTCTAAGCAGGAGTCAGTGCTGGTTTTTCCCACTTTAGTCCGAGGACTAACTGTGCTTCACAAACTCTGATTCTCTGGCTGACCCTCTCTGGTCTAAAGCCAGGCTCCAACTCCCTTTCCCTCTCTTGTTTTCTCTCCACCTCCAACTGCCAGCTTCCCCAACATTCTATCCCCAACTGCCATTTCAGGCTAGCCCCATGGGAGGGGGGAAGGAAACATGTCAATCATACTTTCACTTCTGGAAATCTCAGCATCTGAAGCTGAGTCCGTCACAGCAGTGTTGACTCAGCAGGGTCTGATGGACAAAACCAGGGTGTCCTTCAGCCTCTCTGCTGCAGCCCCCTTCTCCTACACCCCAACTCCAGCCAGACTTCCCCCCTCCTCAAGTGTGCACTCATCTCCCCCTCCCCCAATTTTAGCCATCTCCCACGCCCTTCAATTGAATCCATGTTAGAGGGAACAAAGGGCAACTTCCTTGAGTCTCATCAGAAAAAAGTTGTAGGGGACTTTGAACAGGGGAAGGAGGAGGCTGGTCTAGGCTTTCTGCTAGGTCACAAGTTCTGGGACATGTCCAGTCATGCCAACCTCTGATTTCAGCTTTGGCAGTGAGAATTGGACCAGAAGATGGGCTGAAGCTTCCCTCCTGGCATTTCACAGCCCCTTCACACAGCTCTAGTGTGTAGCAAAGCCTTTGCCCTGCCACCGGCTGTCTTTTTAAACTACCCTTCCTGGCTAACATTGCCTCTCCTGACTCTCTGTTAACATCTGCTTTGGCTATGGCTACTCCATCCTAACCAATCTGTGGATGGCTTTAGAGCTCAGAAAAGACAAAGCCTATCTCTGTTCAATGCTATGTCCGTCCATGGAATGCCAACTGCTGTATTGGGCATTGGGACCTGATAGAGAATTGGGGCCCTGTAAGAAAAGGATTTACAACCCCCATTCATTTTTGCTATTTGAAACTATCTATTCTGCTCTGTTATTTTAAATAAAGGAAATCCATGGTTTTAAAGAGTATTGAATGTATTTGGTAGTCTAGAATAGATTTATATATTATAAATAGGGATGTGCGTTTCGGCATTCAGAATGCCGAAAGAATGCCGAAACAAAAGTGTTTCGGCTTCTTTCGGGGAATGCCGAAACGTTTCGGGGAATGCCGAAACGTTTCGGGTAGCCGAAAGAAAAAAGCCGAAACGTTTCGGGATTCTTTCGGCTTTCTTTCGGCTTTTCAATGGGAAAATGCCTCCGTCTTCCAGGACGCCTGGAGGAGGCATTTTCCCACCGAATAAGCCCAAAATTGGTGGGGACCTTCCTCTAACCCTTCTCTAACAACCACCCAAGTTTCAGACAGATTAGACTTTGGGGGGCCATGTTATGGCCCCCCAAAGCAGGTCCCCCCATCCTCCCATAAGAAAGCGAAGGAGCAGCATATTGTTAGCATGCTGCTGCTCATCTTTCTTCATTATTTCCTATGGGGAAAAAATGAAGAGGCAGGCTTCCTTTGCCAGGGGTGGCATTTTGCATGCAAAATGCCCCCTTACCCTCAGGGGCCCTTTTCCCACCCCTCCTCCCACCCCCCACCAAGGCTCAGCCTGCTCCCACTTGGGGGGGCCATTTCATGGCCTCCCCAAGTAGGTGCTCTAATCTCTACCACTGACAGCTGGGGGAGGCTTGTGTTGCCAGGGGTGGCATTTTGCATGCAAAATGCCCCCCAACCCTCTGGGGCCCTTCTCCCACCCTCCCACCCCCCACCAAGGCTCAGCCTGCTCCCACTTGGGGGGGGCATTTCATGGCCTCCCCAAGTAGGTCCCCTCAGCCCCTAAAGTCCACCCCTTACAGCCCCACACAAACCCAATTCCCCCCAGCTGCCACACACAGACCCAAATCCCCACATTAGCCCCTCACAGACCCAAATCCACCCCCACCTGCCCCACACCCATAACCCCAGGAACAGGCTGGCAAAGGCCAGCCCTCTCCCTTTGTTCCCTATGCTGGGAACTTCTAAACTCTCTTTCCCTGGGCAATTCTGCACAGCCCAGGGGTGCCACAATGGTGGGCACACTTCTGAGTGCCAGCTGGTCCCTGTGAAAGAGCACCTGAACCACAGACACCCTCCCTCAAATTCCCCCACCACCTACAGAGATGGCTGGCCAGCCAGCCCCATTGTTCCCTATGATGGGAACCAACTGCACAACAAAGAATAAAACAAGAACAACACAAAATAAAGTTTTTAAAAAATTATTTTCTCCCTTCCAAAGTACAAGTAGGCAAAGCATTATGACACATTACACCAGCAGTCCCCCACACAGAAAAATAACACAACTCACTTAACATCAGAGAATCACAAAGCATGATTCCTGTCAAAAACACTTTATTTCTTGAACAGCTTTAGGTTACACAGCAGGGGGGAGCACCAAAGGGCATGGCAGCACTATCTTACACAAAAATAACACAACTCACTTAACATCAGAGAATCACAACGCACAATTCCTGTCAAAAACACTTTATTTCTTGAACAGCTTTAGGTTACACAGTAGGAGGGCACAACAGGGCATGATAGCAATGTACTACAAAAAATAATACAACCCACTTCACCGTTTTTGACAGCAATTGTGTTTGTGTGATTCTCTGATGTGAAGTGAGTTGTGTTATTTTTGTGTAGTACACTGCTTTCCTGCTCTGTTGTGCCTTCCTACTGTGTAACATAATGCAGTTACAGAAATAAAGTGCTTTTGACAGCAATTTTTTGGGGTGATTCTTTAATGTGAAGTGAGTTGTGTTATTTTTGTGTAAGATACTGCTTCCATGTCCTTTGGTGTTCCCCCCCTGCTGTGTAACCTAAAGCTGTTCAAAAAATAAAGTGTTTTTGACAGGAATTGTGCTTTTGTGATTCTCTGATGTTAAGTGAGTTGTGTTATTTTTGTGTAAGATAGTGCTGCCATGCCCTTTGGTGTTCCCCCCGCTGTGTAACCTAAAGCTGTTCAAGAAATAAAGTGTTTTTGACAGGAATCGTGCTTTGTGATTCTCTGATGTTAAGTGAGTTGTGTTATTTTTCTGTGTGGGGGACTGCTGGTGTAATGTGTCATAATGCTTTGCCTACTTGTACTCTGGAAGGGAGAAAATAATTTTTAAAAAACTTTATTTTGTGTTGTTCTTGTTTTATTCTTTGTTGTGCAGTTGGTTCCCATCATAGGGAACAATGGGGCTGGCTGGCCAGCCATCTCTGTAGGTGGTGGGGGAATTTGAGGGAGGGTGTCTGTGGTTCAGGTGCTCTTTCACAGGGACCAGCTGGCACTCAGAAGTGTGCCCACCATTGTGGCACCCCTGGGCTGTGCAGAATTGCCCAGGGAAAGAGAGTTTAGAAGTTCCCAGCATAGGGAACAAAGGGAGAGGGCTGGCCTTTGCCAGCCTGTTCCTGGGGTTATGTGTGTGGGGCAGGTGGGGGTGGATTTGGGTCTGTGAGGGGCTAATGTGGGGATTTGGGTCTGTGTGTGGCAGCTGGGGGGGAATTGGGTTTGTGTGGGGCTGTAAGGGGTGGACTTTAGGGGCTGAGAGGACCTACTTGGGGAGGCCATGAAATGCCCCCCCCCAAGTGGGAGCAGTCTGAGCCTTGGTGGGGGGTGGGAGGAAGGGTGGGAGAAGGGCCCCAGTGGGCTGGGGGGCATTTTGCATGCAAAATGCCACCCCTGGCAAGACAAGCCTCCCCCAGCTGTCAGTGGTAGAGATGAGAGCAGAGCACCTACTTGGGGAGGCCATGAAATGGCCCCCCCAAGTGGGAGCAGGCTGAGCCTTGGTGGGGGGTGGGAGGAGGGGTGGGAGAAGGGCCCCTGAGGGTAAGGGGGCATTTTGCATGCAAAATGCCACCCCTGGCAAAGGAAGCCTGCCTCTTCATTTTCCCCCCATAGGAAATAATGAAGAAAGATGAGCAGCAGCATGCTAACAATATGCTGCTCCTTCGCTTTCTTATGGGAGGATGGGGGGACCTGCTTTGGGGGGCCATAACATGGCCCCCCAAAGTCCAATCTGTCTGAAACTTGGGTGGTTGTTAGAGAAGGGTTAGAGGAAGGTCCCCACCAATTTTGGGCTTATTCGGTGGGAAAATGCCTCCTCCAGGCGTCCTGGAAGACGGAGGCATTTTCCCATAGAAAAAAGCCGAAAGAATGCCGAAAGAATGCCGAAATAATGCCGAAAGAATCCCGAAAGCCGAAAGCCGAAAGAGATTCTTGTTTCGGCTTTCGGCTTTAACGATAGAGAATCGTCTTTCGGCTTTCTACTTTCGGCTATAGCCGAAAATTTTTGGCTTGCACACCCCTAATTATAAATAATGGTGTGAACGGCTGTTCCTTTCTAAAACTGAAAATTGCCTTGTCAATCTTTTTTTAAAAATGAGAAGTGTGGTATACGTATGCAGTAAATAAATTGATGATGAATAAAAGATAATGTTTGCTTCCTTCATCCCTTCTGCTTAGAACTCTCTGAGATTATGGTAGAATCTACAATCCAAAAAGTATTACAAACACCACATAATTTCCTCAGAGAGTTCCACAGTCTGTTACTGAAGCTGTACTCCACTGCACGAAAAAGTGTTTAATTTTTCACTGTCTTGTTATCCCAGATAAAGTTTTGTTTCCAACATAAGACGACAATGTCATTCAAAACTAGAATAACACAGAGCAGTTCCAGAATGACCATAAAGCTGGTATCATCCATGATTTTATTGGGGCACCAGCCTTGCTCTTGACCTCAGAATATCTATGGTGAAAATTCTGTGTCCTTTCTGTTGGAAGTCAAGAAGAGTGGAAAAACTAGCTCAGTTTTACTCCATAAGGACTGCAACAGCATGTGATTCAAGTCCAGGCCTGGTGTGGTCAGCACTGCTGGGCACCAGCAATGGCCTTAGATTTGCCAACCTCCATGTGGGGCCTGGAAATCTCCCAGAATTACAATCTTCAGATTATGGAGACAGGGGTCTCATTCACCTGATGGGGGCAAGGGATCCCCAGCTCCCAGACTCTTCCACCCCACTGCTTACCTGGCTGGCAGGGGGAGGGGTGCAGGGAACAGGCCTGGGAGCCCCATAGTGTGCTCCTGAGCCCTCTAGAGCACTTTCTTGTTATGCTGGAAATGACATCATTCCCGGTGCAACAAGGAAGTGCTCTGAAGCATGTGAGTTCTCCCTTACGACTGCCTTGTTCCCCTAGTTTGGACCCTGGGGGACCAGGCAACCTGGCATGGAGATGAGTTCCCATGGAGAAAATAGCAACTTGCAGGGCAGACTCTATGGTATACCATAAAGTCTAAGAGACACTTTTCAGGTACTGCCCCCCAAATCTCTAGCAATTTCCCAAGCCAGACTCTTGAAAACTCATACCCTAGATAGGTATGAGCTGGGGTATAGAATATTCTTTCCCCCTTGGGGGACCAGAAGATTGTGTTTGGAGACTTCCATCCCATCTCCTTTGGACTGAGGAACCTGGAAAGTATAAACATCAACATAATTTAGAGTGGATAATTTTGCCTAAGCACTTTAAATTGGTCTCTCAGAGGAGACACTGCTTGCCTCTGTGTGACTTGGTGTGACTTGTTGTTACTCAGGGTGGATGTGTTTTGTTTAGTGGTTACCCCCTCCTCCAGTGCCTCTTTGTTTTTTTGGTTTACTCATGAGTGAGGCTATAGAGATAAAACAAAAACTGGCATGAAATCCTTTCCCTTCCAGATAATGGCGAGGTGAGGAAAGTAATTCTGAATTCTGTTGGTGTGCAATTTCAGTTGCACAACAAAGGTCGCGGACACCCATTTGCATGTTAATTTTTCCGCTCCCTGAGTTGGATCCAACCAGTGTTTTTCAGTCAATTTTACCATTACAGTCCCAAACCCAAGCGGCCTTTATCCATGCAGGTCCCCCAGCATAGTGGGGGTGGGGGGGATGGGGTTAGAGGGACGCTTCCTCCCTTTTTCATCAGCAGAAAAACTGCATGGATCCTGCTCTCTTTTCCTGTCCCCACCTTTGCTGTTTCCCCTCCTGGTAAAATTTTAGACTACAGTCCCTGGCACAGATTCCAGGTAGGTTCGTTAAAGAGTCTAGTGAAATTCACTTATTCCGTTTGTTTCTTTTTGAGTTAAAACACCTTGGGCTTGGCTTTTGAGACTCCCCCTCCCTTTTTTAGGAGATTGAGGCTGGTCGGCACTGCCTATTACGGCCAGATAAGAGGCCTTGAGCCACAGGTACAAATATGAAACAGTTCCCAAGGACAAAGCTTCACAGAGGCTGGTACCTGCCACCTGACTTGTTAGCATGTAACCTTATGGGGACAAGGTGATGATTTGTCAACCAGTAGCAAGTAAACCATGATAAGTGAGTATGTCAAAAACCTTTTACAGAAAATGTTCTGGGAGTGATATTCACAGTATTCCCTGAACCACACCTCTCTAAACTCAAGTACCCTTAACTGTGGAACATCCTTTTAGATTGTATTTATTCAGCTTTGTTTGAGATAGCCCAGGCAAACCTGATCTCGTTAGATCTCAGAAGCTAAGCAGGGGTCAGCCTTGCTTAGTACTTGGATGGGAGACCTCCAACAAAGACCAGGCTTGCAGAGGAAGGCAATGGCAAACCACCTCTGTTAGTCTCTTGCCTTGAAAACCCCAGCAAGGATTGCAGTAAGTCAGCTTTGACTTGATGGGGTGTTCCGCCACCAAATATAGTCAAAGGTTTGCCAGGCTTGGAAACAAATGTCTTCAAAGAAGCAGAGCTTTTAAAAGGTGCTTTTTTCCCAGCGACCTTTGGAAGGATCCTTCTGACTTCAAACCAGAATGTTTCCTTACTGTCAGCAGGAAAGTTATCAAACAAAAAGGTGTTGATATTTGGTTTGGGGAAGAAGAGATGCGTTGAGGAGACGATTGCCCGATGGCAAGTCTTCCTATGCTTGACTACTTTGCTACAAGAACTCCAGTTCACGGTCCAGGACGGGGTCAAAGTGGACCTGACGCCTCGTTACAGGCTCACAATGAAGCTACAGAGATGTGAGCACTTCCAAGTGACTAAGTGTTCTCCAAAGAGGACCGTTGAGTGAGTTGTGAGGACTTCTTGCTGAATGAAAAGAACATTTTTGACGTATGTCCACCCCTGCAGGCACTTCATTGAGCAGCGCTTTCTTTTTCTCTTAAATGGACCCATCAAAACTTTCTCTTCAGCCAAACTCTCTTCTAACAGAGATGGTTTTACAGTCTTCACCCTATTTGCCCACTCTGATGTCTTCCCGAGGACAGTTGAGACACTTTGCCCATTCAAGAAAGACGTTTTGTATATTGCAATGCCTTAGTACACAGGCATTGGTATACTGTATCAGAGGGTATAGAGCGTGAGTGCAAAGTGCAGAAAATTCATATCTGTGATGCAAGGAAAATCTTTTGTCCTGATTCAACCCTGGGGAATCCATTGTTCTAAATATACGCAATTTCAGGAATTGTAATTTTCCTTGGAATATTTCCTGCTTGAGAACGGCTACTCTTCGATCAACAATGGGACATCCTGAAAGATTGCATTGTCTAACATCGGGTTTTCGGGTTGGATCGGAGAAAAAGCGAAAGCACTCGCTTTATTAGTGCCCATCTGGAATCGGCCCTGGTTTGATCTGGGAACTGTATGTGATGACCAGTGGTGTTTTGTTGTTGTTCTGTTTGGGCCTATCTTGTAACTAACAGGTCATCCCTTGGCATCGTTCTGGCTTTGATCAAGGGAGTTTTGACTCTCGAAAGCTCATACCCTAGAAATCAAGTTGGTCTTTAAGATGCTGCTGTTCCTTAAACTTGCTCTCCAGATGAATGGACTCCCCTGGCCTCTCATCCTCATCTCACCTCTTCTGTTTTCTCTGGAGGACACTGGGTCAGCTTCTGCTTTGCACGCGAACCTGGGCAATGGTTAACCTGTGCTTGGGGCAAAGACAGACATGAAAGATTATTTCTGCTCAGTTTGGCTATCTCAGAAGTGTCAACATTCTGGGCAGTGACAAAACAAAAGTTAACTGAGAGGTGAATTCAGTTTGTGTGCAATTTCAGTTGCATGACAAAGGCTAAGGACACCCATTCACACATTAATCTTTCCAGGGCTTTTTTTTCAGCTGGAACGCGGTGGAACGGAGTTCCGGAACCTCTTGAAAATGGTCATATGGCTGGTGGCCCCGCCCCCTGATCTCCAGACAGAGGGGAGTTTAGATTGCCCTCTGTGCCGTGGCCATTTTCTCTGAGGGCAACCCACTGAGTTCCACCACCTCTTTTCCCAGAAGAAAAGCCCTGACTCTTTCCTCTTCCTGCGTTGGATCCAGTCAGCTTTCCCGATCAGTCTTGCCCATGTGGGTTTGGGAGTATAGTTTTTGTCCATACAGATCTCTGATTCACTAAGCATAGCCTGGAGCGGGGTGGGGTTAGAGGCGTTGGGAGAGGAGGACACATGCATAGCTGTGTGTTGTGTAGTGGTTAGAGTGTTGGATCAGTGGTGGACCTACATTTTTGGGCCCCTGAAGCTTGAACTGTTATGGGGGCCCCTTCTCAACCAGCAACAATAGGGCAACATCCAACAAGGTCCATAGGGCCTTGCTACCCATGCAAGGACTGTGAGGCTCAAATGGTGGGGTGGAGCCCTTGAAAATGGGCCATACGGTGAGCCCCTTAGAACTATTAAGCTGTTGACCAATGAAGGATCCTGCTGCCAAAATGTAGGCTATGAACAGATTCTGGTGAGCTCAGTGAGCCCGTACAGCTGGGGGTTCGAGTGCTGCAAGCCCCCGAGAAAATTTTGAAATTTGACCAATTACAGGGACATTCTGAGGCCGTATGAAATGGGTATCAGAGCATATTCTAAGGTCAATATTAAGTACTTCAGCCCATTGGCTTATGATTCCTTCACTAAAACAGCCTTATTTTAATAACAAACGTAAAAAAACTCTATCAATTTTGCCGGAAAATCTCACTCATAAAAAAAAAAAGAAGTCGCTTCAGGGCCCTCCAGGATTAGGGACCTTGAAGTTTAAGCTTCATTCGTTTCATAGTAGATCCATCCCTGTGTTGGATTAGTTTCTGGGGAATCCAGATTTGGATCCCTGTTCTGCTGTGGAGACTCACTGGGTGACTTTGGGCTACTCTTACACTCTCAGTCTAACCTACCTCACAGGATGGTGGTTGTGAGGATAAAATGGAGAAGGGAAGAATGCTGTGTCTTTCAGTCCCCACGGGAAAGCTCAGTGGGGTATAATAGAAAGAAAGCACATGTGGTCAACACTGAGTATTTGGGAATCAGGAAGCCCATCTGTAAGTATTTGTCAAAAATCTTTATTGGAAAGTTCTAGTATCATGGTCTTAAGAAGAACAATTGTCAGGAATGAAGCACAATCACATTTCATAAGTATATCATTCACAGGCTAACATTTCCCCTCCCCCTTTCTAGAGGCTGGCCACTATCTGTATAAGGGAAGACGCAGAGTTCAAGGTTCTTTCTCAGCGGCTAGGAACCAGCATAGTCTAAGAGTCAAAACACACAAGACACACAGTCAAGTGTTGGCTCCTGCAAGGATCCCTGGGAATTGTAGTTTTAAAAAAACCCAGCTGCTCAGCTCAGCCAGGGAGAATGGCAACTGGAGGGATTTTCTCACACACTCTGTCTTTCGCAGCTCAGCAGGGGAGAATCACAACTGGAGAGACTTTCTCTCACACACACGTTCTCTCTCTTTTTCTCTCTTTCAAAAGTCCTTCAGGAGTTAAGGATGGGGGTGTGAGGGGAGGTTGGGAACAATGTAACAAGAGGCAGGAAAAAAGCCGAGGTGTTTTGCGAGTGAGAGAGAGAGAAAGAGAGAGAAAGAAACCCACTCCCTCCCATCCTAGCAGGGTCCTGCTACAACCCCCACCCCCTGAGTTCCTGAAGGAAAACAGTCAATTGGGTTTTTGAAAGAGAGAATATCTCCAGTCAAGGAGAAGTTCTTTGCAAGACAATCCACTTCACTCAGTTTTCCTACAGATGCTTGGAGAGGGACAGGGTTAGACTTCCACTTCCAGCAACGCTTGCGGGATCAATCAAGCACTCTTCACGTGAAATTCGTCTCTGTTTCCACCCACAACCTGGGAGAGTTGAGAACCACAGATGCAACAGATAAACATAACAGTACAACCTCCAGCTTTTCTCCACGCCCACCCTACCCCCCCCCCCGCCAGATATGGCCATGGCAAAATGCTGCCATCATCTTGACCCCATCGCTCTGCCCTGCGTTTTCATCTTTCCCTTCCTCTGTGGAGCTTGGAAGCATTGCTGGATCTCTCCTGTTCTGTTTTATCCTTACAACCGTGTGTTTAAAATGCTGTCCATCCCCACGTAAGAAAGCACGAAGATATTGGATAAAGATACTTGAAGAGAGACAGAAGATTCTTAAGCTCAGGTCTGCGCTACATTTAAAAAATATGCTACCAAACATTTTACCGAACAATGTTACAAAATAACACGGAGATCTTTTCCGGTACATGGTGACAGCTGCAAGAGTATTATATGCAGCAAAATGGAAAACTGATATGTACCCTGACATGCCAGACTGGATAGACAAGTTGTACAAATATGCATCAATGGCTAAATTAACCTCCTATGTGCACAACAGACCAATAGTGGAATTTTGGAAAAAATGGAAAGATTTATTTGAATATTTAGGTTAAAGCTAAGATAAATTAAGGTAGTTATGCTACAAAGATAAAACACAGGAGAAATGAATTATTAAAAATTATTGACGCTAAAATCTGGATATAAGCAACTAAGGAGAGGGGATGAGAGCTATCATATAATTTAGCTGTGCTGTTATATCTTCCGAATATATCTTTCTATTAGCTTAAATTAAATTCAAAAGTACTGCTTGTAGAAGTCCCTATGCACTTCCTATTGTTATAGCTTTTCTTTTAAAATAAAATCTTGCTTTTAAAAAATAAATAAAAATAAAACAAAATGCTGTCCGTCCCATTTTGTTCCAGGCATGAAGTGACATTCTGGGGGTGGGGGGGGAGGGATGACCTGGAAGGTCCTTGATGAGCCACAATCCTGCTCGGGACTTATTTCACCCCAGCTCCAGCAATTCCTGTGCTGTTGTTGGACCCCTTCCAGTTCTTACCTGATTATCAGCCTGGCCTTGGTTGTGGTAAGGTACCTTTGGCCACAGGAGGTGGATCACTCCCCTGGTTGCTGCATATTATATGACCTTTTGAGTCTGTCGAGAAGGGATATCTCTTCCTCCAGCAAAAAACAAAGTTCCAGATTCATTGCAGAGAGGGAAAGACATGCAGGTTGCGGCATTTCCAGTCTCTAGTTTGTGATTCTTCTTTCGTCTGCGACACAGAGGTATTTATTGACTTGGGGTTAGGATAAGCTATCATGTGTCATTTTATTATTTTGTCTGGTTTCCTAGTCATGATTGACAAAGTGCCAACCACATGCTAGGTGCCGTACAGAATACTGCTATTGACCAACACTGGAAGTTCCTCTCTGGTTTGGCTCTTAGATAGTTTACTGATAATTTCTTTTCTCTGCTACATGTCTCTGTGGTAGGGCATGCGCTTGACATGCAGAAAGCTGCAGGTTGAATTCCCAGTACATGCAGCTAAAAGGAACATGCAATGGAGGATACAAAATACTTCTCCCTGGAACGCAGAGCAGACAATGCTAGTGTTGACAAGACCAGGGGTCTATACTATGCAGAAGACAGTTTTGTGTGCAGCTTGGAGGCAATTTTTATTCTAAAAAGGAAATGGGTGGGTGGGGGAGAAGTTAACCCACCAATGCCACCCGTGGGGCAGAATTCTGGTGCATGGCTGTAGTATACGTAGAACACTATCCTTTCTAAACTGGGTTGTATCCAAAAGAGTTCTCCCATGAGAACTTTAGATCCAGCTCATTGGGGACAGTTGATGGCTTAATGGTAGAGCATCTCCTTGGCATGCAGAAGGTCCCAGGTTCAATCCTCAGCATCTCCAGCTAAAGCATCAGATGGTAGTTTATGTGGAAGACCTCTGCCTGAAGCCCTGGAGAGCAGGTGCCAGTCAGAGATTAAACTTGCTAGACTAAGAATGTGCCTCAGCTTTATCGGAATTAAATATTAACTCTCTGTTTGATACCCATGCAAATGGGTGTTGCTCATGTGCCAGTATTGATGTGGATGCTTGCTAAACCTATTTCCAGGAACCTTTTTCTCTATGTCTGTCTAATTTTAGTTGGATTCTTGGGTCCAAATCCTGAAAGTCACAATGTTGTTCTTTGGAAACCTGACCCTTCCCTCGGCCACAGAATTCCTCATTGCCAGTGTTGTTTTTCTTCTGATCTTTGTTGCCATCAACTCCTCCTGGAAGCGGATACCCCAGGGGCTAAAGCAACTCCCAGGGCCAGTGGGGTACCCATTGATTGGCAGCATGCTGGAAATAGGGAAGAACCCCCACTTGAGCTTGACAGAGATGAGCAAGAAATACGGGGATGTGATGAAGGTCCATATCGGCTCGAGACCCGTGTTGGTGCTAAGTGGGCTTGAAACCCTCAAGCAGGCAATGGTGAGGCAAGGAGGAGACTTCATGGGGCGCCCGGACCTGTACAGCATGCGGGATATTTCAGATGGCCAGAGCATGACTTTCAGCACAGATTCTGGGGAGGTGTGGCTGGCCCGCAGGAAACTGGCCCAGAATGCCTTGAAGAGTTTTGCGTCCTCCCCCAGCCCAGACTCTGCATCCTCCACCCTCTTAGAAGAGCACGTCTCCAAAGAGGCAGAATACCTAGTCATGAAACTGCAGCAAGTGATGCAGGAGCAGCGGAGACTTGACCCCTTTCAGTACCTTGTGGTCTCTGTGGCCAACGTGGTTTCCGCCATGTGCTTTGGCAAGCGCTACAGCCACGATGACCAGGAGCTGCTCAGCATCATGAACGAAAACGAAGACTTTGTGGAATTCGCCTCCTCTGGGAACCCGTTTGATTTCATCCCTGTGCTTCAACTTCTCCAAAAAAAGAGCTTAAAGAAGTTCAAAGAATTCAGTCAACGGTTCGACACTTTCCTGGAAAACTTCATCAAGGATCACTATGAGAATTTCAGTAAGGTAAGAAACCAGGGGGAATCATTGACTCATGCCTTCAAGGCGCAGGAAGCTTTTGTAAGAAAACAGGAGTGAAAGAGATCCCTGTGGTTTCAGACCAAGGTCCACCTAGCCCAGCACCCTATTTCTTACAGTAGCCAATCAGGCATCTCAGGAGGCCTCCTTTGTTTCTATGCCCTCCTCCTCAGAAAATGGCCTGCTGCTTTTCAACATGGAAGTTCTATTTTGCCTGTTTTAGCTAAAATCTGTCGACGGATCTAAGACAGCTAAGGTAGCAGCCAACACTTCATCCTGTCACATGGGTTAATAATAATTTTAGGCAGGTAGCTGTATTGGTCTGCTGAAGAACCAGAGGATTTAAGTCCAGTGATACCTAAGAGACCAGCAAGTTTTTCAGAGTGTAAGCTTTCGCGGTCCAGAGCTCCCACTTGTGTCTCAGGTGCCACTGGACTCAAATCCTATAGTTAATGATGTAATTCTTACTGGCTTTTGTGCTTGGGCTCTGTAGCCACTGTGATGTAGTATAAATCTTCAACTACAGGCCATATAGAATGATTCTCTCCCCGACCTGAGGATGCCTCCAAATATCAGAGCCTAGTGGGTGGGTACATGGTCACTCCACTGCATGATGAGCTTTGCCCCCTTTCTTCCACATGTATTACCTTCATATGGACTGTCCCCAAGTGAATGAATAATTTGAACTGGCTCTGCCTTTTCAGGACAACATCCGCGACATCACTGACTCGCTCATCAAATTCAGCCAAGAAGAGGAGAAAAATATGAAGATTCAGCTGCCCACTAGAAAAATAGTGAATCTCGTTAATGATATTTTCGGTGCTGGTAAGGTTTGGAGAACCCCCCCCCCCACACACACACCCAGCAGAGGGGAAGAGGGAGGCCCGACGAGAGCCCAACACCTGCACTCCCCTCCCGACCGCATGTTCTCCCTCCCATAGACTGCCACTCAGTAAACTTCCATTATGCAGGGCTTCCCCTGGGCCTGATCTGGAGGCTACAGCTGGTCCAAAATGCAGCTGCACAAGTAATTGCAAGGGTCCCGATTAGGGAACATATAACACCTATACTACACCAGCTGCACTGGTTACCACTTGAGTACCGGGTCCGGTACAAGGTTTTGATGTTGACCTATAAAGCCCTGTGTGGTATAAAGTTGACCTATAAAGCTCAGCATATCTGCAGGACCGCCTCTCCCCATATGTACCCCAGAGGATGCTCCGTTCAGCAAATAAACAACTGTTGGAGGTCCCTGGCCCAAGGGAGGCCTGCCTGGCCTCGACCAGAGCCAGGACCTCTTTGGTCCTGGCACCAACCTGGTGGAACTCTCTGTCTGAGGAAACCAGGGCCCAGTGGGATTTGTTATCTTTCCGCCAGGCATATGGTGGAGGCTAGGTTGGGCCCCCACTGGCTACACTAAAGATCTGTCCACCACCCTACATATGAGTCAGGGCTTGAAAAGCAGTATTTTATCATTGCCATCTGAAGAGAAGCTGTATTATATAAAGTTGTTTTAATGTTATTTATATAATGTTTTATCTGTTTTTAACTGTTATTTATGTAAATTTAAATGTTGTACTCTGCCCTGAGCCTGCTTAGTGAGGAGGATGGACTAAAAATCTAATCTAATAAATAAATAAATTAAATAATTAAATGGACAGCCAAGCTGCAAGACCAGGATGCCTACATTTCTCATCAAAACTTGAGGGAAGCTGACAAGTGTCCAACTCGTGTCAGGCATCACTTGTAGCTTGGCTCTCTCTGCTGTGATGCTTTTTCAGATATATCCTTGAATATTTTCAGACAAAATTCGAGTCCTGCGTCCTGACATCTCTATTTTGAGAATCTTAGGTAGCAAGTGTAGGGGGAAAACTTGGAGGACCTGCCGTAGAAGAGAGTTCTGAGCCAGATACACGAAAGGTGTGATTGTGTACAAGATAACTTTGAAGGACTGTGCAGAAAATATGTTACAAGGCTTTCTGACAGCACCTCTTCCTCTCCCTAAAACTGCCCTTTCGGTGTTTCTACAGGTTTTGACACAGTAACCACCGCCTTGTCCAGGTGTCTCACGTACCTTGTCGTTTATCCCGAAATGCAGAAAAAGATTCAACAAGAAATAGGTACATCCAGATTTTGGCAAGCATTTACATCTCTTTCTTGGAAGCTGGTGATTCCAATTTCTTTCTCTCTCGTCTGACCCACAGATGAAACCATTGGCAGCGAGAGGAAGCCGAGGCTCTCGGATCGGCCCCTGCTGCCTTATACGGAAGCCTTTATCCAAGAAACGTTCAGACACTCCTCCTTCATACCTTTCACTATCCCCCACTGGTAAATCTCACATATTTGAAAGTGGCCACTGAGCAAATTTTGCATCTCAGGCATGTCTCCAAAGTTATGTCTTTCTTGTATCTCTGGAACATGGTGCTGAAGGTTTTATATATATTCACAGCCCCTACATTTCCCTATCCCTCATCTCTTTCTTCCTCATTTCCCACTCCCACAGTCCCTTTGTGGGTGTTATATTTTCCATATTTTCGTGAGGGGTGAGATGTTCTTGGGACGCAGCTATCAGTTTAAGGTTCTGTTTGTAAGAATCCTGGAGATTTATGGTATTTTTGTAATATTAATTTTATTTACACATATGCAAACAAAGAACATTCCAGTGCTATACCTGAACTGCTACTCAGCAGAGAGAGAAAGAGAGTTTGTGCACCAACTCTATTTTTGTATCTTTGAGGTTGCCGGTGTGATGTAGTGGTAAGAGTGTCAGTCTAGGATCTGGGAGATCTAGGTTCGAATCCCCACTCTGCCATGGACAGTCACACTCTCTCAGCTTAGCCTATCTCACAAGGTTGTTGTGAGGATATAATGGAGGGGAGGAAAAATATGTTAACTGCTTTGGATCTCCACTGGGTCGAAAGAGTATAAAAAGAATTAACAAATAATAAATAGACAAACTGTTGTTTCAGCAGATACATGCACTTTCCCATTCCCTCCATTGGACAAATGTAGCTCCTTCTCCTTCAGAAACACAGACTCTAAAAAATTAGGATCCCATCCTGTAACCATTTGGACTATTTATTTTCGTCAGTGTATTTATATCCTGCCTGGATTTCCCTTCTTCTGTTTCATCAAAACAGCATCCTAGTCCAACATTAATACTATTAACTCACAATCCACTTAACCACTGTCATTTAAAACAAGCAAATTTCGTTTTCTGTTTCCAGCACAACCAGAGACACTGCCTTGAACGGCTACTATATCCCAAAGGATACTTGCGTCTTTGTCAACCAGTGGCAAGTAAACCATGATAAGTGAGTATGTCAAAATCTTTTTACAGAAAATGTTCTGGGAGTGATGTTCACAGTATTCCCTGAACTACACCTCTCTAAACTAAAGTACCCTTAACTGTGGAGCATCTTTTCAAATTTTATTCATTCTTCTTTGTTCTGGATAGCCCAGATGAGCCTGATCTCGTCAGATCTTGGAAGCTAAGCAGGGTCAGCGTTGGTTATTAATTGGATGGGAGACCTCCAATGAAGACCAGGGTTGCAGAGGCAGGCGATGGCAAACCACCTCTGTTAGTCTCTTGCCATGAAAACCCTACCAGGGGTGGCCATAAGTAGGCTTTGATTTGACAGTACATTCCACCACCAAATATAGTCAAAAATTTGCCAGGCTTTGAAACAAATGTCTTCAAAGAAGCAGGGCTTTAAAAATGTGCTTGTTTTCCAGGGATCTTTGGAAGGATCCTTTTGTCTTCAAACCAGAGCGTTTCCTTACTGCTGGTGGGAAAGAAATCAACAAAGACGAGACAGAGAAGGTGCTGGTTTTTGGTTTGGGGAAGAGGAGATGCATTGGGGAGACGATTGCCCGATGGGAGGTCTTCCTTTTCTTGACCATTTTGCTACAAGAACTCCAGTTCACGGTCCAGGATGGGGTCAAAGTGGACATGACGCCTCGTTACGGGCTCGTAATGAAGCTCCCGAGATGTGAGCACTTCCAAGTGACCAAGCGTTCTCCAAAGAGGACTGCCGAGTGAACTGTGAGGACTTCTTGCTGAGCAAAAAGGATGTTTTGACATGTCTACCACATGTTTAGGATTAGGGCTAGTTTACAACTGTATTCTAAATGCAACCAGTACTATTGAACTTTGCTTAACAGCGCCATTCTACGCTTTCTTAGTAGTTGGATCTCTTGAAAATATAATACCATTTTAATGAAAAGCTAACTCATTTTAATGTCACTCTAATTTGGCCTGGTGTTGGAATACCAGTTCTTTGATGCCCTTGCTGTCTCTGTTCACATCCACTTTGGATTTTAAGGACAAATTAATGTATTTGGTAGTCTAGAATAAATTTGTATTTTGTAAATAATGATTTTGAACGGCCTTATCAATTTGTTTAAAGAAGTTGAAAACATGCTATATACATGGAAGAAATAAATTCATGATGAAATCAAAGCTAATGTTTGCTTTTCCCCACCCTCTTAGAAGTTTGTAAAATTGTGGTAGAATCTACAATTCAAACGGAATCACAAACACTACGCAATTCCTTCACTGAATTACACAGTCCGTTACTGAAGTTGTGCTCCGTTGGGCAAGTAGAGTTTCATTTTTACTGGCTGGTAGGGTCTTTTTTCTGACATAAGGCCAGAGTGGTAAGCTGCAGTACTGCAGTCCAAGCTCTGCTCATGACCTGAGTTTGATCCTGGCGGAAGGCGGATTCAGGTAACTGGCTCAAGGTTGACTCAGCCTCCCATTCTTCCGAGGTCGGTAAAATGAGTAGCCAGTTTCCTGGGGGTAAAGTGTAGATGACTGGGGAAGGCAATGGCAAACCACCCTGTAAAAAGTCTGCCAAGAAAACGTTGTGATGCGATGTCCCCCCATGGGTCAGTAATGACTTGGTGCTTGCACAGGGGACTTACCTTTAGCTTAAGGCCACAGCATGACTCAAGACTGGAATAACACATAGCACTTCCAGTACAAACATAAAGCCAGTATCATCCATGATTCTATCGGGGCAGCTGCATAGCTCCAGATTTCAGATTTTCTATGGTGAAAATTCTGTGTCCTTTGTTTTGCAAATTAAGGACTGCAGCAGAGTGTGTGATTCAGTTCCAGGCCTGGTGGGTCAGCATTGCTGGGCACCTCCATGTGAGGTCTGGAGATCTTCCAGAATTACAAGTGATTTGCAGACTATGGAGATGAATTCCTCTGGGGAAAATAGCACCTTCGAGGGACAGACTATGGTATACCATAGAGTGTAGAAGAAAGAAGTCCCTCCGCAGGGAGTGCCCCAATCTCCAGGAATTTCACAAACCAGAGTTGGCAACCCTAATTCTGACATTTGTGTGTTCTCATTGGGTTCTGCTCCATTGTGATGGCTGTGGAGATGAAGCTCAAGCTGCTAATAACCCAACAGCCTTCTCCCAAGCCACCCTCTTTTTCCTGAGTTCATCGGGGTATACAGGCTCCCTTGTCAAATTGCATCTCCACAAACCACATTGCAGAAAGTGGCAATTCTCCAAACGAACGTAGTTTCGTACCTGTGCTGGTCTGCAGTAGAAG
Source organism: Eublepharis macularius (assembly GCF_028583425.1). NCBI lineage: Eukaryota > Metazoa > Chordata > Lepidosauria > Squamata > Eublepharidae > Eublepharis > Eublepharis macularius. Next base: position 33,428,807 of record NC_072807.1, on the reverse strand, counting down.
AGGAAAAATTGAGTCCAATAGTACCTTAAAGACCAACTAGATTTCTAGGATATGAGCTTTCGAAAGTCAAAGCTCCCTTCATCAGATACAAGGAATGGAAAAAAGTTAGGAATCTATATAACCTGCCCTGACCAAGAAAGCCTAGGAGAGCCTGATCTCATCAGATCTCGGAAGCTAAGCAGGGTCAGCTTTGGTTAGTAATTGGATTGGAGACCTCCCGTGAAGACCAGGGTCACAGAGGCAGGCAATAGCAAACCACCTCTTGTTAGTCTCTTGCCAGGAAAATCCCTCCAGACATGATTTGGGGATGCTCTCTACTACTACTTTATAATCCAGACAGAGAGTGGGAGGGGTATTACCAATTAGAGTGTCAGGAAGCTAGCTATAATACATGCTGTGATTAGCTTGATAGAGCATGGGCGCTAAGTGAAGAAAATTCACATCTGTAATGCAAGGAAAATCCTTTGACCTCCTGATTCAACCCTGGGGGATCCACTGTTCCAAATTTGCAAATATACCCAATTTCAGGAACTGTAATTTTCCTTGGGATTTTCTCTGCTTGAGAACTGCTACTCTTTGGTCAGCGATGGAACATCCTGGAAGATTAAAATGTTCTTCCCCTGGTTTTGGAATGTTGTGATTTTTGATATCAGATTTATGTCCATTTTTCCTGTTGCAAAGGAACTTACCTGTTCGTCCAATATAGAGAGCTGGAAGATGAACAAGTGAATAAGCCTGAGATGGTACAGCTGGTGTTGTTAGGTCCAGTGATTGTGTTGTTGGCAGAGGTCATTTCGTAGCTGGAGGAACTCATTAGCATAACTCATTAGCATATGCCACGCCCCTTGCCATCACCGGAAGTGTGTCATTAGCATAACTGATTTGCATATGCCACATCCCCTGACATCACCCATCACCTAAATGGCCAAAAAGGTGCCCAAAATGGTCAGGATTGGGCCGCTGCTGAGTGGGAGAGTGATCCACCACCCGTCAGAGGCCCGATCCAGACCGTTTCAGTCCCAATCCAGGCTGAAATGGGCCCAAAATGGCCAAGAGTCAGGTGGGCGGGGCCACCTGATATATGACCTCTTTGGGGAACTACTGGAACTGCATTCCTGCATGTTCCCCCTTGAAATGAGCCCTGGTTGTTGGAACTGCTAAGCAAAGAGGCTTCTTAAAGGGAGAGCAACCCAATTAGAATAAAGAACAAAAAGCTCTCTCTCATACAAAAGTGAATCCAATATATTCAAAATATTAAGTGCTCTATATGATTAAATACAATCATTACAATGCATCAGCATATCAATGAATATTATATACACAGTATCGACCATATTCACTTAATTCCATACAAACTCTTCTCCATATAATTTGTCATTCAGTCCGGTAAATAATCAATGGAAAATTCTTTTAGTCCATATGAGCTTCCATCAGCTTCAAAGGAATTTCAGTGAGCTTCAATAAACATTTGCCCAATTTTGGAATCTGCTGTTACCCAAGAGAATTAAGGGGCAGGAAGATGACACTTTGAAAAATTGAACCTTGCTTGGCAAGTCCAGCAATTTGCAAATAAACGGAACAACAACAACTGGGTATCATATTGAAAATGTTTATTGAAGCTCATTGAAATTCCTTTGAAGCTGGTGGAAACTCATATGGACTAAAAGAATTTTCCATTGATTATTTACCGGAGTGAATATGGGGGCAGAGTTAACCTGGGCCGTTTCCACACAGCTTACCTTCCCTTGGAATGATCCGGAACATTGTGCAAAACCCATGGAAGATCGCGTTTTCTCGCACGAGATTTGCGCAACATCGCCCAAATCTCGTGCGAGAAAACACGATCTTCCGCGGTTTTTGCACAATGTTCTGGGTCGTTCCAAGGGAAGGTAAGCCGTGTGGAAATGGCCCTGGTTTGTTGCAGGATCTTGTCCGAGAGTTCATGGCGATGTTGGGAAATGCATTGTTGTGAGTAAGGAGTTGAAGGTTGGGGGCAAGAAAAGTTTTGCCTCCTAACACCTGTGAGAGAGGATTATCCATGTCCAGCATAGGTTGCAGGTCATTAATGATGAACTGGTTTGATCTGGGAACTGTATGTGATGACCAGTGGTGTTTTGTTGTTGTTCTGTTTGGGCCTATCTTGTAACTAACAGGTCATCCCTTGGCATCGTTCTGGCTTTGATCAAGGGAGTTTTGACTCTCGAAAGCTCATACCCTAGAAATCAAGTTGGTCTTTAAGATGCTGCTGTTCCTTAAACTTGCTCTCCAGATGAATGGACTCCCCTGGCCTCTCACCCTCGTCTCACCTCTCTGTTTGCTCTGGAGGACACTGGGCCAGCTTCTGCTTTGCACGCGAACCTGGGCAATGGTTAACCTGTGCTTGGGGCAAAGACAGACATTAAAAGTTATTTCTGCTTGATTTGGCTATCTCAGAAGTGTCAACGTTCTCGCCAGCGATAAAACAAAAGTTAACGGTGAGATGAGGAAAGTAATTCTGATATCCATTTGTGTGGAATTTCAGTTGCATGACAAAAGTAAGTGACACTCATTCGCCCCTTAATCTTTCCTCTCCCTGAGTTGGATCCGGTCAGCTTTTCCTATCGGTCTTGCATGTACTACATTCCAAAACCCATTTGTCCATGCAGATCTCTGATCCCCCAAGCATAGCCTGGAGGGGGGTGGGATTAGACGAAACCTTCCTCCCTTTTTCATCAGCAGAAAAGCTAAGCAGAACCAACCCCTGGTTCCTGTCCTCACCTTTGCTGGTTCTCCTACTGGAGAAATTTCAGAGCCAAGCTACAAGTGACGCCTGACACAGGTTGGACACTTGTCAGCTTCCCTCAAGTTTTGATGGGAAATGTAGGCATCCTGGTCTTGCAGCTGTAATGGAGAGCCAAGCTGTAAAACCAGGTCACCTACATTTCCCATCAAAACTTGAGGGAAGCTGACAAGTGTCAACCTGTGTCAGGCGTCACTTGTAGCTTGGCTCTCAGACTACAGTCCTCAGCATAGAGACCTTCCTCTGGCTTGTTTGCTTACATGTTTTTAAAAAAATCATGTAAGAAATAAAATAAAATAGAACACCTTCACAACCTTTTTGGATTACTCCCTTTTCAATAGTTCCCAAATTCTTGCACCTATGAAATCTTCCTAATACAAGGTTCCTTCCTTACACAAGACTCCCATATTCTGGCACGTATGAAGCTTCCTTATACAAGACCATTTCAGTTATAGATGCAGAAGAGTTAGCCATGTTAGTCTGTAGTAGCAAAATCAAAAAGAGTCCAGTAGCACCTTTAAGACTAATGAACTTTATTGTAGCATAAGCTTTTGAGAATCACAGTTCTCCTGCATCTGACAAAGAGAACTGTGATTGAAGCTCACAGCCCGGAAAACCCCCAACAACCATAGAACTGTGATTCTCAAAAGCTTATGCTACAATAAAGTTCATTAGTCTTAAAGGTGCTACTGGACTCTTTTTCATTTCAGTTATGAAGCTCCCATATAAACAAAAACTAGTTCAACACCTCAGTTTTCTCCATTCCAGCTGGAAAGCCAGGGAACAGAAAAAACTTTCCAACATCTTTCACTGAAGGTCCTCTTTTTAGAGGTGGGGATGCCAAGAATTAAACCTGCAACCTTGTAAACACAAAGCAGGGTCTCTCCCACTGAGCCATAGCCCCTTTCTTCTTAGAAGCCCTCCTTCAGCTGTTCTAAACGTTCTTCTCATTGCACGATCTCTGTCTCTTCCCTTCCCTCCTGTTTGGCTCCAGCGGCCATTGGGAAATTCAGCCAAACGGTTTCTCACGCAAACCTGGACAATCTTTAACCTGAGGCTGACCTGTGCACTCAGTCGCCAGCAGTGTTTCAGATCAGATCTTCTGGACTCCATCTTCTGAACAATCAAAAACCCAATAGGCTTCAGAAAATCAATGTTTTAAAATGTTGTTGAGTATAAAATGTTAAGACTTTCGGCGGGACAAGAGTTGAGAAATTCTCTCTTTAGCTTGTTCTGAGGTGTGTGAATGCATGTGCGTGGTATAGTGGTTAGAGTGCTGGACTGAGTTCTGGGAAATCTAGGTTTGAATCTCTGCTCTGCCGTGGAGACTCGCTAGGTGACCTCACGCACTCTCAGCCTAACCTACCTCACAGGATGGTGGTTGTGTGAAGACACAGTGGAGACGGGAAGAACGTTGTACGCCTCTTTCAGTCTCTACAAAGAAGAAAAGGGAGGTATAAATGAAACAAAGAAACAAACGTAAGCACAAGTGCTCAAAACTGAGCATTTAGGAATCAGGCAACCGATCGCTCTGACTTGCCTGTTCACCTTGCCCTTCCTCTGTGGAGTGTGGAAACATAGCTGGGCCTTTTCTGTTCCGTTTAATCCTTACAACAAACCTGTGAAGTGGATTAGGTTGGGGGTGGTGGCAGGAAAGGGGGGGAGAGAGATAGAAATTGGCCTAAGATCAGTCAATGCGTTTCATGGGAATGGGGATTTGAACTCGGGTCTCCCGGGCCTTAGTCCAACATGCTGACCACTACCACGCAGGCAAGAAGAGAGGGGATGGCGTGTTTAAAATCTTGTCCATCCCATTTAGTTCTAGGAATGATGCAACATTGGGGGGGAACCCCTGGAAGGTAGTTGATGAGCAATAATCCTGCTTGGGGCTAATTTCACCAAAGTTCCAGCAATTCTTGTGTTGTTGTTGGACTGCTTCCAGTTCTTACTGGATTATTAGCCTGGACTTGGCCATGGAAGAGGGGGCGGATCACTCCTCTGGCTGCAGAGTATAATATGACCTCTTGAGCCTGTTGAGAAGGCATATCTCTTCCCCCAGCAGAAGACAAAGTTCCAGATTCATTGCAGGCTGCGGCAGTCCCATTGTCTAGTTTGCGCTTCTTCCTTCATCTGCAAAACAGAGGTATTTATTGGCTTGGGGTCAGACTCAGGATGAGCTGTGATGTATCATTTTATTATTTTGTCTGGTTTCGTTATCATGATTGACAAAGTGTGAACCACACGCTCGTTGCCGTACAGAATACTGCTATTGACCAACACTGAAAGTTCCCCTCTGGTTTGTCTCTTAGATAGTTTACTGATCAGTTCTTTTCTCTGCTACATGTCTCTGTGGTAGGGCATGTGGAAAGCCACAGGTTCAATGCCCAGTATATACAGCTAAATGGAACAAGCAATAGATGCTATGAAATATTTCTGTCTGAGCCCCTGGAAAGCTGTTGTTGGTCAAAGTAGACAATACTAACTTTGACAAGACCAAGGGTCTATACTAAGTAGAAGGCAGTTTCATGTGTTTACGTGCACTGGGGCTAACCACAGCTTGGAGGCAATTTTTATTCTAAAAAGGGAATGGGGGGAAGAAGTGACCCCCCCACCAATGCCACCCTTGTAGCAGAACCCTGGTGCATTGCTGTATTATACAACAATATCATATCTACATAGAGTTCTCCCATGAGTCTACCTTTAGATTCAATTAATTGGGAAGGGGAGGGGCGGTGGCTTAGTGACAGAGTATCCTCTTGGCATGCAGAAGGTCCCAGGTTGATTCCCCAGAATTTGCATTTAAAAGGACCCAGGTGATTTGGAAGACCTCTGCTTGAGACTCTGCAGCTGCCGGTCAGAGACTGACGTTATCAGATTATGGATCCGACTCAGTAGAAGGTAGGTCTATGTGCATTACTATTATATAGGAATTGCTCATGCACCAGTATTGACATGGAAGCTTGATAAACATATTTCCTGGAACTTTTTTTGTGTTTAATTTTAGTAGGATTCTTGGGCTTACATCCTGACGGTCACAATGTTATTCTTTGGAAGCCTGGGCCTTCTCTCAGCCACAGAATTCCTCATCGCCAGTGTTGTTTTCCTTCTGATCTTTGTTACCATCAAATCCTCCTGGAAGCGGATACCCCAGGGGCTAAAGCCACTCCCAGGGCCAGTGGGCTATCCGATCATTGGCAGCATGCTAGAAGTGGGGAAGAACCCCCACCTGAGCTTGACAGAGATGAGCAAGAAATATGGGGATGTGATGAAGGTCCACATTGGCATGAGACCCGTGTTGGTGCTAAGTGGGCTTGAAACCACCAAGCAAGCGTTGGTGAGGCAAGGAGGAGACTTTATGGGGCGCCCGGACCTGTACAGCATGCGGCACGTTGTAGATGGCCAGAGCCTGAGTTTCAGCACGGATTCTGGGGAGATGTGGCTGGCCCGCAGGAAACTGGTCCAGAATGCCTTGAAGAGTTTTGCGTTCTCCCTCAGCCCAGACTCTGTGTCCTCCACCCTCTTAGAAGAGCATGTCTCCAAAGAGGCGGAATACCTGGTCATGAAGCTGCAGCAGGTGATGCAAGAGCAGCGGAGACTCGATCCCTTTCGATACCTCGTGGTCTCTGTGGCCAACGTGGTTTCCGCCATGTGCTTCGGCAAGCGCTACGGCCACGATGACCAGGAGCTGCTCAGCATCGTGAACGAAAGCGAACAGTTTGTGGAAGTCGCTGCCTCTGGGAACCTTGCCGATTTCATCCCTCTGCTTCAACTTCTCCCAGGGAAGAGCTTGAAGAAGTTCAAGGAATTCAATCACAGATTCAGCACTTTCTTGAAAAACATGGTCAAAGACCACTTTGAGAGTTTCAGTAAGGTAAGGAACTGGGGGATTGTCCAGGCATGCCTTCAAGGAGCAGGAAGCATTTGTACGAAAACAAGAGCGAAAGAGAGCTTTGTGGTATAAGACCCAAAGTCCACCTAGTCCAACATCCTATGTCTTACAGTGGCCAATCAGGCATCTCTGAAGACCCACAAACAGGCCTCCTTTATTTCTGCATCCCCCCGCCCCCCAGCAAATGTCATTCTGCCTTTCAACATGGACACTCTATTTTGCCGTTATGGCTATTATCCATTGATGGATCTAATGTCTAACTCATTTTTAAAGACATCTAAGGCAGCAGCCATTGCTTCACTTTGTTGCAGTGAGTTGCACAGGTTAATGATCTTAGGCAAGTAGCTGTGTCGGTCTGCAGTAGAACAGCAGGATTTGAGTCCAATGGCAACTTAGAGACCAACCAGATTTTCAGAGTGTAAGCTTTCAAGAGCCAGACCGCTCACTTGTGTCTGAAGAAAGGAGCTCTGACTCTCGAAAGCTTCCACTCTGAAAATCTTGTCATCTTTAAGGTGCCACTGGACTCAAATCCTACAGTTAATGATGTCATTTTGACTTGCTTTTGTGCTTGGACTCAGTAGCCACTGTCACGTATTGTAAATCTGTACCCACCACAGACTATTTAGAACGAACCTCTCTCTCACCTGAGGATGCGTTCAGATATCACCACCAAGTGGAGTGACTGCACAGTCACTTCATTGCGTGGTGAGCTTTCTCCTCCGCTCTGTTTGCTATACGCATGATGTTCAGCCTTCATATGGACCCTCCTTAAGGTGATGGATCGCTTGAACTGTCTCTGCTTTTTCAGGACAACATCCGCGACATCACTGATTCGCTCATCGAATTAAGCCAAGAAAAGGAAGAAAAAAATATGAAGACTCAACTCCCCACTGGAAAAATAGTGAACCTCGTTAACGATATTTTCGGTGCTGGTATGGACGTTTCCAAAATCAGGGCTGGGAAATCCAAGAGCAGTTTGGAGCCTGACAGACAGTGAGTGATTCCGCACACATTGGATAATGCGCTTCCAATCCTCTTTATAGATCGTTTGGAACAGATTGGTTGTGTGCGGAACAAAAAATCCACCTCAAATGATTGATAAAGTGCATTGAAAGTGCATTATCCAACGTGTGTGGAATTCATAATAGCGGGGAAAAAACATGCATGTTTTCACTTGCCAACTAGGCCTCTTAAGATGTTTGCAAGGGGTCTTTACAGCCTTGGGGTACTTTATGAATTCTGACACAGACAGGTGGATGCAACCATAAAATGGCTAATGTTAGAGGCAGAGCCAATTACAGAACAGCAACCATGGGCGGCGGACATACACAGATAGAGAGACGGCCTAAGTACAGACAAGTGTAATTTTTAAAAATACACTGTGAAAGAGGAGTGGAAGAGAGAATAAAGCCAGCACTGTAGCAGAGACTTCTGCCAAAACAATGTTATTTTAACCTGCGAAGCAAAAATATCTCCAGTGGTCAATCAAAAGCCTTTCTGGCCCAGAGGCCCACTTGGCTACACTCTCTTTCTAGAAATACTTGGCATGTGCTAGGAAAGGTACTGGTGGACGCCGTGGTGCCCACGGGCACTACGTTGGGAACCCCTTTCTATGCTATGATGCTTTTCAAGATATATCCTGGAATTTTTTTCACAGAACATTCAAGTTCTGACATCTCCAGTTTGAGAATCTTAGGTAGCAAGTGTAGCGGGGCTAACTTGGAGGACCTGCCGTAGAAGACCGTTCTGAGCCAGATACACGAAAGGTGTGATTGTGAACAAGATAACTTCAAAGGACTGTGCAGAAAATATGTTACAAGCCTTTCTGACAGCATCTGTTTCTCTCCCTAAAACTGCCCTTTCGATATTTCTACAGGTTTTGACACCGTAACCACCGCCTTGTCCTGGTGTCTCACGTACCTTGTCATTTATCCTGAAATGCAGAAGAAAATTCAACGAGAAATAGGTAAATTCAGATTTTGGCAGGCATTTACATCTCTTTCTTGGAAGCTGGTGATTCCAATTTCTTTCTCTCTCGTCTGACCCGCAGATGAAACCATTGGTAGCGAGAGGAAGCCAAGGCTCTCGGATCGGCCCCTGCTGCCATATACGGAAGCCTTTATCCAAGAAACGTTCAGACACTCGTCCTTCATACCTTTCACAATCCCCCACTGGTAAGTCTCGTGCATTGAAAAGTGGCCACTGAGCAAATTTTGCATCTCTGGCTTGTCTCCAAGGTTATGTCTTTCTTGAATCTTATATAATTCTGGTTTGAAATTCAACAGAGAATGTTCTGAAGAACTCTCTAAAGCCAAGCTAGTGTTGTCTCGGAATCAGAAGGAGAGGCCACCTTCCCTTTGCTACGTATCCTACAGCCATTACAGTAGCTCTGCTATTGTCTCTTTCTTCCTCATTTCCCACTCCCACAGTCCCTTTGTGGGTGTTATATTTTCCATATTTTCATGAGGGGGTGAGATGTTCCTGGGACGCAGCTATCGGTTTAAGGTTCTGTTTGTACGACAGTACACCAACTCTTACTTTTGTATCTTCGAGGTCGTCAGTGTGCTGTGGTGGTTATAGTGTCAGACTAGGATCTGGGAGACCTAGGTTCAAATCCCCACTCTGCCATGGGCAGCCACACTCTCTCAGCTTAGCCTACCTCACAGGGTTGTTGTGACGATAAAATGAAGGGAAGGAGAAAGAAGTAAGCTGCTTTGGATTCCCATTGGGTAGAAAGAGTATAAAAGAACTATACAAACAATAAATAGATAAATGGCTGTTTCTGTAGATACACACACTTTCTCTTTCCCCATGTGCCTCCTTCTCTGTCAGAAAAACAGACTGTAAAAAATTAGGATCCCTTTGTGAAACTATTTGGGCTACCTATTTTGATCAGTGTATTTATATTCTGTCATCCCTCCCCAGAGCTCAGGGTGACATACTTGGATCTCCTTCCTCCATTTCATCCGGGGGTTCAAAACTTGGCCTCCCGCATCCCAGTCCAACATTAACACTATTAATCCACAATCCACCGAACCATTTGTACAGGCATTTAAAACAAGTGATTTTGATTAAGTTTGGCTCTTTAATTATTAAAAACCCCTCTTTCCAGCACAACCAGAGATACCACCTTGAATGGCTTCTATATCCCAAAGGATACTTGCGTCTTTGTCAACCAGTGGCAAGTAAACCATGATAAGTGAGTATGTTGAAAACTTTTTACAGAAAATGTGCTACATCTGCCTAATTGATAGTACCCTTAAGCAGGGATTTTTTTTTCTGGGGAAAGAGGTGGCGGAACTCTCAAGAGGGAAATAGGGAAGAAATACACAGGATTCTTTGAAATAGTATTATTTTCATGCACTATTGCTGAGTATTTTCAAGAGGTGCCGGAACTCTGTTCTACTGCGTTCCTGCTGAAAAAGAGCCCTGCCCTTAAGTGTGGAGCATCCTTTCCAATTTTATTTATTCGACTTTATTCTGGATAGCCCAGGCAAACCTGATCTCATTAGATCTGAGAAGCTAAGCAGGATCGGCCTTGGCTAGTAATTGGATGGGAGACCTCCAACAAAGATGAGGGTTGCAGAGGCAGGCAATGGCAAACCACCTCTGCTATAGTCTCTTGCCTTGAAAATCACTGCTCTGGTCGCCATGAGCCAGCAATGACTCGATGGCACCTTCTACCACCACCACTTTGTGTATATTCTTGCAGATACACAAAGCAGATTACAAATGCCAAAATCTCAGCATCTATCAGAAAGTATGGCTTTTTCAAATTTAATTTGGAATTATGGGCTAGAAATCAGGGGCCACTGTGGTGTAGTGGCTAGAGAGGATCTGGTAGAACCAGGTTTGTGTTCTGCCGTGGAAGCTTTCTGGGTGACCTTGGGCCAGTCACACATTCTAATCCTCACCTACCTCCCAGGATCTTTGTGATGATAAAATGGGGGAAATGTTGTAAGGCACTTTTAGTCTCTATTGAGAATCAAATAAATAAAGAGATTTCCTGTTAAACAAGTTACAGAAGTTGTGAGGATTTGTTTGTTGTGTTTTCATCCTCGATCATTTGGGATCGCTTGCAAAATGAATGCAATGATACATAAATTAGGATAATCAGGCTTTGGAACAAAAGTATTTGAAGAAGCAAGGCTTTAAAAAGGTGCTTGTTTTCCAGGTCTGTTTGGAAGGATCCTTTCGTCTTCATACCAGAGCGTTTCCTTACTGCCAGCGGGAAAGAAATCAACAAAGATGAGGCCGAGAAGGTGTTGATATTTGGTTTGGGGAAGAGGAGATGCGTTGGGGAGATGATTGCCCGATGGCAAGTCTTCCTGTTCTTGACTAGTTTGCTACAAGAACTCCAGTTCACGGTCCAGGACGGGGTCAAAGTGGACCTGACGCCTCGTTACGGGCTCACAATGAAGCTCCCGAGATGCGAGCACTTCCAAGTGACCAAGCGTTCCACAAAGAAGACCACCGAATGAGTTGTGAAGACTTGTTGCTGAGCGAAAAGGACATTTTAACACATGTCCACCCCTGCAGGCTCTTCATTGTGCAGCGCTCTTTTTCTCTTAGAAGGACCCATCACAACTTTCTCTTCAGACAAACTCTCTTCTAACAGAGATGGTTTTACAGTCTTCACCCTATTTGCCCCCTCTGATGTCTTCCCGAGGACAGTTGGGACACTTTGCCCATTCAAGAAAGACGTTTTGTATATTGCAATGCCTTGGTTACACAGGCATTGGTACAAAATATTCAGAAAGGATATACACATTTTTGCAAGGGGCATACTTGCTTATGCTGGTATAACCATTCCAAGTTACCTTGCATAATTTGGATATGTGAAAGAGCTATGCTTTGTTGACCCTCTTAGAAGCCTGTGTAATTCCAAACAAAATAAAAGTCCCATCTTGCATAAGTTTGCCCATGCAGTCAAGCTGTGTCTGACAGTATCTCCTTGGAAAATATTTTACTGCTGTTGTCAGCCAAGAAGCCTTTTTTGCACTGCCAATTTCATAAAGTGGCTTGGGTTTTAGTGGCTTGATTTGTAATGTATCTGCCTCGTTTCTGTGCTGTCCTTGTAATTCCTTGTTTACCCCTTCGTCTTTTCTTTGCAGCATCATGCTTTCATAAACTGTGTCAATTAAGCCCTTGAGTCTCTGGTCAAGTGTCTTACCCACTGCGACGATTAAAGACTGTGAGCCAAGCTACAAGTGATGAATGACACTTGAACGGCAAGTGAACAGACTCACGTGTATTCCTCCCTGTTCATTTGTGCTCCACTTGATCAAGTGGAGCGCAAGTGGAGTGCAAGTGAACAGGGAGGAATACACGTGAGTCTGTTCACTTGAGTCTGTTCACTTGTCATTCAAGTGTCATTCGTCACTTGTAGCTTGGCCCTCAGATTCTCTCATGTGAAGGTCTATATCTTGCAGCATAGCTAAGGGGAACTCCCAGTTCAATACAACTTGTAGACTGCAATCCTCTCTATTTTGGTCCTTGAGACGAATAATGCAATCTTAAGCAGAGTTACTCCAGTCTAAGCCCATTGAAATTAATGGGCTTAGACTGGAGCAATTCTTTTTAGGATTGCACCGAAAATTACCTTTGTTCCATCAGGGGCTCTCTCAGTAGATCCAGCCATAGATGCTTGATTACATTTGCTCTTACTGTTCTTGTTGTCCAAAGGACCAACCTGCCAGAGTTTTGTACCCTTAATCCACCCATTACCACTTCCTGCTCTGATTACTTTTAAACCCTGGGAAAATGGTGTGGATTGAACACACAAATCCCATATACATATGTGTAGCCAATTAGAGCCCATACTCGAATAACACCCCTGGTACTTGGCCAAGTAAACAGAGCGTCTTGAGCTCCGTAGAAGAAAAAGCCATTTCAGACTTATATAACCATCTTCCAGATGGCATTGGAAACTAAACTTGGCCTATTTGTCACCAGCCTCCAGGTAACAATACTGCCTTGTTCACTGGTTACCCTGCCTGACAGGTCTTAAGTTTTGAAAATAAACACCTACTGCTAATAAATCACATTTCTGCAGACTTACTTGCCATCTCTGGTTGGCCTTTCTCTTGTTTTCTTAAACTTAATCTATCAACAGCTAAGCCGAACACTTTCTTATTGTGATTCCCCCCCCCCCTTCTTCTTAGCTTTACGTAAGGTTGTTGTTAGGGTTAAAAGTTAATATATTTTTCGCTGTTCTCTTTCCTTTCCTATGCAGGTTCATTTTCAGTTGTTTTCATCTCCTGCACATTTCTAAGATCCACCTTTTTCTTTTCCCTTGATACAACTAAAATATTGGCCATTTCCACAATTCTGTCTCAGGTTAATTGTGGCAGCACCTTTCTGGCTCGCTTCTCAAGACATTTGGGTCTGCGCTGGCCTAATTTTTTTTTCATATCACTTTGACTACTTCATTTCTCTATATACTTTACATTGGCTTCTTCTACTCTCTTGGGCTTACAGTTCCACATTGGTTAAGAGAGTGGGAATAAATGTTTAAAATAAATTCAACAGATAAGTTAGGGCCAAAGTAGATGTGACCTGAGAGGTCCACAAACACGTTTTCCTGTTTCTTTAAAAAGCTAAACAGCAACTGTGGGGAATCCTGGATCATATCTACTTTGGCCATCACTCACCTTTCACTTGACCATCACTTGCCTTTAATTTGGTCAATGCTTGGAAGACCAGCTTACATAAGACCACCTAGTGAGCATATGGCTGAGATAAGAATTCAACTGACACTCTCCCAAATCACAGCTAATTCTCACAACCACCGTGCTAGATCAGAAATATTGTGGCTTTGTACTATGCGATAGACCCGTATGCTTTATGGCCTGTATCTAATATTGCCCTATGCTCTATTCTTATCTTTCTCAACAATAAAAGTTCTAGCCTAGGGAGTCAGCAGCCTTTTAATAATTAAAGAGTCAAACTTAATCAAAATTCAGAGCAAGAGATCAACAGGCTAAGAAGGCCCAAAAGAAACTATACAATTTAACATGACTGATCATCGAGATGTGGATTGACAATCCATAAAGTCTGTCGCCCAAACACTGGTTGCTGTGAGAACTTTGTTAGGAAGTGGCCAACACAAGATCTCATAAAGTCATAAATATACACAGGGGCACCGGGTGGTTGTTTTAGTACACTGGCATACATCTGTGCATGGTTTGTGCTTGGATTCCTAGCAACCATTCACACCTATCATTTCCCTTTCTGCAAACAACAACAATAACAACAACATTCAATTTATATACCACCCTTCAGGACAACTTAATGCCTACTCAGAGCGGTTTAAAAAGTATGTCATTATTATCCCCACAACAATAATCACCCTGTGAGGTGGGTGTGGCTGAGAGAGCTCTGAGAGAGCTGTGACTTGACCCAAGGTCACCCTGCTGGCTTCAAGTGGAGGGGTGGGGAATCAAACCTGGTTCTCCAGATTAAAGTCCCGCACTCTTAACCTTTACACCAAACTGGCTCCCAAAGCATCTCTAAGGAGCTCTTGAGTCCTATAAAAACCTTTGCCTACCATTCCTTTCACATACTGGTGATTCTTGGGTGCCACCTAGGTAAGGTAAAGGTAAAGGTGCAAGCACCAACTCATTACTGACCTATGGGGGGACGTCGCATCACGACGTTTTCTTGGCAGACTTTTTGTTACGGGTTGGTTTCCCATTGCCTTCCCCAGTCATCTACACTTCATCCCCAGGAAACTGGGTACTCCTTTTACCAACCTCAGAAGGATGGAAGGCTGAGTCAACCTTGAGCCGGCTACCTGAACTCAGCTTCCGCCAGGATCGAACTCAATTTGTGAGCAGAGCTTGGGCTGCAGTACTGCAGCTTACCGCTCTCTAGGATGCCACCTACCCCTCTGATGAAACTTAACATGGAGATTTCATTTTATTTTTAAAAGAAATGTACTTGGTCCCCTACTGAGTGACATCTGGCTCTGAAGCGGCTTTTTAAAAAGCTGCAAAATCAGAGAAGGGGCTTGCAGAGTCTTTAAGCAGGCCTAGCCCCTGCTGGCTTCCTGTGACAATTGACTGCCCTTCCTTTGGAAGCTGCTCTAAGATGGGGAGCCAAATTCAGACTGGCAACGCTAGTCTTCCTTTGGGAGGGGGCAGGGGTACTTCAGAGGGGGACTTGGAGCACCTCAGCCCTCTTTGGGACCCTGTCATTGCACATCTCTTGTTTGCTGAGTTCAGTTGCAGGTATAAGGCCATGTGTAGCAAGAGGTCTAGGGATCTCTCATTCTGCCCCCCCCCCAACCTTTGCCTCTCCTCTTTGATTTTTAAGGGCTCCTTGGAATGAGAGTTGTGCAGGCACAAAGGATATTCATGTTCCATGAAGCATTACTGTGAAGAATATCTGTTCTCGGACCAAGGAATTGCACACCATCAGATAAAGGGTGTGTTTTTAAGGTGTGGGAGACTTGGTTTACCCTCACTGTAAGACTGTCAGTGCCATTCTAAGCAGAGCTTTCTTTCTTTCTTTCTTTCGTTCGTTCGTTCGTTCGTTCGTTCGTCCCTCCATCCTTCTGTCCTTCCTACCCTCTCTCCTCAGTGGGGCCTCAAAGCGGTTTACATCCTTTCCCTTCCTTCCATTTTATTGTTACAACTTAGTGAGGTAGGTTAGGCTGATTCTATTTTACCGTCCCCCAGGTCACCCAGCGAGCTTTCATGGCAGAGTGGAGATTCGAACCTGCATCTCCCAGATTCTTATGGAACACTCTAATCAGCTCTTTCCCCCTCTATACAGTCCGTGCTTTAAGAGGCATTCTGTGCCGCTTTAATTTCTAATTACATAATGCAGTATTTAGCCTTTGGAGCGCTGGAAGAGTTTCTAGGATTGGAGTCTCAGGAGCTGCCAAACTGGGGCTGTGCTGCCCCCATCTGTTCAGTTGCAAGCTGTGCAGGCAAATTGTTTACAGCTGCCCTGCTCCCAAAGTAAAATCCAAAGAAGTCAAGAACATCACTCATGTAACACCTTCTATTAGTATCGATCCATGCAAAAGCATGCAAGCTTTCAAGTTCCCCAAATCTCTTAATTCAACAAGATGTTACAAATGGTTAAAAGAGGAGAAAAATAGATTTTAACCCTTTTTCTAGGACATGGTACTAAGAAAACCTCCTCACACCTGCATAGGCAAGCAAAGAAAAATCAGGTTTCAGGTTGCTACAAGCCAAAGGCAATAAAAGCAGGAGGTAATAAAACTCACTCCAGAACATCAGTTCCATCACCCCAAGGTCTATAATCTCCCCCCTTTAACATCTGGTCAGATGAAGAGTTCTGTGGAACTCAAAAGCTTGCACACTTTTATGTATCATAGGCTGGTCCTAATAAAAGTCATTCTCTGGATTGTGTTCTAAACCATGCAGGGTCAGGCATCTGGCGACAGCAGCAAAGTGGTGCAGGTAGATGACCTGAGCTCATCTCAAGGGGAAGACAGTGTGAGATTTAAAATGCCCAACAGTGCAATCCTGAGTGGAGTTACTCCTGTCTAATCCCATGGAGTAACTCCTTTTAGGATTGCACTGCAAGTGTCCATTCGACAGACGTGGCCTGGAACTTCTGTGCTCAGAACTTAATTTCCAGGCATGCACAGGAGGACTGCTTTGGATTGGGACCATGGTGCACAGATATTTATTGATTTATTTGTTTCAATTTCTATTCCGCCCTCCCCACACTGGCAGGCTCACAATTAAAAATCACAATAAATACAATGTAAATATTTAAAATACAAATACAAAGCAGCACAAATTACAGATAGGGCACAAACCTCCCCTGTGCCGTTTTCTAAGCTTGATACACCAAGAGGAGTCGCTGTTTGCTCCCTTGGGAAAATCTCCATGTAGCCCATAAGTACATATTTATTTCTTCAGTGGGTCAAACAGTGGTTGTGTGTGGAAACCAAAGTGAGTGAGGGTGACTCAAGGTCCATCTCTTTGTGTGCTGTGCCCCCAATCTGAATCGGGCCCAAGCATGCCTGAAAATAAAGTTCTGGGCACAGAACTCCCAGAATATGCCGGTTGATGGAGCCATTGCAGAAACTAGTGGGGTATGAGGGCTTTGATAACATGTGAATCGGTTCTTAGTCTATTGCAATGAAAATACACAGGATTTTAGAGACAACTTTAAGACTAACTAGTATTTATTCTGTGGACTATTTAGGCAGGTGAGCTGTAGAAGTCACACCTACCTAACCCTTCCCCATGAATCTTTGTTTTATCTCACTGTCCCAAAAACTTGTAAAGGGAAGCAGAGCTTCAAACGGTGGCGCTTAAAGGCAAATGTTTACAGTAGTGGATTGGTCTGATGCTCCAATGGGGATACCATTCTCCCTTTGGGGAAATTCAGCTCTACTGAGCCTCGAGGTATTGTATATTGTACAATGAGCCATCATTCTCGAGGGCCCGGACCTTCTTTTCCTATCTTGTGTTCCCTTCTAAAGACGCTGAGGAATTAGAAGACGATACTGGAGCACAGGAGTGAAAGAGACAGAAAAGGGATGGGTTTTGTCTCAAGTCTGGGAAAGGAAGTGAGAAGATCCAGAGATTACAAGCCTGCTGCATGCAGAAGTCTCAGTAGGGTTTCAAAAGGTGTGTGTTTATTTGGGGGGGGGGGTCATCAAAACTGATCTTTCTAGCCCATCTTCCTACATGGCAGGGAAGGGGGATAAAAGGTGAGCTTTGGCACCTCCAGACCCCCCCTCCCACCACTGTAGTTTCTCTGGAGTTCATGTGAGAGCTTTGATGGAGAAATGTACAGTCCTTGAAATAATATCTATAAAGATCTGCCTTCCAAGCTCCAGTCTCTGTGCTCCTGCCTGCAGAGAGAGGCAGGGAACAACCAGAGACAGGGCTTTTTCATTGGTGGCACCTCACCCTTGGAATGCCGTCTCTCCCTTGATGCTCACCTGGTACCTACTGTACAGTCATTTAAGTGCCAGGTGAAAATGTATCCTTCTTTTTCCTCATTGAGCAATTCCATCTTCTTAAGCCGTCTGCACGGTCTGCTTCTAGTCTGAGGGCTGTTATATGGATATTTTTTTAGGCTGTTCGCTGGTTGTTTTGTATTGTTGGCTTTTTATATATATAATATCGGTACTGTATGCTGTTCTTATGGTTTTGTGGCATTCTCTTGCATTGTAAGCTACTTCAAGCAGATCTCTGGAGAGGTGGCATATAAATCCTGGAGACAAACAAATGGAAAAACAAACATCTTCTAATGCACACTGGGAAAACATTCTCGACGATTTAGAAACTGAAAAGCACCTCAAGGAGGGAGGGCGTTCTGCCCACTTCAGCACCTGGCCAGCAATTCAGTAACCCTTTCCCCTCTTGCAAGTTGTCAGTTCAAGATTTCCCTCTGCAAGCATCTTTTCTCCACCTTGAGGAAAAAACATGGGACTGTGTATCTTTTCCCTTAATGGTGGAATCTAGAGGTTGATTTTGAGTAGGAAAGCTGCAGGAAGGATTAGAATGATTCTCTGCCACTCTTTGCTCCTGCTGTCGTCCCCCAAGGTTGCTTTTCAGTGTGGAATTAATATCAAGAAATTGTTTATGAATCTCTGGCATATTACCCAGCTTGTTTGCTGTGGCCTGAATAGCCCAGGTGAGCCGGATCTCGTTAAATCTCAGAAGCTAAGCAGGGCCGGCCTTGGTTAGTAATTGAATGGGAGACTTCCAACGAGGATCGGGTTGCTGAGGCGGGCAATGGCAAACCACCTCTGTTACACTCTTGCTATGAAAACCCCACCAGGGGTCGCCATAAGTCAGCTATGACTTGAGGGCACTCTCCAACACCACCCAGTTTGTTTAGCCTGGGGAGATTTAGCCACCATGTGAAATAAGACAAAAACTGTTATTTTCACAGTGAAAGGCAGGTGGCGATGTTGCTTTGCCTTTGGGCTCCCAAAGGAAAGTTTTCGCATGTGCCTTAGGCATCTTGTCCAACTTGGTTGTCTCTCCCCCTCTGTTTCACAACCGGTCAGCTAAAATCCCAGGAAAGCGTTCTTGGGATTTCTCTAGCCTAAAAAAGGCAAAAGAAGAAACGTTCGGAAAGAGAAGTTTCGTTTTCTCAGCTTCTACAAAGAAGTCAACACCTACAAGCAGGAAAAGGCGCTTACAAAGAAACCACTAAGTAGTTCCCAGAATTGCGGCCTCGAAGCAGTTTTCACTGTTATGTGCCTTTTTGACACCGTAGTAGAGCTACAAGCTAGAACACCCTAAAAAACCAGTTGTGTCCAAACCACACGGGGGCGAGGTCACCACTTTCTAGGATATAATTTATTTATTTAATTTATGTCATTTATAGTGCGCCTTTCTCACTGAGACTCAAGGCGGATTACACAGTATGAGATTAGTACGATCAGTATCAAGTACATTTCAATACAGTATCAAGGACATTTCCATAAAACAATGCCATAGGGTAAATAGATATAAGTTTAAAAGACATAGTATTTGCAAGAATACAACACAGAGTAGAAAAAATACTGAAGCAGAATATAATCTGTTCTAGGACTAACATTAGACAACGTGGGGCACTGGAGGGACATTGGAGTACATATTTCAAGAAACAGATAATATGTAAGGCAATATAGTGGTGAAGTCTATGGTCCCTAACTCATTAGCGAAGCATCTGAGACCCCATCCCTACAATATAGCCCTCCTATTTGAGTAAAAAGCCTTTTTGAATAGTTCGGTTTTGCATCGTTTATGAAAAGCCAGGAGAGTGGGGGCTCTTCTGACTTCCTCAGGCAGGTCATTCCACAGGATAGGGGCCACCACAGAGAAAGCCCGTGTAGGGATTCCGGTGAGTTCACCTGTGTGCAGCCTGGTACCTGCAGGAGACCCTGTTCAGATGAGCGAAGCTGCTGTGGAGAAACATAGGGATATAAACCATTGTTTATATTAATGATTATATTAATGACGGCTAGTTTCTAAAACCAGGATGTGGCTCACAGAGGATCTCTCAAATCCTGATTCACCTTGACAAATGCTAGTATTCCCTCTGACCAAGCACTGCTGTAGCTTCAAACAATGTGGGAACTGAGAGAGAGCAAGCAAGATTCAGCTAGGATGTCTTTGCACGCACATAGCAGAAAACCACAGTCAACACTAACCACGGTCAATCAACCTGCTTCAAACCGTGGTTTCAAATCCTCGTTGGATGGATCCACCTCGCCCTAATTCGTTCATAGAATAACAAGCACCAAGTGGGACTCTCAACCTGTAAATGTGATATCTGAAACTCTTGAGGTATGTACTGAGGCTCACTTGATCATGACGTCACTCATTACATTGCTGACGTCTAAATAAGGATAAGTCAACATGGCATTTTCAGTGCTTTTTGGATTTTGTAGATAGTCAGTGAGTTACGTGGCTGCTAGTTATCTCTCTGTTTCCTTCCTGTCCTTTTCGTGCCATAATGATTAAATGCATCTATGAAAACATTTATACCCTGCCTTTCCTTCTTTTTGTAAAAGTCACCTCCATGTTATATACCATTTACACACAAAATGAATGGTGTGTGTGTGTGTGTGTGTGTGTGTGTGTGTGTATGTGTGTGGGTGGGTGGGTGGGCGGGTGGGGGGGAAATCTGTTGATTTTAATGAGTAAAATTCTGCACAAGGATAGGGAAGCAGATCCAAAAGCAGAACTTACCAGTCTTTTTTGCTTCCTTTCTTATGAATTAAAAGAAAACCTGAATCTAAGGTTTGTGCTGCTGTTATGGCCTGGCTTGTATTTACTGGCTGGCTTGGTTTTGTCACATTGCATTGGTTGTGAGCTGCCCCAAGCAGATCTTTGGAGAGGCAGCAAACAAATCTCCTCAAAGCATAACAAATTTGTTCCAGGCAAGCCTGATCGCTTCAGATCTCGAAAGCTAAGCAGGGTCGGCCTTGGTTAGTAATTGGATGGGAGACCTCCAACGAAGACCAGGGTTGCAGAGGCAGGCAATGGAAAACCACTTCTGTCAGTCTCTTGCTTTGAAAACCCCACCAGGGGCCGCTGTAAATCAGCTATGCCTTGAGGGCATTCTCTACCACATTGAATAGAAAGTTTGTCCGCGACAAACACCTTCCCTGAGCCCTGGCCCCGTCCTGGCATTTTAGGAGCTCCCCAGCCTCTAAATCAGGCTTGCCACAGTCAAGATGAACCCCCCAGGTTGTAAGGAAAGCAAACGAATCGGACCAAAAGCAATCTGCTTGTAAATGTGCACAATAATTTTGCTAGACATGCCACGTGTCTGCCTCGTCCGCTGCACTCTTTTCTCTCCCTCCCCAGGGTGTGTTTCTGGTCCTTTCTTCTGACTGCAATTTCCCCGCTCTTTTGCAGGCAGCGGCATTATTTTCATATGCAAAACCTCGCACAGCATCAATTTCTCAGCGGGCTGTCCCACCCTACCCCCACCTGCACAGCAGCTCTGATATATTTTAGAGATAACCACGAAGCCCACACCCACACAGGCACAAAACAGCAGGGTGAAGCTTGAAATGTGGTTTTCTGATTCTATTTTCACCCACAACTTCAAAGGTTTTTCTCTCTCTTTGCCTTTTGGAGTGTGCCTCAAACTGTGCTTTCTTTCCCTGGTCTAAATTAACGCTGCAAAACTTTTGATAAGGAAAGAGGCACTAAGGGTGGGTGGGGGAGTGGAGACCGTCACCAATATTCATCCTTGCGAGCTCCCATGTCAAGAGCTACTTATCTGAGCTAGAACCCCTTCAGTAGGCTAATACTCTGTATTCCCCATCTATGCACATGAAACTGCTTCATACAGAGTGCGGGGTTCTCTCGTTCTGAGAGTTTTCCCCCTGTGCCTGGCACCAACTCCAGGAGAGAAATGTCTGTCCCCAAACTCCTTTGAAAAACTCAGGAATTTAACTCAGAACATTATACATGCAAAGCTACAGTCCTGTCTCCAGGTGCTTTTTTCCCTGGAGAATATTTATTTGTTTGTTTCATGACTTCATTTGCACTCTGCCTTTTATTCTCACAACAGCCCTGTGAAGTAGGTTAGGCTGAGAATGGGTAAGTGGACTAGACAAAGAGTGGGGATCCGAACTCGAGTGCCCCAGATCTTAATGTAATCTAACTACTATAGCACACTGCCTCTCCATAGCTTGTGCTACAGGATCTGTTTATGTGATCAGCCCACAAAGAGGTTTATAAAATGGTTTGTTGGAGGGTCTGGTTGGTGGGCTCGAATTTCCTTCACATCCAGAAAACTACAGACCTAGCTTTTGATCTCTTATGTAGGACAGATGTTCTTTTTTTAATTTAGTCTGTTTGTAATAAGATGTATACAACAACAACGTTCAATTTTATATACCACCTTTCAGGACAACTTAATATCCACTCAGAACGGTTTACAAAGTATGTTATTATTATCACCACACCCTGCGAGGGGGCGGAGCTGAGAGAGCTGTGAGAGAGCTGGGACTGACCTGAGGTCACCCAGCTGATTTCTAGTGAAAGAGTGGGGAATCAAAACCTGGCTCTCCAGATTAGAGTCCTGCCACTCTTAACCACTACACCAAACTGGGTCTCTGCCCACAAGTCATTTCATACATTTATTTGAGACTCAGTGTGGTGTAGCAAATAGCATGTTGAACAGCTTTGAGATCTTAATTGCAGAGAAGCAGTATAAAAATCGAATTAATAAATAAGATCTGGGACTAAGATCTGGAAGACCCAGGTTCCAATCCTCCGCCTTGCCCTGGAGACTCACTGGATGACCTTAGGCCAGTCATATACTCTCCGCCTAACCTACTTCACAGGGTTGTTGTGACGATAAAGTAGAAGCAGGGAGAATGACGCTGTAAGCTGCTTCGAGACCCCACTGGGAGAGAAACAAGGTATAAATATGTGTCACGTTTTTATTCCACTTTTCTAAGAAAAAAGGTGGGTGGGAGGTGGGTGCGCAAAGCTTGCCCCACCTCCATTTTATCCCTGCAAGAACCCCAAGAAGCAGGTGAGAGAAAGAGAGACAGAGAGGGAGGGAGAGAGATTGGTCAAATTCACCCTATAAGATTCATGGCTGAGTGAGGATTTGAACTCAGATCCTGTGCCAGCACTCGAATACTGACACACTGTTCAGACACATTCCAGATGATATTGTCCTACAAAACATTCCTTCTGCACTCTTCAGTGGGATTCTCCAAGGCTGTCCAACACGCACCCCGTCATTTTAGGAGAGCATTCGATCAAATGGAACCCCACTTAGGGTCAGAACAACTAGCAGTGTTGTGCAGTGGGTAGAGAGTCAGACTGAGATCTGGAAGAGCTAGGTTCGAAACCCCCACTCTGCCATGAAGCTTGCTGGGTGATCCTGGGCCAGCCACATACTCTCAGCCTAACCTACCTCAGAGGGTTGTTGTCAGGATAAAACGGAGGAGAGGAGAATGACGTAAGCCACCTTGGGTCCCCACTGGGGAGACAGGCGAGGGCATAAACATAGTAAATAAAAACATAAACAAACCATTGCAGACCCAGATGTGGTTTGAGCAGCAAAGTACAGAGGAAGAGCCATGCACCACAGCAGCAAAAATCTTTGCAAACTTGCTTTTAAAGGCCTTATTACACAGTTGATTGAAATGTCCTTGAAATGGACCGTACTGACTCACCCTGCGTAATCCGCCTTGAGTCTCAGCGAGGAAAGGTGGACTGTAAATAAATAACTTCACCCGCCTCTGAGTGATTCCGCACATGCTGGATAATGCACTTCCAATCCTCTTTATAGATAATTTGGAATGGTTTTTTTTGTGTGCGGAACAAATAATCCACCTCAAACGATTGATAAAGTGCATTGAAAGTGCATTATCCAACGTGTGCGGAATCAGCCTTTATTGGATTCTTACTAAGGCTATGCCTTTGTAAACTTGTGTTTATTTACCCTATGGCATTGTTTGAGGAAATGTCCTTGAAATTGACTGTACTGGTCTCACACTGTAATCCGCCTTGAGTTTCAGGGAGGAAAGGCGGACTACAAATAAATAAATAAATAAATAAATAAATAATAAAATAACGTGACCCTGGAATCCTGTTTTCTTATGGCGGAAGAGACGGGATTTAAAACAAGAAAAATGCGCTCAAGTTTAAGATGCGCCAAAGAGATAAAAGTAAGCTACGTCACACATTTATTTTACTTGCTGAATGTTTATTACTGATATTCACTGAATACTTATTGTTATTGGTTTATACAATAGACATAGTTAACAAATGTAACACAATAATGTAAACATATTATATACCTTGCATATCTTGTATGATTGTTTTTGAATTGAATAAAAATATTTTTTTTAAAAAAAGTTTAAGAGGCTACTAGAGAATCCCCGCTGGAAATCAGTCGAGGGGGGCGAGCGGGGCCCTCCGTCCGAGCTTCCCTGTCTCAGGCAAGGGGGCGACGGCCAGGAGGTGGCGCCGCCGCCTCCTTTCGGTCCGACTCGGGGAGGGAATGGAAAAGGAAGGGAGGGGAGGGTGGAAAGGCAGGGCGGCGCAGGCGCGCTGCTGCAGGCGGACTGGTCCGGGCGTCGCTTCCCTTCTGCCACCAGGCCCTGCGAGCTCCCTGCGGCGGAGGGTGGAAGAGGGAGCGGCGGGGCCGGGGGGAGAGAGCGCGCCGCCCCCGCCAAGGATCGCCCGGAGGACCCCCTCCCAAGCCACCCCGCCGAGCCCACCCCCGCCCGCGCGCCGCGCCACGCTTGGAACGCTCGCCGCGCCAACGTTCCAAAGGCAGCCGGCAGCGTTCGAAATTGGAACGTCCGCGGATACATTGTTGCCGCTCCCCCTCCCGCCCGCGCGCCCCTCCCCCTGCCCCCCTCTCCAACCTCTCCTTACCTCCCCCGATCCCCCTGCCTGATCCCACCCCCGGGGACCTCTCCCCGGCCCTCGCAGCTTCCTCCATCCTCGCCCCCCCTCGCCTTCCCTCCAGCGCATGGAATACACGGCAGTTGCCTGAAGACCCCCCCCCCCCGGTCACCCGAGAGGATCCAGTTCTTCAAAGAATCGCACCCACCCCGGCTTGGGAAGCGGAGGCAGGGAGGAGAGAGAGGTGAGTGGCAGAGATCTACCCCCCCCCCCCCCATGCACAATGCCAGGATCCCAGAGGTGCTTGCTTGACGACCGCCACTCCATAATTGCACTGATCTGGAAGATGCTTGGAGGGTTTATTTCAAGACCTGGTTGAGGGGAGTCCACTTAAGAGAGCAAGATTCGGGTCCAAGAGGGCCTTTAAAGACCAACTCGATTTCTAGGGTGTGAGCTTTTGAGAGTCAAAGCTCCCCTCTTCAGATAAGAAAATCCATTTAAGGGGCTAGTCCCCAGGGAGGAGAGGATCCGCTGGGGAGGAGAGGGGCACGTCACACCCATCAAAAGCGGACACTTTTAGATGGATAACCATGTTGGTCCGCAGTAGAACAGCAGGATTTGGGTTCCTTGGCACCTTTGAGACCAACAAGCTTTTAGGGTGTGAGCTTTCCAGAGTCAAAGCTCCCTTCAGTGGCAGAGTGCTGTGGGTGGCTTCCCAGGAGTCCCCGGGGGTGGGAGGGCACAGATGTTCCCTCGCCCTGAGCTCTTCTGGTCCCCTCCTCCAAACTGAAACGAAAGAAGGCTTTTGCTTTTGCGCTCTGGGATACCGAAGTTCCCTCCCGCTTTGACTAGGCCTGTCATTTCTTGTCTGTCCTTTTCTTCCGTGTTGGTGTCCAGAGAGAAAAATCAGTGGCGTTTCTGGGTGTGTGTGAGAATTAAGATGTATTTGCTTCATCATTTTGGGTGTCCACAGCTGCCTTCTGATCCCCATTGGGTTGCCTTGGTGGTACATCAGTGTGTTCAAATAGAAGAGATGTTATTTTTTTTTATTACCTGTCTCTATAGCCTGGAGAAGGGCGGGCTGGGCAGAATGTTGTGATGGGACTCGAAAGTGGGGGGGGGGGGCTTGCCTTCCTTCCTGTTGTGTGTCGACAAGAATCACTCTTGCCCGGTGTGATGCATTGTGGCAAAGCTGTCCGTGGGTTTTTATTATTATTTTATGAATCCCTGAAGCATTTCTTCCTCTCAGGCAATTCCGGGTAACTCGATTGGGTTAATTGATTTTCTTTAAAGGAGGTAAACAAAGCCGCAAATTAGGCCGGGGGCGGAGGTGGGGGAAGGAGACCTCTGTTGCCACTGTGGCCCACGTCTTCCAGCCCTGTGTATCAAACGCATGAGGTCATATGTGTAGTGCGCACCCTCCCTGACCCATGCGCTTGTGGATCCTCCTGGGTCAGATTGGGACGAGGGCCTGTTGTCTCAAGAGATCCCATAATAACAAGCAGGTTGGAAAAAACACACTACCTTTCTACGGCCGGTATACTATCACCTTCCATGCTTTAAAATAAATGTGTATATAAAATCTTTTTTTTTTTTTTTTTGCTGCAAAGCCAACAGTGGTGCTACAGGTGCTCTTACACCCGGGCCCTTCCAGATTCACAAGGCTGGGATACAACAAAGCTATTGATGCCTGCGGGTCGGGATCTCTGCTTTTCTCCCCTCGCCACAATCAGTGAGTCATATGGAAGCAAACTGGCTGCTGGGCAGGCGGGCGGCCGATCTGTTGTATTGCCTTTGGCTGCTGAATAGCCGCCGTTGGCGCGCGCCACCCTGTTGGGAGGAAGGCAGCAAGGTTTGCTACAACTGGGAAGCCGTGGGTAGCTGTTTGATGGGATGAAAGATTTAGAAAAAGCTCAGGGACGTGGTGTTTATTGCGAGCTGTGCTCGTTTAAAGGGCTGGCAGCAGGCTGATTAAAACCATCACTTGTTTGGGGCCTGTGTGAACTCTCTCTGTGTCTGAATCTGGACTCAGAGGAGCTCTCAGAAGAACAGCTGTTCCCTGCGGAATGAAGAGAGCGGTTCTTTTCATGTATATACATTTATTTATTTTTTTGGCCGGGGAAGGAATCGAGGCTTTGTTTCGAAGTCTGAACCAAAGGGGCAAATCGGGAATTAAAAACATCTTTGGTAGTTCCGTCTGGAGGTATCAAAGCAATGGCAGATGCCCTGGTGGCTGGAACGGGCACCGATAGATGGATATTGATACCCTGATTTTCTCCCCAGTTGGGGAACCCAAAATAGCTTACAACACCCCTCCTGGATTTTATGCACACAACAACACCCCATGAGGTAGGCTAGGTTGAGAAAGAGTGACTGCCTCCAAGGTCACCCAGCGAGCTTCCACGGCAGAGCACGGATTTGGACCTGCGTCTTCCAGAAGCTCAGCCCTGTGTTCTAAACACTGCACCATACACAAATTTTTGGCATCTTAAAGAAGAGCCGGATTTGGTTCCAGCATAAGAAAATTCCAAAGTCGAGGAGCCGTCACCTGGAGCAGGCCCCTGGGTGGAGAGGGTCCGAAGGGAAAAGAGTCTGTTCGACTGACCTGCAGACTCCTGATTCTCTGATGGGTAAATATTCCGAGAAGCCGAGAATGCCACTCTGTGTTGGTGGTGATGTACCTTTTCAGTTCTGCTCTAGTGTCACTCGTTGCCAACGATGAGAGCTGTTGGCAAAGTGAGCTATCACAAGTATGGGGGGGGGGCTGCGTACTCCCCTGCCACACGGCAGTCGGGGGACACACCTAGCGATGTAGCAAAGCTGCTCTGACCAGCCCACCTTTTATAACCACCAGCATCTCCAAACAAACCATAAGCAGCCATCAGAGGTATAAGACTTCCCCTGTCAATCAGGTTTTTAAACGTCCCATTCTTTCTCCGGTTTTCATGTTTGCGACGGCCCTGTGAGGTCAATTTGGAAGAGAGGGAGAGAATGGTTGGCCCGTGGTTGCCCACTGAAGCTCGTTGCTGAAGAGGATTTGAACTTGGCTCTCCACGCAAACCACTGTGCCAGAGTGGCTCATGGGATGGAGAGGAAAAATCTGTCTGTGTTTCTCTATACCGTTCGTAATCCTATAAACCACTGTCATATTCCCCTTTAGTGATCTTATTTTTTTTTCTTTACTGGAAATGCCCAAATAGTGTTTCCTCATATGGAAGGTGAACGTTACACCCTGAGGAAGGGCATTGCAGTGGTGGTAACCCTCCATGCAAATCCCAAGGTCAAGTTTGTTTACAAAAGACGTTGACAGCCATGTGCATCCCAAGCAAAAGCTGCATAATACCTTTTTTATGAAGACTCTCTATAATAACACAACACTATGTGTGCTGCTCAGATAGTTGCTGTGACGGTTTGGCCGACAAACTGTCTGGCGCTCTACCCACTACACTATTCTTCCCCTCTGAACATTTGCAGGCTGCTTTACCTCATCAAGGGTCCATTGCAGGGCTAGCCAGTTCACTGTTTGTGTTTCAAGGAGGGCGAAGAACACATCTGTGCATTCAAGTGGCCAGTTCAGAAGATGATTTTGAAAGGCTGAAGCGGAACGTGGTATTGGTTGGCCAAGAAGGTTTGTGGCCTATATTAGAGCACAGCTTGGTGGCTCCTGGTGCCTTTGCAGACGGAAGTTGTCTTGCAAAAAGAAAGAAGTCAGGTAAACACCACGCTTATCCGATCTGAAGCCTGCCCTACAGCATGTGCTTAGTTCTCGGTGCACCGTTCCCTCGTTAAGCATGTTTGCTAAAGGCTTATCTTTCCTCATTCAAATTGAGCTCAGGTAGAGGAAGGGAAACACTGGAGTGCTGGTTTCAGATTAACTGTGCAATCCTAAAGTTACACCCTCCTAAGGGCACAGAATGGTGTAAGTCTGTTTAGGATTGCGCTATAAGCCATTTATTCGTTTCCTGGATGGAAACAAGCTTTCTTGGCTACTGTCCATGCTCATGCATAAGATTGTGGAGCTCATATGTGTTTTCATTTAAATATCAGTGATAGGACCGAGGTCCTGGAAATGACATAAATGTAATTTGTAATAAATGTGCTCAATCCAAAAATGCGGAAGCCCTTGGTCACCGCACGGCATTCGACCAGACTTTCCCCAGTGCTTCAGTGTGATGTGGCAAGCAATTGGTTAACAGGAAATGGCTTGGAAGAGTTTAGAGTCTTGTTGAGTGGTCTTGTATTTTCAGATTCACAGTTCACATTTTTGTCGTGAAGGATGCAAGAGGAAAATGTCTTCTCCATGTAAATCACTCATTCAAGTTTTTTTGCTCCCAGCTCACCTGGCTAGGTACCAGTCCCTGTCATGTTGCTTTAGGGGTATGATTTGCTTATAAAATTATGGGCCTCTGTTGGAGCTTCTTGTTGCTTACAAGGGATTCCTTTATTCAATTGCTTTGGAAGCTGTCCTAGGATTATTCCCTTGAAACGACAGTTCTTAAGTACGCAAGTCATTTTCAGGTAGGCTTTTTGACGTCGTTCGTAGGCTACTGTGCAGCTCTATGAAAATTTTATCACATGTGGAAAAGGGGTTAGAACGCCAGACTTCCTAGATGTGTGAAGATCTGGAGAAAATGTTTTTTTTCCGGAGGACTTCTTCCAGCTTTATTAGAAATTTTGGGTAGCGCTGAAAAACAGCAATGTGAAATATTTTCGCTTTTTGCATAGCAAAATGCTTTTTAAGACAAGGTTTTTCTCAGAATTATTTATTTACTTCATTTATACCCTGTCTTTCTCCCCTATATGGACCGAAAATATCTTTCCCCCTGCTTCCATTTTATCCTCGTAACAACCCTGTGAGGTAGGTTGCGCTGAGAGTGGGTGGCCCAAGTTCATCAGCAAACTTCCTTGCCAGGGTGGGGATTCGAACCTGGTTCTCCCAGATCCTATAGGCTGGTTCTGCACACGTTGGATAATGCACTTTCAATGCACTTTATCAATCGTTTGAGGTGGATTTTTTGTTCCGCACACAAAAAAACCTGTTCCAAATGATCTAAGTGAAGATTTTTCTGCAAGTTAATCTATAACATTAGAGAATGTCTGTGTATACTGTAGGTATATGCAACGTTTTCAAGCATATATTTATTGTTGGGAGAGAAGGTGGCATGGTATAGCCTGATTTCGTCAGATCTCGGAAGCTAAGCAGGGTCCATACTGGGATGGGAGACCTCCAAAGAAGGCCCTGCAGAGGAAGGCAATAGGAAACCACGTCTGCTTCTCGCTTGCTTTGAAAGCCTCCTTGCTTGGGTGTGACTGGAAAGCACTTTACACACACAGACACATATTTACTGTTTAAATGTGACTAATTTAGTCCACAATTAATATGTCGAGATGTGTATGATGAGAATACGTAAACATTGAATTCACCAAGAAACTTGATAATCAAATATATTGCTAACGGTAATCTTGTCCAACTAGCACACTTTATTTTGTTTGCTATACAATTTGTTTTCTGTTTTCAGTCTTTATGTTTTCCTGCCCCTCAGGGCCAAGCTACACATGAAGAATGACACTTGAATGGCAAGTGTATTTCTCCCTGTTCACTTGCCCTCCACTCAATCCACTTGCCGTTCAAGTGTCATTCGTCATGTGTAGCTTGGCCCTCAGATAGCAAAAACGAAGATACATCTGCTAGAGCTGCATTGGCCTCAGCGGTTTGCAGCTCTCTTTATCTTTACTGTTGGCAGTCTTCACAGTTTTGTTTGCAGAAAAGAAAAATGTTCATACTTCTAAATTATATAAATATCACAAATAGTACAATCTGCTAACAAATCTATAAATTTTATGTTGTTAAATCAGTGAAATAAATGATAAAAAAGCAAATAGTATTGTCGAAGGCTTTCACGGCCGGAGAACGATGGTTGTTGTGGGTTTTCCGGGCTGTATTGCCGTGGTCTTGGCATTGTAGTTCCTGACGTTTCGCCAGCAGCTGTGGCTGGCATCTTCTGAAGATGCCAGCCACAGCTGCTGGCGAAACGTCAGGAACTACAATGCCAAGACCACGGCAATACAGCCCGGAAAACCCACAACAACCAAAAAGCAAATAATGAATGAATCTCACCCCCAACCCCTAGTTCTGTTTTTTTGGAAAGAAAATGGCCATTCCCTCATAGCTTCAAAATTTCAGGAAATTTTTCATCTCTCACAAGATCTCACTAGTTATTTGTAGACTTGAATTCAGATTCTGCACTCTGCCATGGGGCTTAATGGGTGACCTTGGCTGAGTTATCTTCTGTCGTCCTCACCTAGGTTTTAGGATTGGGGAGAACAATGCAGAAGAACGGTGGGATTAAAAAAAAGACCAAATAGACATTACAGAATAAACATATGAAGAAAATATTTCCATTCCACTTTTTTCCATGCGGACCCAAGGATGCATACAAAAAGTAAAATAAATAAATCAGACAAAAATCCATGCAAGACATCCATAGAAAGCAAAGCTTCCCTTAAAACCGTAACTAAGAAGCCTATTTAAGAACTTCAGCTTTGTACAACTTCTGAAACTGGACCAAAATAAAGGAAGCCATCCTTGTATGTTCTGGAAAGCTGGTTCTATGAGAAGGGGGCAAACACAGAGAAGGCCTTGAAGGAGAGGAAGCCGATGTAAGACCACGTGGTTTTACAAAGGGAGAACTGAGAGTTCTTTGCTCATTTGTGGGCGGTTCTGTCTGTCTGGTCCTTGTCTAAATCTGTAGTTTTCCTCTTTGTGGGTCAGCACGGAGATCCAATCTTTAGTTGCTGACTTAACAAATGGCTTCCTGGCGGTTAAGAGAGAACAGCACCAGTCAATTCAACCTCTCTGTTTTCTCAGCAGACAATCATAGATTGGATTTGCAGAAATCTGATGTACGGTAAGGACGTAGCAATGTTTGTATTCTTTGACAGAGCTGGGTTTGCTCACTGTGTTTATTTAATTTGTGCTATTTGTTCTGACGTTGCATCTTCTTGGATAACAGAACTGGCACCAAAATGGAAAACTCCAACATTGCCTACAATGGAGGAATGGAGGATTAAAGTTTTGGAGTTTGCGTCAATGGCAAAACTTACTTCACTGATTAGAGAAAAGACATTAGCTACATTTGTGGCTGAATGGAAACTGTTTATAGACTTTTTACATGAAATAGGTAATAATGACTTGATGATATCTGGATTTATGGATTAAGAAACAACAATAGAAAAAAGAGGGCTCTAATGTTTAACACAGAACAAGTGAGACTTTGAAAACTATATATATTTGTTGCGGAGAAAATCGGAACTCAAATTGTAGTTTAGTTTTTGTCTTTTCCTATCTTTTTAAACTGTATTTTCCTTTATTATTATTAGTTATTTGTCTAGTTCATTATTGTATGTCTATCTGTATTGTTAGTGTGTCATTAGAATGTTGTGTTTTTTATCTTTTAGGTGTATTGTTTTTTTTTGTTTTTACCTTTTATGTTTACTGTTTACCATTTAAATAAAGAAATTAAAAAGGGGAAAGAGGTTCCCTCTTAGGAAGAAAAAAAAGATTACAGAACTGGTTATTGTCGTCTGAGATTCCATCTTGGGCAAAGCAGCTTTTTAGGGTCCATTAGAAGACCAGGGAAGGCTGATCTGGAATAATATTTGCGACCTTGTCTAGCTAAGGCCACCTGTGCTTACCTTTCTCTTTCTCCCCCCAGATTTAATTGCATCTAATTCAATCATGCTTTCCTTCGCTTTTGCTGTGACAATTGACTCATGAGGTTATCAAAGGCTTAATAAAGCATGTCGCTGGTAGCCCATTCAAACAGGCTTGTCAGCATCTCGGCAACAGCTGAGTTGAAGTTAAAATGGGACTCGATCGCTTTGCACTTGGCAGCACTGGGTTTTTACACCACTGGTGGGAAGCGTCTTGCTGAGGGCCAAGCTACAAGTGACAAATGACACTTGAACGGCAAGTGTATTTCTCCCTGTTCATTTGCGCTCCTCTCAATCCACTTGCCGTTCAAGTGTCATTCGTCACTTGTAGCTTGGCCCTGAGTTGCAGGAGGCGACATCATACTGTTTATATTGCTAGCAGCCTGCTTAAATTATACTGCATTCCCGGCATGGGGCAAGCTAATTGTTTTGGCCAGAGCGCATAACTGAAACTTAGTTTAACCTGTACGGAACCAGGTTTAATGTTCCCCTTTGGGGGCTAACAGCCCCGGGATAATAATCCACCCACATTTTCCAAAGCTTATGCAGGAATTAATAAACTGTATGAATGTGGACTGGCTGATATGATACAGGACAGCTTTATAATATGCCACTTCCTTCCTTGTCTGGGGCAGCTATTTCTTGGCCTCAAGGCAGTGGCAAAATGGCGTGGGCTACCTGTTTGTGTGCAGCCAACAGACTTGTGCTGCCTCAGTTTGCATCAAGGGCCCTGGGGTGGGGAAGGGAGAGGGAAGAGGTTAACCCTTTAATCTCAGTTTGGTTTTGTCCCTTGCTCTGTTCTTACCATTTTAAAAGGAAGATAAAATACATGATTTTAAAGAACAGTGCGCTCGAAAGGTCGGAAGCGGCATATTCAATTGAACTCACAAATAACGCTAGCAACCAGGACGGAAGCTTCAGAGGCGGTGTAGCATGTTCTCTTCTCCTCATGCCTGTTAACATTTACAGGTGACATTTCCATATTATTTTGGCTGGGACCTCGAGTGCGTCACCAACAGCCTCTGAACGCTGCACGTAATAGTCGCCAAGGCAGCCGTGCCTTGTTTCTTCTGCAGAAACGAGGCATAGTGGCTTCTGCCCTAGCACTGTGCCTTGTTTCTACAGCAGAAACACGGTGTAGTGGTTGCCACCATAGCGCCGTGCCTTGTTTCTGCAGCAGAAACAGTGTAGTGGTTGCCACCATAGTGCCATGCCTTGTTTTTACAGCAGAAACACGGTGTAGTGGTTGCCACCATAGCGCCGTGCCTTGTTTCTACAGCAGAAACACGTAGTGGTTACCACCATAGCGCCGTGCCTTGTTTTTACTGCAGAAACACGGTGTAGTGGTTGCCACCATAGCGCCGTGCCTTGTTTTTACTGCAGAAAAACGGTGTAGTGGCTGACTCTCTAGCTCTGTGCCTTGTTTCTACAGCAGAAACACGGTGTAGTGGCTGCTGTGCTGGTGTGACTCTCTTCAAGAGAGAGTGGCCGTCCATCATAGCGCACATCCGTCATAGCGCAGCACTATGGGCTTTGCTGACTTAAGTCACAGCGCAGTGCTGTGGCGCTTGTGTGTGCTTGCATTTCTGTATCTGCTTCCCCCAGGAGTGTAGTAGCTGCCCTAGTGCCACTGTGGAGGAAGTGTGGCAGCATTGTGACAGCTCTGTATGCTGTCATCCCACTTGGCCACCCTCCCTCCTCCCCCAGCAAGTCTGGCAGGTGCCTGAATGGCCCAGCGCACTGTGAGCGAATGCTTTTGTAACCTTGATTTGCATGAGCAAGACGGTGTGCTTAGCTGCTTAAGCCTTCCGAGCATTTACATGCTGTCTGTCACAGGTGTGTTTCCTGCTTTTGCATGTGAAACAGCCCCTCATGTTTAAAGATATGCTCAAATGGCAAGGGCAGTCATCTGATTCAGGCCTCTTGGGAACATGAAGGCTTGGCATAAAGCCGGGCAAATAACCACACCTTGTTTTGTGAATTGAGGTGTGTGTTTTTGGCAGGGCTTTTGTTGTGTTAGGTGAGCGCTAATTGGACAGAACAAGGGGGGCTTTTGAGGTGGGCACTTTGGTCTCGGCCTCGGATGCTTTGTTTGGCTTGCTTGAAATCGGGCTGGCTGAATCAAGCCTCCCCAAATCCCATTGCTGATGAGCGAGCATCTCTTCCTTGATTTTTCTTTTTCTTGAGAATTGCCAAGAATTTGGGAGAAGGGAGGGGCCCTGATTTCCTTTGGCAGAAGGTAGACGGCATTCAAGAGAGAGTGCGGCGCTTTTGGCTTTCTGTAGGCATCCCACGTAAAGTGGCACATGAGTGTGTGTGTGGGGGGGGGGAGTGGAGGAAGGGCTAGGCTCTCCTTTATTTTTGCATGACGTTTAAAATATTCTGCAAAAGCAGCGTTCTCTCTTGCAGCTTCGGTGAGGTGCCGCACAAAGTGAAACAAGATCTAGCGTCTCCTGGCGGTGGTGAAGCATGCCCTCAAGTCATAGCTGACTTATGCACACTCTGCTGGGGGTCTTCATGGCACGAGACTAGCAGAGGAGGTGTGCCATTGCCTGCCTCTGCAACCCTGGTCTTCTTTGGAAATCTCCTATCCAATTACTAATTTTATTTATTTTTTATTTGTTTTCGATTTTTATTCCGCCCTCCTCGCACAGGCAGGCTCAGGGTGGATTACACACAAATAAAACATTACAATATAATTTACACTTTAAAATAATTTAAAATGATAATAACAAACAGTCCAATATAAATATTTTTTAAAAATATAAAATAGGAGCATTCAGCCAATAGGAGGTCATCGATCTATCGCCTACTATCACTTAAAAAGGGCTAGATGTTGGATGCCTCTAATGGGGAGGGCTAACCAAGGCTGACCCTGCTTAACTTCCAAGATCTGACGAGATCAGGCTTACCCAGGCAGCACCTCCTCCTAGGCCTTTTGAATTTGCCAAGGATGTAGGGGGGGGGAATTGTTTTTAAAATAAAAGATAGCTTCTAAACCAAGGCCAAATTTGTGGGCCCCTGCATATGTATATTCTAAAATGCATTGTCTGGCTGTGTTCACTGAAGAGTCTGTGGCTCAGAGATAGAGCATTGGCTTGGCATGCCGAAGCTCCCAGGGTTAATCTCCAGGAACTCCGGCTAAAAGGACGTGACAGGTGATGTGGAGGACTTCTGTCTGAGACCCTGGAGCGCCGTGGACGGTCCGAATAGACAGTACTGACCTTGATGGACAAAGGAGCTGATGCAGTATAAGGCAGCTTATTTTAGAGTCTTCTGTTTATTGTTAGCATTTGTATTTTTGCTCCTTTGAGCTTCCTATGGAAGGCAAGACCTTTACTGGACAGTGTTACGAAGTAGGTTTTTCAGGCCCAGAGAGGAGGATCCTGGAGATGGGAGACGCTTCCTTTCCCTTCCAATCTCTTCTCAGCTGTTGAATTACCTGGGTAGCCTTTAGATCTCAGCCTCTAAGGTGTGGTGTGATAGCATAGGAGAATCATAGCAGGTGTTTTTTTGGGCCTTTCCTGTAAGCTTGGAAATGAACCCCGAGACTTATCAGTGTGCGTTGAATATTTGGGAGATGCGTTAATGTCAAAAGTAGATAAAACCCATGATTGGCCCTTGCTTTTTTTTAAAGAATTAGGTTTTAAAACCTTTTCTATGAAATTTTTAGTTATAGTTATTTCTTTTATTTTAAACATGCCTGCCTTTTTCATGAGCATCTCAGGACTCAAGCCATACAGCAAGGAAGGGTGAATCTATATTCATTTATTTACTTATACCCAGGGCTTTTTTTCAGCTGGAATGCGGTGGAACGGAGTTCCGGAACCTCTTGAAAATGGTCACATGGCTGGTGGCCCCGCCCCCTGATCTCCAGACAGAGGGGAGGTTAGATGGCCCTCCGCGCTGCCAAGCGGCGCGGAGGGCCATCTAAACTCCCCTCTGT
Organism: Eublepharis macularius; assembly: GCF_028583425.1. Lineage (NCBI taxonomy): Eukaryota > Metazoa > Chordata > Lepidosauria > Squamata > Eublepharidae > Eublepharis > Eublepharis macularius. The sequence continues at coordinate 33,392,655 of NC_072807.1, read as the reverse complement.
CTGGAGATCAGGGGGCGGGGCCACCAGCCATGTGACCATTTTCTCTGAGGGCAACCCACTGAGTTCCACCACCTCTTTTCCCAGAAAAAAAGCCCTGCTGATACCCTGCTTTTCTTCCCCATGGGGACCTAAAAAGGCTTGCAACGCTGTTCTCCTCTCCTCCATTTTATTTTCCCAACAGCCCTGTTCAGCTTTATGATAGCTTTAAAAATTGCGGCTACTGTACCCTATCGTATCTGTTTTCATTGAATGTCCCTACGATTGCTCATATTGTACTTTTCTTATGATTGCGCTAGTTATTGATTATATCGTAGTCACTTGCAGTATGTAATCTGCCTTGGATCTCGGTGAGAAAGGCGGACTATAAATCAACAACAAGAAGAACAATAATGATAGGTTAGGCTGAGGTTTCGTGACTACTGTACTAAGCTGGTTCTCAGGAGCACCATAAAGCTCAGCTGAATGATAGTTTCTGAAGTCTTCTCATCCAGATCTTTTAGACTAGGTGGCTGTTAGCAAGATGCATCTTCCTTGCGCTCACGCATCTTTAGGAACTCCATGCATATTGTCCCAAGGGAACTTAAGCAAGGTAGCAGAAAAAGGGGGAAGAGGCCCTCCATAACATGCCCATCCAGTGTGAACCAGTCGAGAAGGCCCACGGGGGTTCCTGTAATTTCTCTAAGCCGAGCTTTTTGGCGGCTGTCATCTACGAGCAGAACCACAAGTGACAAAAGGCACAGATTGGACACTTGTCGGCTTCCCTCAAGTTTTGATGGGAAATGTAGGCAGCTTGGTGGAATGTTGGACAAGTGACAATTGACAGAGAGCGAAGAAGCTGCAAAACCAAGATGCCTACATTTCCCATCAAAACTTGAGGGAAGCTGACAAGTGTCCAATCTGTGCCTTTTGTCACTTGTGGTTCTGCTCTATGTGGTACTTGCTGTGGAGGCCGACTCGTTGAGTGACCTGTCTAGATCTCCTTTAAGGAAGGAACTGATCTGTGCTAAAAATGGAAACATTTGAGATCAGCCATTCAGAAATCCCCCCCGGTAGTGACGATGCTTTAATAGTTCAGAAGAGAATGAAGAAATCCACATGATCTTGGGAAAAAAAGAATATTTATTGCACAATAGTAGAGTTTTGTAATTTTGAACTTTCAAAAGCCAAGAGATGCTTTATGCTTTTTGAGGGGCAGTCATTGTGTCGATGCTGAGTTTTGCTGCAGCGAAGTGTGAAAACGAAAAAGAAAGCGTGAAGTGTGTAAAGTGTGAAAGAGAGAGGCGGACAGGGGAACTCGTGGACATGTGGTATACCTGTGTCAGAGAGCCACATTTGCGTACAATGCTCTACTGCACTCACAGATCTGGCTCATTTTGCTTCATTTATACTCTGCCTTTCTCACTTGTAGGAACCTAAAGCTGCTTACAGTTTTCTCTATTTTTCTCCCCACAACAGCCCTGTGAGGTTAGGCTGAGAGGGTGTGATTGGCCCAAAGTCACACTCAGCAAAATTCCATGGCAGTGCGGGGATTCGAACCTGGAGTCTCTCCTAACCACTACACCGCACTGGTTCTTTGTTTAGAAATTGTCTTTACAAACAAAATTGCCCTGAGAGAGTTCAGCGGTGGAAGAGGTTTAGATTTTATTGTACTCTTTATTATATGTATTACCTTAGTTTTTTTACTGCATTATTTTCTTTGTAGTCTGGTTGTCTTACACTTTTTAAAAAAAATTGTAATCTGCCTTGATGCTCAGTAAGAAAGATGGACTATAAGTAAAGTAAGGCAGTAGATAAATAAATTTTGTACTGAACGAGTCATGTTCCCTTTTGTGGTCATCAGAGGTTCCAAAACGTACAAGGGTCCGGTCAGTTTCTCAGTGGCTACATCGCTATAAAATTGTTCATTCTAGCCGATTGATCCCTTTATAGCGTGCATGATAGCAGGAGTGGGGAAAAAACACAATTTATTTTACGTTGTATATTTTGATACCTCCCTTCCTGTATGGCAATCGGGGTAGCATACTCTGTGTTCTCTTCCTCCATATTGCCCTCACAACAACACTGTGAGGTGGGCCAGCTGTGAGAGTTGTTAACTCTCTTAGCACAACGTGAGACTTCCCCACCTAAGCTGCTAACTTCTGAACTTGCGTCTTTCTTGATTTAGGTTTGAATTTTACATAATATTTCACCTTGTAGTTACTGAGCCTGTTGTTTGTTTTTTTCACATCTTCTACATAAAATGCCTACGTAGTAAAGATTCATTCATCGCTTCTGAAAATGCAGCTGTAGTCCCTGAAAGCCGATGCGGAAATAAAGTTTTATTAGTTTTTAAAGCCCAACTCACATTCCCTTTGGTAACTTCCTTTTCCTTTCATTGGGCAGACTTGAGGTCAGGACGATTTAAATGTTGAAAATGAAAGAAAAAGCAGAAGTGAGGAATTCCTGCGCCTTCAGAGGTCTACGTCTTGGACCTTCCTTTGATACTTCAGTAAAAGGAAAAATCCTTTCCCTAAAGTCAAGCAAAATGAAACCCCAACTGGGCAATAAGAGATGGTGTCTGGGGCTGCTTCCACACACATTGGATAATCCACTTTCAATACTCTTTCGTGAACATTTGAAACTGATTTTCCATGTGTGGAACAAAAAATCCACTTCCGAAGGATTGCGAAAATGCATTGAAAGTGCATTATTCAACGTGTGTGGAAATGGCCACTGTTGTGATTGTTGGTGTTTAAATAGCCTTCTGAATGTATCTGTCATTTTTTTAAAAATATATTCAAGCAGTGCTACAAAATGTGGAATTTACTTGAATGCCAGCAGTTCTGGTTATTCATAACCTTGCTACAAAAACAGTGGTCTTGGACCAGGAAACGTGCACTATTCTTGCAGAATGAAGTGTATATTCTTTGAGTCTTATCACCACAAACAATATCCTCATGAGTTCTAGCAATGTGACAGTAGAGCGTACAGCATGAAATTACTTATATTTTCTCCTTGGCAGTTCTGTTGCTGTTCTCTTCCTGCAGTGCAAAAGAGACGTCTTTAATGATGTTTAGATTTTTTTTTCATTTGCAAATAGTGCTATGCTCAATGAAACCTTCACAGTTTAAAAACTTTCTAGTAGCACCTTTAAGACTAACAAAAATTTGTGGTAGGGTATGAGCTTTTGTGAGTCACTGCTCACTTCTTCAGATACAGAAGTGAGCTGTGGCTCATGAAAGCTCATATCCTACCACAAATTTTGTTAGTCTTATAGGTGCTACTGGACTCCTTGCTCTTTTCTACTGCTACAAACAAACCCATCTCGATCTGAAAACTGTGACTCACTTTGGGGTCCGTTCAACCCGCTCTCCACTGGATTAGTAAAGTGCGGATTTTTTGGTTCCCTTGATTGTTATATTAATGTTGCTATCAGTTTGGTGCAAGACAAGATGAGAGTTGCCAGACTTACGAACTAGACCCTTTTAGCATCATAGTTCAAAGTGGGCCCCATCTTGAATGTTTGGGAAGCGTCTAAAAGCATCCTCGTGTACCAGAGTGCCGCGCCTCCTCAGCGTTTTGCTTCTCGAGTCCTTGGACAGAATTTTTCTGAGTCTGTTTGCAAGAAATTAAATTAGCTGCCAATTAGGCAGAGTCAGAATTTAATTTCCAAATGGCTCAGAGACATGAGGTCCAAAGAAAAATGCTCTGCTCCGGTCAGATCACGTAGCTGCGGACTGCAGCAGGCAGCTATCGGAACTGGTACGTCAACTGAAAATTAACTGCAGGCTCCTGAGAGCACCAACGCTGCCCTTGAAAAGTTAAAACCATTTTTTTAAAAAGCTGCTTAATGTTGCTTCAGATAGTCAAGCCGTGAGGGATGTGGGCTATCACTAGGGCTTGGTTTCAGAGATAACGGGAAATCTTGGTTTGTTCATGTGCAAGCGAACTCGGAAGGATCCTGGGACTTGTTGGTGGAATCCCCGTTCCCTTCCCCCCCTTGCACAGTGCTCTTAATTCGCTTATTTCCAGGGTTTTGTCATAGTCTGCCATTACATCTGAAATTGGCAAATGATGGCTTATGCTTGCCCGGCAAACCAGGCTCCCAAGCTGTAGTTGATTTCTGTTTGGAATACTGTTTAGCAGAGCAAATGCAAAAACTGTAATTTGAGGGTTTACTTTGCTTGCAGACTTGTGACAGTTCAAACAATACACTCTCTGGCACATGGGGAAAGGGGAGGGACAGTGTGTTTTCCTTGCCCACCCACCAGTGTGGTAGCCCTGGCCATTTTCAATGGAAGGGAAATTTCCTTGTTATGCTGGATATAGCACTTTGTATCCTGCTGGGTATTTACTGTTACCTTTCTTTCTTTCTTTCTTTCTTTCTTTCTTTCTTTCTTTCTTTCTTTCTTTCTTTCTTTCTTTCTTTCTTTCTTTCTTTCGTTCGTTCGTTCGTTCGTTCGTTCGTTCGTTCTTTCTTTCTTTCTTTCGTTCGTTCGTTCGTTCGTTCGTTCTTGCCTGCCTGCCTGCCTGCCTGCCTGCCTGCCTGCCTGCCTGCCTGCCTGCCTGCCTGCCTGCTTTTTGTTGTTGCTGTTCTTGTTATGGCTGCTGTTGTTGTATCACATTTTAATTTTTTTGTGAACCCCACACCAAGTATCTTTGATTAGGAATATGTGGTTAAAATGTTTTAAATAATACAGTAACCGCCTGGGATACTTGCTCGCTCTTGCACTGATTTCTGAGATTATCTCAGGCATGGCTCATGTGTGTTTAGAGGTATCTCTGAGCCTTAAGGGCTAGAAACGTGGATTTTTTAAAAACAAAAAATATTGAAAGCTGAGACTCTCACAGTTTGGTGCCCATTTGTTTGCTGGTTTGACATGCGGAATTGTTTCAAACCCTTGATTGTGCCACATCTGTCCCTGACTACCTACATCTGTTC